>NC_052031.1:70387333-70742074 GCF_015832195.1 Motacilla alba alba
TTGTGTGATCCTTCCTTTCTGCCTTGAAGTAGCATTTTACAACAGGAAGAATTTCTTCCTTAATATTCTTACTGTTTTTCGGGAATTTTTCGTGGGTTTTTGTTGTTGTTCTTGTTGTGCTTTTTTGTTTGGTGGGCTTTGGGTTTGTTTTTTCTTTTTTTTCTCCACAGGGAATGTTTTTTAGATGGCTTACCTGGCCAAGATGAATGTCAAACCTGAGCACTGTCATGTGTTAGCAATGAGGAGAATCTAAGATACTTTTAGTCTCAACAAAGGAGCAAGCCATACATCATGAGTAAGACACCTGCTATTGCTTTTTCTGATCTTTTTTTTTTTCTTTTGCTTGAAGTTTTTGAAAAAACCTGCCAGTGACTTTAAAGCTTTGGGAGACTTTGTGACTTCAGAAACAGGAAGGTAGACTTTGAGGCTATGAGAAGGCTGCAGAAACCCAGCAGAGAGTTTAAAACAGTGAATATATTCACTGAAGGCAGGATGGACACTAAATCTGCACTTTTCCTGTGAGTTCCCTGGGTGAAGCCTGCCTTTCTTTGTGTTCTGCAGTGATTTGGGCAGCACCAGAGGAAACCCAGCAGGGCTGGGACTGTTTGTGATCCTGTAATGAGCAAAATCAATAGCAAAACGTGGGATGTTCCAAAACTGGCATCTCCTCCTTCCCCTGACCAGGTTCTTTTCTTCTGTTTGTTTCTTCAGGGAAATGTATAAGCCCATGTTTTTGCCATGGCATGCTGTCACTGTGGAAATGACTGGGGATTTCAAATACCTGAAGATTATGGCTCTGGATAAAGAGGAAATAGTCTGCCAAGCAAACAGAACCTTTTGTGCTGGGAACAGATCAGTGCAACGTGAGCTGAGGATGCAGAATCTGATTTGTGGTGGGAATTTTCCCAGAACTGGAAAGGCAGGAACTCAGGATATGGTCTCCAGGTCTGTTCCTGACCCAGTCCTGAGGATGATGGATATGGCAGGCCATGCCACAGCCATCTATTGTCTGCAAGTTTATTTAGAGGGGGAAAAGGAAGTGAAACAGATAGAAGTGATATCTGACATTTTCCTTTGAAAATGAAAAATATTTGAGATTACTGAGATTTGATTTCTCACATGAATTGCTGTTTTGCCTTTTATATTCTCCTTTTGTCTTTTTTCCCCCCCTACCTCCCTAGCTGAAAGTCTCCAGCAATTTTGTCAGAAGAAAGACTTTGAAAAAAAATTACACAAGTGTTCTCATCTTCCTGCAGGTGAAGGTGAGAGTCAGTTGGCATGGAAATGAAGAAAACACATCACCTGGAATAAATGCAACTATCTGTTTTAAATGCCAACCTTAACTATTTTGCTGCTGGTCAAAAAATGAAAGAAAACTGAGGTGCTCAATGGAGGAAGGAGGAAGATTTGCATTGGCTCTTATCTTTGTGAAGCCAGTTAAAAAACACCTGGGTGGGTTGCTTCCCTGAGTTTTTATTTATGTTTCTTTATGGAGAATGGAGGAAGAGAAAGGGAAAATACTAGAGGAGAATGGTGCATCCTTTGGGATGAATAATTAGGGGTTGACACCAAGAATCTGAACACAGCATCCAAGCTCAACAGAGAAGCCCAAACCCTGACACTCCTAAATTCTGCTAAGAGTTAAGGGTACAGAAAGCACACCTTTCTCTCAGCTGAGTTTGAATACCAGAACACAGAAACAAAAATCACGTATTTAGCTGCAGCAGCACTTCAAGTGAGTCAATTGGAGGAAAAGATGGACTTGAATGATAAAAAACTCTTTTCCAAGCTGGGAAGATAAAGTGTGTTGTGCTCCCTAATATCTTAGAAGATATTCAAGCTACCACTGCCTGGACAAGGCACTGGGGTAAAAAGTTTGGAGACGAGAAGACTTCAGCCATGATTCATGCTTTGTAGCACAGTGAATAAATTAAAATAATTATCATTTCTGAAAAAGAAATAAGCTCTAATAATGACTTGAATGCCCTTATTAAGCTTTGTTTTTATGACATACCTCTCTACAATGGTTCTGGTTGCCTCCTGGGTTGCTATTTTGTTAATTAATCATAGTTTAGCTGGTTTTTACTGTTCTTATTATTATTATTGTGGTTGCAAAACTTTGAAATATAGCACAGTGAAGACTAATGAACTGTTGTGAATAAGGTATGAAGGTTACTTGGTTTAAATCATATTTGGAAGACTGAGTTTGGCTCATGAGCTGCTATGACCTGGATTTTCACTCGATAGAGTTCATTTTAAGGTAGCATGAGAACTAAATGTTTTCTTTAATGCTGGCAAGATACTTGTTTTAATTTGCAAGAACCACCTCACTGCACTTTTAGAGAAAGCTTTCTTCATTATGATCAAGATGTTTATATTTTAAAAAAATTATATATATATATATATATATATAATAACCATGTGTGTTTATGTGCATTTAGAAGTTAAAACACTGCTTCTATTGAAAAAATTTGAATTGTTAAAAAAAAAAGTTCCAGTAGGCCATGAAAAAATAGTACCCAGTAAAGATCATCAAATACACATCAAGGACATGTTCTTGGATGAACTTTTTATGTGCTGCTCGTTGATCTTGTGAAAAGTTCTGTAAGGTTGTGAAGCAGAGAACAGATGAGTTTTCTGTAGTCCTTTGAGGTGTCATGGCTCTTGGACCACAGCATTTCCTCTAATTACAGCTGAACACGTTATTGCCTTGTGGTCAATGTGACTTAAAAAGGAGAAAATAAAGATTTCAGGTCTTTGTGCATTGTTGTTTGGCTGTTTTATGGAGAGAATTATTTATGAGAACATGCTGTGTCACTGAAGTTGTCAGAGGTCTTTGTTAGGAGTTGGGTTTGGTTTGTTTGTCTGTTTTTTTATTCCTTCTTTTTTCTAAAATGCTGCCAGGAAAGAGATGTTCTGGTACATGGATAATGAAGCATTGCATCAAAATTATTTCTTAAGCATAAGTAGCTATAATGAATATTGCCAAGAGTGGTGAGTTATCTGGAACACTTGATTTATAAAACAGCACCTTTTCCCACACACCCATAGAATTGTACTCAAGAAAAATGCTGTGGTCCCACTTGTCTGTTTTAGAAAAAAAACCCAGAATGCTGCCCTGAGCTTCCCTTACTTCTGATGAGGATTTAGGAGCTTGCACAGGCTGCTCTGCAAAGCATCTCCTTGATCATAACCTTGCCGTGCCCACCCCAAAAACTGCACTGGAAAAACTGTGGTTCCTATGGAGGGATTTGTGTCAAAAAGATATTTTTGTGGGCTCGGATCTGCAGACTGATGCGTGCCAGGAAGCACAGCCAAGGTTCTGCCCGTTTCCCACCACCTGACAGGGAGGTTTGGGTGAAACAGGGACCCTTGTCCCCTGCACCAGGCTCCAGGGCAGACAGGCTGCTCCTGGGAACTGCCCCTGGGGTCACTGTGGCACAGGCAGGCTTTGGAATCAGAGCTGAAGGAGGGATGTGTAGCTCATCAGGTGTGGAAGAGGTTTTACAGGGACTCCTGTGAGCTGGAGGGAAGTTTGATCAGAGGATCATCCCTGAAAGAATTTCCTGCCAAGGTCACTGACACAGAAACCAAGAAAGGAAGAAGGATAAATAAGAGAAACCTGCAACTGCCTGCTCCAATGAGCACTTTGTTTGTCTTTCCTGAGCAATGAGGAAAGTGTAAACTCCTGAGTTTTGTAAGAATGTATAAAAACATGCATGATATAATAAAAACAGTTTGAAGCCTTCTGAAAATGGAGTGTTGCTTTGTGTTGTCTCCATCTCAACTCTGACAATCAGGAGCTGGGGAGAGAGGGGCAGCAGAATCAGGTCAATCACTGGCATTTTTAGCAGTGGAGCCTAAAGGGCTTTTGAGGCACAATTCCCTTTTTTTGGGTCTGCAGCTGGCTTGGCTTGGTCTCAGCTGGAAAATAGAGGGATGGATCTCATGCTAGGACTTGTCCTTGGAGGAAATGATTTTAGAAATAAGTCAAGGTATGATCACAGTTCAGAATTGTTATTTTGTAATAAATTTCACATAGATGCTTGGCTCACATTTTATCTCATGCTAGTTTTGGATATAGATTAAATTAAATAGTTTGGATATAGATTAAATTAAATAGTCCATATGCTGAGTTACAGCTTATACAAGCTCTTCCAGACCTTCTCTCCTGAGAATGGTAAAGCACACAGATCACCAGAGCTGTCCATCAGGTGGACAGCTGATTTCACTATTAATTTCTTTATTTTCATTAGAAAATAAGTGTTCTTTATTAAGAAGCAAATGATTTTCATTATTAATTTCTGGTGCTACTAAAAATGTTTTATTTTTTGATCATGAGTCGAATGTGATGAGCTGAAAGCCATGATGAAAAAGCATGGTCTGAATCTTCAAGCTGCTCACACACCCACTGAGGAAGGAGAGCTCCTCTGACTGCCACCTGTGTGGGTAACACTCATCCTGAAAATGGCACAGCAGAAGTTCAGCTGGATAAAGAACTTGTTTATACTGTAGGTCTAAAAAGCACGAGGAATTGAAGGTTATAATGTAATCACAGGTAACTGCAGCTGATGGGAAAAAAAAAATTTACTCTTAAATGGCAGCCTAGAATATCAGAGAAAAAGATTGTGGTCTTTTTCCCATCAGAAAGCTTGAAACCCATCCAAACAAACATTTCGTGTTGCTCCTAAACACCTTTTAAAAATTATTTTGAAGAGTGAGATGGGAGAGAGGAAATCTCTTTTTCTGTTTCTTTTTTCAAGGGAAGAAATGCCTAAAGATAAAGGGATTTTTTGTTTTCTCTTTCCCTACTGATTTCTGTTTCAGACTTTTGCTTTTTTCAGCCTTTCCTTTAAAAGAGAAGGACAAGTGAGTGGAAAGGAATAAAATATCATCAATGCCATGTGAAAAATTGTAAGGTTTGCCTTTCTGCAAAATGCATTTGAAGAACATTTTCAGAGGAAATGCAGTGGGTATCATTTTCTTTCGACCTGTGCTCTCAACTGATGTTGAAATGTTGAATTCTTTGCTCATAAAATTGGAAGAATGAATCAAAAAAGCTTTGCCTCGTGCAACATGGGGAAGTCCCACATTTCATCCTGTCAATTTTCCAGTTCTTCCAGTAGCTTGCTATGTGAGGCTTTGTGTATATGCAAAATTTCCTAACTGGTACCTGTAGCTCAAGTATGTGTAGTGGTTTTTGTATGCTTTTGTACAATTATATATATAATTGTACAATTATATAGATACAATTATATATATAATTGTATGCTTCTGTACAATTATATTGTACAATTATTGAAGTGGCAAATTTGGATACCAAAATGAGTTTCTCCTTGCTTGTAGCACTGAAAATATCCTGAGCTGATCCAATGTACAGGAATTATTTACCTGTGAGTCCTGGAAAATGGTAATGGAGTGATTTTCTGTTATTTCCCCTCACACTCACCTTTTTTCTTGAAGGATAACAACTTTGCTGGCAAATACCTTATGAGCAGAGGCTCCACAGAAGGGAACAGCTCCCAGTTTCAGGAAGGTCTTTGATTCTTATTTGCTGAACCCAGCAGTTTGAGGTTACCTCAAGGCAAATTTAACACCAAAATTAATTTTGCTGGTAGATACAGCTGCTTTTGGCTGCGAGGATGAAATTCTTTAGGATCTCCAATAGGATTTAGCTGTCCAGAAACCTTTGCATAGCTTGGTCTTTAGAGACTGGAATTCATACAAATTCTACACATCAGTCTCTGGTTCAGTCTAAAATGCCTTCAGATCCTCTTGATCCTTAAGAAGTTGACATGCATATAGCAGAAAGATTGAGGATGGAAATAAAGTCATAACAAGTGAAATAATTGATACTACAGCGTGAGAGAGAAGAGGTGAAGTTTCTGGCTGTATGAAAAGATGGGTTTTGATAAGGGAGCTCAAGAATGTCCTAGGGAGGCTATCTTACATGCTGAGAATAGAAGACCTATATTTAGGAGCCCAACAGATTCCTGAGATGCAGATCAGTAATTATTTTGCATGTTATTGCACGGCCAGATTCTTAAAAATGCATCTGATATTGGATGCTAGAAATGCCAGCTGTCATGCTGCAATAACTGTGACTAATTGTCAGTCCTGTTTCTCTTCTGACCTCAGAGCACTTGGTGAAGATCACCAGTGTTGCTGTCCCAACTGGGAAAATGCCCCTTTTTGAAGGAGGCAGGTTCTGCAGCTTTTTGCTGCAGTTCTTAACCTGCAGTTTGATTTCAGCTTTTTGTTCTGCTGCAGAACTTTTCCTGCCCATCTCTCCTTACCCTCTCATGAGTGAATTCAGTGCTTTTTGACCCTCAGTGCCTTTTAATCTGCTTCTCAGCTCTCTGATCAGGATATTTTACAGTATCCGGGTTCAGACAAGCAATGTCTGGGTAAAATGTCCCGGCGCAGATGGGAGTGCTTTCCTAATTGACATCTGACAGGATGAAATGGGATTAAAAGAGAAGATTCAGTGAAGTTAGCTGTGGACAGTGACACATCTATGCTGCAGAACCTGCTGTCATTTTTATCAGCTGCTGAGTGTTTAAAATGAAAAAAGAGAGTGATTATCTATAGAATCAGAACCATCAGAAGTGGAGAATTTAAGTGGATCTGTATAAAAATCATAGAATATTTATGTTGATATATTTTGCTCCTGTCAGAGTTTAATTTTTTTTTCTTTTGTAATGAAATAGAGATAGTATAAATACTTTTCCTTCTGTCCGATAAAATTCAACACAGTCTAATTTCACAGGATTTTTTGGCCATTAAATACAATAAAATCCAATTTGTGAGGATTTTCAAGAGGAATTTTTCCCCCAGCTGTGATTTCTCAGCCTGCCTGGACTAGTTAGTCTGTGGAAGTGTTCAGGAATCTACCTGGAAGATAAAACAACCAATCTTTTTATGCACACTGCTTGACATCCCAAAACTTGTCCCTCAAGGCAGGCTTTTCTTCAGTTATGATGGGAACTCCTCCATGTCCACATCATGTATTGAGGCTTTATTGTCATCATTTTGTCTGTTTTTTGTGGTGAACAGTGTTTATAGCTGCCTCAGTGCCCACCTCTTTGCTCTCCAGAATAACTTACCCTTTCAAATCACTTTCCTGATACTGTAGAAGACATTTCCAGTAGAACAACTGGCCTGTTTAGGACCCACAAAATTCATTATGATGTTTAGGTGCTGGTTTTCAATGCTACCTCTCCAGCCCAGCACACACCCCCTGTTAATTCATACTGTTTGAATATTTGTACTGCATACTGTTAATTTTTGAATTGATGAAGGACACAGGTGAGGTACAAAAGCTGTCAAAACCTTTTCATTAATACTCTCTTGTTTGGCACCACCTGTTTTTTTGGTGTATTTAGTATTTCTGAAAAGTGTCAGGTAAGTGGTGTAGAGTCTTCCAGATGCTCCCAAACCCTCCTGACAATGTGTTTCCCAGCTCTTATTGCAGAGTTTGCTTGCTGAACGGCTTGTTTATAATTTATTTATAATAGGGAAGAGGTTTAGGAGCAAGGCAAAAGGAGAACTGGATTTTCTCAGCTGAGACTCCAGCTTAAGCTGAAGTGAATTCTAACAGAAATAATATCACCATCATCTCCAAGTGTTAAGTAGTGGTCTGAGAGAGACCAGTCTTCAAGGAAACCATTGAATCCACCTCGAAAAATCAATAATTCTTGCAACAATTTAGGAAAAATCTCAGTTTTGTACTTTGGAGTGACAAATAGGTCAGGAAACAGAATCTTATGAGGTTGTGTGACATAATATATTGATCCAACCTCAGGGAATTTGTACTGGCCAGAAAGCAACAGCCAATTTGTCTGGGAAAAGAAGAAAATTTACCAGGATTAGGAGAATACACAAATGGGGGGGAAAAAAGGGCTGTACTTCTGGAGCAGATTTGATGCCAAGTATTTATTCAGAGTTTTCTTTAAAATGTCAGAGCAACTACCAAATTACTCCTCAATTCCAATTTGGATAGCTTTTATCCCTGGTAGACAGTACAGCCTTGAAGCCATGATGTGTAGTGAAAGAGCATTTGTGATAAGTTTGCCCCTGTGGCTAGCAGCACTCTGGACATCTAAGATTTTACATAAACCAGGTGAGGTTTAATCATCTCTTTGCAGATGTACCTGTCCTGGTTTGCTGTTTGAAAATCCCATTAATTTCTTGTCTAGAGCTCTACCAAATGAAAACCTTTAAGCTTCTTTTGCCATAAAGCATATGCCCAATGCACTGGAGTAAATTCTGTGCAGAATTTACCTACAATGTTTAGGCTTGTGTGTTGTAGGAATCTTCTTTGTTACAAGTCTTTCTATTTTCAAGATGTTGGTGCTTCACTTACTTCAGTTAAAAAGAGAATAGTTGGCTGTATTTTCAATTTACCAGGTATCACACATTTCACATCTGACTGCATGGGGCAACTGTCAAAATATCTGAAATAACATTTTGGAAATAATAGTCACAATAATAAAATTATTTTGGAAATACTTCCACAAATAATATTTGTGAAATTTAATATTTGTGAGTTTTATACTTTGAAGAAAGAACCTGCAGCTATTTTTCCAGGGGCACAACCACAGGTTTGAATAAAGGCATTGTTCGAAGTTTGAACTTTAAAATCCTGTCCTTACGTGCATTTCTCCATGTCACAGAAATCCAAAAGCCCTGTTTTTCATGGACCCTGTGTTGTGGTAACTGTTGTTAAAATTGACTTTTGAGTAACAACTGTTGTATGCCTGATTTTATGGAGTTCATGTTCTCATAGCTGGCAAAGAAAGTTACTAGACTAGACTTCTACAGCTAAAAATTAACTCCAGCTCTATCTGAGGTTTGTGTGGAGTGAATAAAGCCATATATTCATTAAATTTCCCTTACTTACGTTGTAAATGGAATTACAGGGATTGACTGCAATGGTCACTGAAAGCAACTAAAGAGAATGTTTGTGGGAAGGAAATGTTAAACTCATGATGATGACTGTTTGGTCTGGAAAACTGATTCTGGAAAACTGATGGAATCCTGCTCATAGGAAAAAATGGAGTGTGGGACCTGTATGTTAGTGCAATGAGGGTGGTTGTGAAAAACGGAATGCTACAATAGACTTAGACCAGAATTTTGGGCTGAGAGTCGTGGAACTACCTCTTGTTTGGGCGAAACATCTCTTTTTTCTTTGTGTGTGTGAGGTGTTGCTTTTGCTTTGTTTGAATGAAAATATAGTGTTAAAATAAGACTTGTTATGAAGAGGCTAAAACTGTGACCGTAGTTATGCATCCCATGCTCACTGAAGTCACACTCTGTAGCCACTGCATCTGATTCTTGGGAATTGCTTTCTTAGGAGCCTGGTCCCAGAAGATTTGTGTGCAGAAGTTCAGTAGATCACAAGTTATTCTAGAAATGATGACAGCATGTATAGTAAGATCTACATTTTCAATCTAAGTGTTGTCTGACAAAGAATGCCATTAGATTCCACCCTAAAATGTCATATTATAACAACTAGATTCTCCCAGTTAGGAATGTGATTTTTCTGTGCTGGGTGCTGTCACAAATACAACTCAAGATCCCTGCCAGAAGCATTTTAAAAACTTAATTTCCAACCTGGAGCTCTGTATTTTGTTCAGATGTACTCCCTGCTACTGCAGTTTCTGCATCCTTTTAAATGTACTCCCTGCTACTGAAGTTTCTGCATCCTTTCACTAAGTTCTGCTCTCAGAATTTGAAGAAGCTTAACTGATACCTAAGCTTCATGTTTGTCTCTCCCTGGCTTGCAAGAACACAGAGTTCTGGAAATATATTGTAAATTCAGTCTCTGCTTGCACTGTTCTGTTCCAGCCCTCAATGCTTCCCGTGATTTCCAAGCAGCAATTGGATTTTGTTTTCCAGAAGTACATGCAAATTAATTTTAAGTACCTATGGGAAATTAAAATAACATTTCTGCAAAACTTGTATTTGCAAAGTTATTTGAACATTTGACATTACTTGGTCTACTGAGGAAGATTCAGACCAACTGTTCAATTATGCAGCAGTGGGGTTTGTTCTGTCTGAGAACATCTCAGGGATGCTTTGTATGAGCTGTTTGCAGAACCTCACTGCTTCAGGGACTGCACCAGCACAATAAAAGCTGTGCTTGGACATATGTTTACAGGAGCACAGAGCAGAGATTTTTTTCCCCAGGACTGGAATCCTGCACTGTAACTGGCAATTCTCCTGGAGCCCTTGAGCTCGAGGTGCAGGGAGATAAAAATGCCTGTGTGCAAACAAATAAGTGCTCACGTTACTCTCCAATGCTGTGAATGAGTGTGGCAGCCTCTCACTGTGCTTACAAACAAAATTAGGAGTTGTTCTCTTATATCAAGAACTTGGTAGAAAATGACAACTACTAGAGGAGTGTTTGTTCACCATGGAGACAAAATTTTGAGGGATCCTTTGAAAGGAATACTCCTTTTGGAATACCTAAGTGCTTTCAGAGAGGTATCTTTTATGAACGCATGACAAAAAGGGAATGCAAATGGATAATTGTGTGGCTTTGCTTTTATAATGGTTAGACATTTGAAAGGCTTTACTTTGCTCCATAGAGAATAGCCCAGTGCTATGACTTACCACAATAAATGCATCCATCCATCTGTCCACATACTATATATAGACTTTATAAACTTGCAGATACATAGTTATGCCTTAAAAACAGAGCAAATTTTTCCCTTGTGTATTTGCCCTGGCCATGAATCTCCAAGTCATTCCTTCCAAACCAGGACAATGCTGCCCGAGGCAGGCAGATAGAGTTTTCCTGCAGTGAAAGTTGTTGCTTTGCCTGTAACCCTCTCTCAGTGTGTGTTGGCTATCATGATAGTCTAAGTCTGGCAGGCAAAGGGTCTCACAACATATTTTGCCCCAGTTTCCCCCCATGCACACTGAGAAAATCAAGGATTTAGCTTTGCTGTGTTGCAGGTGAATACCAACACCCTTTCAGTCCCTCACACTGTGAGTGTGCATCTCCAGCAAAGAGCAGATGACAGTTTGCAACTAAAATCTATGTCTTCAGATCCAGACCACTCTGGGGATAGAATATGAGGCTTTCATTGGTTTGCCCATCTGTTTTCCTGTTAGACTTGCCTTCAGCAGGCTTTTTTCATTAGTTTTAACATATTTGCTGTTGATAACATCACTGGCACTTCCAGTCCTGTCCTAAGAGGCTTTTAAAACTGCTCAGAGGAGCAGCAATCCAAAAGCTGAGTGCAAATCCCCTTTCAGTCTCTTGAACCTCTTAACCATGTACTTCTAGGGAGATTTCAGCCTCAGTAGATGGGGTGAGATGGAAATCAAGGATAAAGCTTCATTTCCTTTGCAGCAACATTGGAAGAATGGTGTACAGTCAATCCTCTTAATGTCCAAATCAGTAGTCAAGTTCTGTGAAGAAATGTTCTGCCCTTCTTTGTGCTCTCCAAATCTGATTAGAAATGGAACCCACATGTTACCTGAAAGGTTGACAGTTTCCCATGCATCACAGAAGTCTGATCTCACTCCTGCTGAAACTGCCAGGAAACCTTCCATTAATATCTCTGTCAACTAAATCAGAAACTCTTTTTACCAGGTACTTTGATATTTAAAATATCATTGATGAATCTGCAGGGTGTTTTGAGACTTGGCATGACAGAAGAGGAAAAAACACAATGGTAACAGAAAAATCCCTGCCCTGAGCAATCTTGGAACAACTGGTGAGCAGTGAGCAGTAATGGAAGCTTGAAAAGGCTCCTATTGGCAAAAGTAGAGCTCAAAATGTTTTACAATGCACCAGTAATGAAGAGCTGGTTTCTAGACCACAACATTTTAAGACTTATAAAGAGTGGGATTCTTGGCAAAATGCAGCAGGATAAAGTTTGCTATTCCTTTCAAGCTATCCCCAATGGGACTGATTCTACAACAGGATTAGAGGCACAGATACCTTTATAATTCCATAGTTTTTCTCAAAATTAAATATATTCAGGGGTCTGAATGAGTGTGTTTAGTCTCAAGGCTGAGACCTATTCTTATAAAACTGAGCTCTCATCTGAAAGAACAAGCACCAGTGCGGTAAGCCATGAACAAAACATGAAAGAACAACAGAAAAAACGTGTCACTGGACTCTGAGAGGGAAAAACATTTTAAGAGTGTTTACTGAGACTCAAAGGTCAATAGTACCTACCAGGAATCCAGGTACTGCTCACTTCTGCTTTGAAAATACTGCTCACTTCTCTTTGAAAATATCAGCTCCCACACAACATACCTAGGATGATATTATCAGAGATGGTTTCTGGTGTAGTTTTGGTGACCATAACTTTGTACCTGTGGTTGTTCTGTAACACTAAACACCCTCACTCGTGAGGAAGGTACTTCTGCTATCTCTCCCAATTGATATATATGGCAACATCTCTAAGAGCAGCACAGGAAACAGCACTCAAAGGCAATTTTAAACTATTTTTCTTGGCTTTGTTGTTTACTTAAGAACATACATGTTCTTTCTGCATCTTGGTTACCAAAAAATGTGGGATGGAGAAATATTTCAGATATATCCCTAGAAAAATGGTGTTGGTTCAGCCACCAGAGCTGATATGTGATACTTCAGTGAAAGGACAGCAGTAAAATCTCCCTTTCAGTAAAGGACACCTGTGGTGGAAAATGATTCTCACTTATTTGAGCATTTCACTACTTTCACACATCCAGTTTAAAAGCCTTTACATCTGCTCCTAGCAAGCTTCAACTGAACCCTATTGAGTTATTGTGGGAGTTCCTTGACTGAAAATGGTTCAACCAAACCTTAGTGAGTAATTGGGGGAGTTCCTTGACTGAAAATGGCTCTTTTTCCCAGTGTGGGTATTTTTCCTGCCAGATAAGGATGTGTTTGACTGACCATCTAATTATGAAACATTGTTGATACAGGTAAGCTGCAAGAGGTGCGAGAGTGATAGATACCGAGTAACACTGCTGATAACTTGCTCAAATATTGTGTTTGTTTTACTTTGCCTTTGCTGGCTTGTGTGTTTGAGCATTGCAAAAGACCGAGCACGTGTGAGCAAACAAACTTCTTACTGTGATCTACACTGCAAAGAGCCACCGTTCGTAAATGTTTGCATTCTGGTTTGCTAACATTGGAATGTTTCCTGACCCTCTAGTTCACACCTTTCCCTTGCTCCTGGAGACAGGCACTGAGTCCAGCCTGAAGCTGAGATTCTTGCACTGATTCCAACAGCTGGAGCCTTGACAGTTTTCAAATCTTGTGAAATTTCACAATAACTTGCAGGAACAGTGATTAACGGTTGTTCCTTTCTTTTATTAGGAATATTTTGTCAGGGGTTTGAGCTATGAGGTTGTGCAATTTTTGAAAGTCCTTGTGGATGATGATTAGCATATTCTAGTTAACCAGGACCAGGAAATTAGCAACATCCTTGCTGTGGCCTCCATGGATCCCCACATCCCCAGATGTCCAGAGTGGAATGAATGAAGTCACCTGAATGCTCCTCTCCGATGAAAGGCTGGGAAAATGAATACAAGGTCTCCACACTTTCCTAGAAGCAAAGGAGTCTGAGTGGCTGATTGCCAAGTGTACCAGGCCAAGAGCTGTTGGGATCTCTGACACATTCCAGTGGGAATATTAACAGGTCTGGGTAAAGCCCTCCAAGCTTCCAAATGCTCTGTGAATATCTGCTGTTTAATGTATGTAGGGTTTGTGGTCCTCAGCTAGCCGGAAACTCTCAAAACTCTGCAAATACCTTCTGAAACTCTCACCCCTAGACTGCTCTCCAAACATTCCTTCTCCTCTCATATGTGGTCTCAGAATCCTGAAACCATCTGGAAGTATCAGCTATAGGCTTCCAATCATCACCTTGTAATAGGATTAGCGCCCCATCAAGGCCACAGATGCTGGGCATCTGCTGAAATAGCTGGAATACTTTGAAATAGAAAATATCATTAAAGGGGTGTGTGGAGCCTGAACCAAAGCTCACCAAAGTCAGTGAATTCTGCTGTTCCACGTGTCTCAGTGGGTTTGGTGTTAACCCACGGTCAATAATGATTTTGGATCCTCTGACTTTTTATCCCATCTGAATATATTCTGAAGCAGCTTTTAAAGACCAACTGAGATGTGTTTTGTCCCTTTACACTGTGTGAAAAGACTGAAGTAATATAAAGTGGCTACCAAAACTCTGCTGCTGGACAGGACAAAGACACTCTGCAGAGAACTTCTGGAAAAGCCAGAATTCATGTCCTTAGGAAGGCAAGACAGGGGTGTGCCTGTACAGGCTGACTCCTGCAACAGTGTAGAGCTGAGGAAAGTTCTAACTTAGGTTTTGAGCAAGTATGCTGCAGACAGAAATCCCATGAGCAAGAGTCGGGATGTTTGAGAGCTCCCTTTGGTCTCCATCCTGGGTGCTGCGCTTGGTGATCTTGATGTGATTTGGGATTGGTGGTTGGGTACAGCCAGAGGCAGAGCCCTGATGTGATTTGGGATTGGGCTGTAAGGTGAGGCACAGCTAGTGCCCAGCCTAGCATAGAGAGCAGTGGGAGATGCTGCCTGGTCCTGACCAGACAGATTTTGACACCTGGGGTACAGGTGAGCTGCTGGGGACATAATGGGAAATAACTTATCGAGTGAAGAACAGAGTGTTTTATCCACATGGAAAGTTCTGTGGGAAAGAGAAGGCATTGAGACTACTGACTGTGCCCTTCATAGTGTTTTACCATGGGCAAAGCCATAAGATTTTCAGACTGATGCTGAAAATGTTTGGAAAGAAGTTAGGGAAAGAGCTGCCAACATGCCAAGGACAAGCTGGGAGATGGGGCACATCTCCAGCTGTTCAAAATGAGAGCTTCTTGTCTTCCTCCTGCAAGAATATCAACAAGGTGGAACTGTGGAATACAAATGCCCAAATTTCTATACCTTGAAAGCATCTCCAACAATCACCTGTCTTAATGGGAAGTGGACAACCCCCCCAGTTTGCCTGGTGGCCTGTGCAGCATCAGAGGAAGATATGGACAGAAACAATATTGAGCTGAAATGGGTTGAACAAACCAAGCTGTGCTCCACATTGGGTGCCTATATTGAATTCTGTTGTAAAACAGAATATTTGAGAGACTCAAGCACTCCCAACTTCAGAGCACAGTGCCTGGGTGGAGTGCTTCCATCTCCTGCGTGTGAACCATCCCCACTGTTTGGGTAAGAGGAAATGGCATGAGGGAGCCCAGCTGTGGAAATGACAGAGCCCTCAACCAATCTGGTGACTCGAGCTCAGCTTTTCCTGGTGTTTCCCATTTTGCTGTGCTTTGTTGGCAGCTTAGCCAATGTTCTGTCTTGGAATTTGTTCTTGTTTTTATCACTGGATGGTTGTCTTTGCATGTTATCCACATTAGACCTAGTTTTGTAAACATATTTACATTTTATGCAGACAAAGGGTTGTGCTTGTGTTTTATCTATTCTACACTGATCTCACTGTTATTTTATTAACAATTGTAAAAGGATTATAACAAATCATTGTGAAAGGATTATAACTTGAAATTCTATTGATACTGTTAAAGTTGTATAGCTATTGGTGGAATTGTTTAGCTGTGTATTTTGTTCATATCCTGGCGTTTGGCCTTTGGCTTTTTCTTGTATGTTTTTGATATTGTCAATATGCTATAAATGTAAGTATAAAGACTTTAATGATATGTAAGTTTAGAGAGTGAATTAAGGTCAGTACACAGAGTTGGTGGAATCTACAAAAGAGGTACTTGTACCATGTTTAGCATTTTTTCCTGTGAGGGCCTTGTAGAGAAATAGCAGCCATAGCATTCATTTAAAAGAAAAAAAAAAAAGGGGAATTGTAGGCCCAGAGTGTGGGGATTGGGGTGGCTGTGCCCAGCTCATCCCTAACGGGCTCCAGCTGGGCAGCACAGGTGAGCAGCACTGAGGGGAACGAGCCATGGAGTGCCCAGGGCCCTGAGCAGAGGGCACACAGGTGCAGGGCATTGACAGCAGGGGAGAAAAGGCTGGGCTGCAGGGCAAGGAGGGCAGATGCTGCAGCCTTCTGATGAGGTATGGTGTTACTGTGTGTGGGTTGAAGCTTTCTGGTGTTGTGTGGTGACACTCTGTGTGTTGTGGCTCTCTTGACTGCCCCATGTGCTGTGACTGTGCTCCACCTCCCAGGAATGCAGTAAGGAAAAGTGCTCCTCAGATGGTTGGCACCTGGTAAGCTCAAATTTGCTCTGCAATCTTACCAGAGGCTCATTGCTAACCTTCAAAATGATATTACAGTTGAAGATATGCCCTTTACTATTTTGGATGATCTACCTCAGCCATATCTACAATAACTGACAAGAGTTACTTGCAGGTTCTTTGTCTCAATTCAATGGATTTATAGCTTTTTTTAGTGCTTTTTTTGCTTTTAGTCTGTGTTCCTTTTGGACATCCCGTTAAGAAGTGTGGCCTATGTTGAACAATCAGTCCTTCTAGCAAACTATAAACTGTTTGGAAAATATCTAAACTAGTGCCATTTTTGACCAGGAGGTGATAATGGCTCTGTCTTCCAAGAGGTATAAAAAGGTTGTAAATTATTATTATTATTATTATTATTATTATTATTATTATTATTTGCCTGCTGAGAAGTGTGCATGAGTTTGAGCCCTTTGCTGCATCTGAAAAATACCACCTAAACATACAGATGTTGTAGGCTTGTTTGCTTGCAGGTCTTTTTGAAGCAACATGGAGTTTCTACTGGAAAAAGAGAGATGAATCGGCATCTAAATTTCTGTGAGAAAAAGCAGGCATCTCTTTTGTCTGTTTTGCCTGTTGGTTTTTCTTTCTTTCCCAAATTCATGTTTTCATTTCACCCACCAGGAGAGGGAATCTACTGATGTTTGTTTCCAGAGCTGAACATTATCTGAGAACATTTGAATCTCTGTCGTTTTTGTGGACCCACCAAGCCTTTAAAGTGAGATTGAGAGCAGCAATGGGCTGGAGCTGAAAGTCACATTAGAAGTTCTTCACATGGGACAGCACTTGTCAGCTGACAGTAAAGGAATTTTAAGAGGCAAGCACCAGCTGCTACACTAATGAAAGAAAGAAGGAGCACATTTGACCTGGCAATTGTTTGGGGATTTTATTGCAGTAGAACAAAAGGAAAGCCTGAAAACTCTTATGATTGGGGGAGGGCATGGAGAGAAAGGGAAAAGAAAGCAGTGAATTACATGTGCCTTCAATTCTGCTTCATAAACTGGCCTGGTCCCAAATGAAAACACAGATGCAAATTGTTTTGTCTTCTCTCTTAAACTGCAAAGCTTACAAGATGAAGCTCACCTCAGAGTGTTCATGTTGGGCCTCATGTGCTCATGCAGCTGTGTTTTCCTGGAGCAGTTGAAGTTGATAAATACAGTGGTCACCTTCCCTTGAGGTTTCATGTTAAATTGGATATTTTTAATAGGACCTGTGGGTTGCCCATGGGATGAACTTTATCTTTTCCCACCTCCACCTTGTATGCCCACACAGCTTTTTGGCTGACACTCTTTCTTCGGGCCAAACCCAGCAGATGTGAGCCCCCAGCCGAGAAAGGTGATGGAGATGCCAGAAAAAACCAAGATTCCCATCCCTACAGAGACTTTCCTGACTTGTGGCAAATATCACTAAGCTGAGGGTGTCAGGATTTAAGATTGGGACTCTCCCTGAATGACAGAGAGGTCTTTTGCAAAGCTTGGATCAGATTTCTGGCATAAGTTAGCAATCATTTGAATCTGAGATTTTGCTCTGTTTTTCTCTGTGGTAAGAATGAAGAAAAGGGATTTCAATGAAGTGAGAAAGAACTCAGTGTTCACACTCAAAATGTTCTGAAACAGAATACTTTCTATCTGCTTGAAACTTCTTTAATTTTATAATATTTTTTTAAAAAAATTTCATCATTTTTTTCCCTGGTTTGGCACTGAAAATTATCTTCCCTTGCAGAATGTCTGCTGGTCTTGTCAGCCAGGAAATGCAGTCTTGTAATTGGTAAATAAATAGTTCCTGTGCTCACTTCATGTCTAGGCCAGCCATTTGTTATTGTTATTACTGGCAATTAATTTAATAATTTGGCAGCTTGAAAAAATATAAAGGTATACATCCAAAATGAAAACAAACAAACAATACAAAAAACCACAATAAACCCAAAACATTAAAAATACTAGAATAAGAAAAACTGGTAATGAAAGGTAGCTTTGAAATTAAAAAGTCAAAAAATGCTTAGAGATGGTGACATTTGAACAGTTCAGGTAGAAAATATTTGAGAATATTTGGTAGATAATGAAGTCATCCTCTATTTCATGTGATTTTAAATCAAGTCCTATGTGCCTGTGGGTGTTTCCTGAAGTTCTTTTGCACATCTTGTGGCAAAATGAACATTTTCAAGGGTGCCTGGCACTGGGTTAAGAAAAATAGTTTTAGAAAAGTGAGAAGATGTGAAAGGGCTGCTGTTGTCTAAAGGAATTTAAAGAAAATAGTAATTCTTGTGCAGGGTAAGATGGCAATTATTTCTCTGCAATAAGAAATGTGAAGGAAAAAATGGCAGGGTAAGTGAACACAGGAGATCAATTAAAGGATGCCATTAGCATCATTTAGGGATCACTTTGTTTCAGAAAGAGCGGGTGGGTTTTTAAAGCCTGTTAGGAATAGAAAAGCCACTTGTTTATTATTTCAGTGATTTATTTATAAGACAGACCAAATGTGTCTGGTAAACTGAAAAAATCTGTTTAACATGCAGTGATCACTGGAGTAATGTGAACCTTTGCTTTATTTATTTCTGTGGGGCAGCTCTTTTGTAACTTTTGTCTTTTTTCCTGACAGTAACACATTATTAGGGGCATACAGGCTGCTAATTATATTGTACAAATACACAAGCAGCCCGAAACCTCACAGTGCTTCAAAGGAACTGCAGTTTATTTTCTTCTTTTGGTGTTTGGAGTTGTAATGATCGTGTTGTTACTTCTTTCATTCCAGGAGGAGCTGATTCCAAGCCCAAGGAAGCTGTTGAGTGAAGTAGTGGCGAGGCTGGATGTCATTAAAAAATGCAAGTATTAAAGAGAAGCGTTGTGGTGGGTTCTGTCAAGTCATCCTGTTTCTCAGGTTACAACAGCTTTTAATAGGTGAGTAAGTTTGACCTCTGTGAATGCCAGCGATGAAATTGTCAAATTACTCAGTTTGAAATTGTCAAAATTCAATAATTATTCAATTATTGTCAAATTATTATTACTAATTGTGAAATTGTTCCAATATTATCAATATTTCATTCATTGACAATGAAATTTGTCAAATCACTCAGGTACTTGTTTGCATGAAATGCTGCAAAAAAAGCTGAAAAATATCCTAATAGATTGAGAAAGACAGGGGTAGCTAGTAAAGTGTGAAGACTGGGCTGAGGTTCTGAAATAAAAGGAGAAATTCCTCTTAGTGAGGCCTGAAAAAAGGAGAACTAAGAGAGAGAAGAAAAATTGGTCTGTGTCTGCTGAGTCAGGTTCCCACCAGAAAGCCAAAATCCATTCTTGGTGATTTCAATGTGAAGTGGGGAGAACATACAGCATCAGCAAAGAACTGAACTGGAGGAAGAGCATGCTCATTTAGTGTTTAAAAATGTGTTTTTACACAGTTATAACTGGATATGCAGATGTATGGCAGGGACCAAGGAGGCAGCAATGGAAATTCTGACCCTTGTCCCTGCTCTAGCTGGGTGGTAGCAGATTCTGGGGATCACACACCAGTGCTCAGCTGCCCTGCTCCACAGGAGCAGCCGATCTGCTGCTGAAGAGGTTTAAAGCAGGCAGGTTTCCTCCTCTCCATACTACTTTTGGGGATTCCCCAGGGTTAGGGAGCCTCCATCACCCCCTGAGACTCAGACCAGGAGCAGGGGACAAAACTGGGGAGAACAGAAAGAAATGTTTTGTGGCAAACACATGTGTATGTGAGGAGCAGCAGGAGTTAACCCATCATATGAAAGTAAGTTTGTCCCACTTTCTTCATCTCAATCTACCACTCACCCTCTGACTGATAATTTTGAGCAGGCCAGTTAGACTGGTGCCTCTTTTGCCTGTGTTTTTTTCCTCCCCAGTCTGTCCCCTTTGCAGGCTTGTGCTTTTGCCTTTTCTGTACTACCACCTCTGCCTTGCTCTGAAGTGGTTTTCCCATTTGTTTCTGTCCACGAGGGAGAGTGAGAGGGAAGAATATGTCACAGATACTTCAGGAATAATAGAGTGTTCCTGAACTAAAATAATCAAGGGCTGACACATTGACCTTTTCCACAGCTCTGTCTGGCACTAACAGCTATCAGCTGCTTTGAAGGGCATTCCAGTGAGACTAATGAAACGGCAGCCCCAGCTACTCTGCCTTTTTTTTGATGCCAGTGATTTTCTGCCTTAGCGTGACTCCCTCTCCTGCCCCTCAGCCAGCTTCCAGCTGATGGAGAAACATCTCCTTTCTCTCGTCCCCGCTGCTCGAGCTGTTTGTTTCATCCGAGGCATGAATCTGCAGCGGGGTTTGGGCAATGTTTTGCGAGTCTCTGAGGAAATGCTCTCCCCCTGTGTGTGTGTACCCTGGCCGACATCCCCCATGAGGACTCGGGCCAGCGAGCGGGACGTGAGCTCCTTTTCCTGCGGCCTGGTTGGCCATCATCAATCAAGCTGTTCAAATGGCTTGTTTTGTTATAAAATCGGCTTCAGCTAATGTGTGTGTAATTTCCTGCTGCCTCCCCAGGCTCTTTCAGACTGTGACATGATCTAGGGCCTGCTCTGGTTGCCCAGGCTGCTGAGGGATCTCATGTGTTACAAAAGGTGAGGGAGCAGGGTCTTGTTCCTAACCCTGCGTGAGGGGCAGGATGGTCATGGTCAGGGTTTTCCAAGGGAAATAAAGTCTCCTGATTGCTGTGGGGATCCAGGGCATGCTGTTTATGCTTGAATCTAGCACTTTGTGAGGAGAAAACACTCCCTCTGTGTGTCACTTATCTGCACTCTGATGGCTCCCTGGAAAATTAGCACTGACTTCTCTGAAGTAACTAATGAGCTTGCATTAGGATTACTGACATCGGGATCTCTTCTCTGAGGGAAAGGATGAGAAATAATTAAATCATGAAGGAAAATGATGCACCTTTTTCTACCTCTTGGAAATTAATCTTGGCAGGGAAAGAAACCCGGGGTGGCAACAGTTTTGTCACTAACCTGGAGAGAGAAGCACACAACGAAGGGAGGAGTCCCCTCAGTTACAGCTTTAACTCATGGGGTGTCTGACTTTTCGTGGTGGGTCATCCTGCTAGAGACATCCCTCTTTAATATGTTAAAATCCCTCTTCATGCACTCACTGAGTGAGCCAATGGCAGAGCTTCCCTGCAAGAGGAAGCCAAGTGTATTCCATTCATGATGTATTCTCTTTCCACACTAAATATTTAATTAATTAGGCAAAACAAAATTGTATTCTTGGGAGAGGCAGAAGTCTGTGCTTTAGCAGCGTTAAGTAGTAATATGTGCTGAGATAAGAAAGTGAGAAGAGAGCATTCACACCTGATTAGGAAAATAGAGGCATAAACCTCAATCTTCAGTATCCTCTAGAACCTCTGTTCCTGTGTGACAGCAAAGTAACCATGAGAGCTTCAAATCTAACTCTTAATTTGCTTCGATTTTCTTGGTCCTCAAAGAAGCAGCTTCTTATTCAACTGTGTGGAATGTTTCGTTTGACACAAACCAGATTTCTCTCTCTGTCTCTCCCCACCAACTCTTCCCCCACTCGACCTCTAAAGATACTCCAAGTATTTTCTACACTTTCATCATGATTACATTTTTTAAAATGCATTTTTAATTCAAATGCTGAACAAAAAAAAAAGGATTATTCAAAATATTACTTTGGATTAAAGTGGTAGTTTGATAGGATTTTTATTTTTTTTAGTTAAAGAACTGATTTTGTAGCTTTTGGATGCTCTCTCTGCATTTTACTATGCCGTAAAATGAGTTGTAATGAATTGTATTTAGTTCATTACTTGTCCCCTTCCACTTATAATCTTAGTGCTGCAGAGAACATTAGTCCTAGCACAATGCACTGTCACTGTGACAATATTGACCAAATCAATCTCTCAAATGAGCTGTGAGATTGTCTTTGTAAAACAAAAAACCAAACTTAAAAGTGGGTTTGACTCACAAATGTACTACTACTACTATTTACATGCTTTTAAAATCCTATTTTTGTGATAAAGATATTACATGTGGCAAAGTTGTGATATTGCCAGACAAATAGGATGGGTCCTCTTCAAAACATGTCATTTTCTTTTTGTAAGATGAAGTTTGATGTTTTACAGGAGATGTAGCATAAAAGGAGCTTCTTTTTTTCTGTAGGCAAAGAATTATCTCTGATTAGCAGTCAAGGAGGCAAGACTTAAGGTGGTACCCAGTAATTTTAAAGGTGGGAAAATGCCCATCAGTCTTAAACATTTATCTTATTACAGTATTCACTTGACATGTCTCCTGTCTCTTAGGTAAGCCATTAAAATACAAAGATGGTTTTATATGGAAGTTCTACAATTTCCTCTTGACCTTTCATATTCTTCAGAAATCCATCTTGTCAGCCCTGCCTGCAGGGGGACAGGCTAGGTGACACCAGGTCTGGGGCTGGGTTTGGTGGGCTAAGAAGCCCCCAAAGGGGAGCCCAGCCTCCAGTCAGAGCTTCACACACAAAAAGCTTGGGAGGAGAGGCCAGCAGGGATGTGCAAGGAGGAATGTGGGGAGTAGGGTGCAAAGCTGTGAATCCTTCCCACACCCCCAGTGTTGGGACACTTCTGCTTCCTGCTGAGTGTGATGGAGCTTCCCTGGGACTGCTGGGAACAGTCCCCACAGCCACCACTTGGCAGGGACCCTTTCCTTTGCTCTGGAGCCCCTTTTCTCTGTTAGGGACCATTTTCTTTGTTCTGGAGCTCCTTTTATCTGTTAGGGACCTTTTTCTTTGCTCTGGAGCTCCTTTTCTCTGTACTTAAAGGCTTGTCCACTCCAAAAATGCAGGCTGCTCTGTATGGAAATGGTGCTACTGTATCATCAAGAGGCTTTGTTGACTAAACCAAAATAGTTGTAAAACATTATTTATCATAATTATTCACCAGCTGGTGACTTAAAAAACCAAAAACCTTGGTGAGTACGAGGCTGGTGCCTGAAGCTGTTCAGTTCAAACCTTTATTAATAATGTTCTCATGGCTTTTTCTTTTAATTCCCATAATGGCCGGATACTGAGCTGCACATCAAAGGAATTTTGGTTTTAAAAGCAATGGTGAGTGCTGCACATTGCATTCACTCCCCTTTGATCACCACCCGCAGCACAAATAAATCTCATTAATCAATATTTTCTCCATTTCCTCCCTGCCTTTCTGTTAGTGCCAGAGATCTGTTTCTGATTTGCTTTGCTTTGTTTTAAACGAGAGGAAGATTTCTATGGCTATCTTCTGTCTAAAAGGTAAATTTCTCATTACTTTAGGAATGAAACTGTTGTAACCGGGACTTGATCAGAGCCTCCTCATCCTGAACGTCAGAGCAGGAATATTGAAGCAATTAGAGCAGCCTGTGAGTCTGTGAGCAATCCATTGGCCAGGATTCATTCACAGAAAATATTTGGTGTACCCTTGCCAGCTGGAGGCAAATTAATAAAAGTCACAGTCTGTTCGCAGACAATTCTGGAGAAAAGTGATAAATTTCCTGAAAAAGCTGTGACTTGCCCATCCACTTCCAGTTGTGACTGGAAATGGCTGTGAGTAACTGGTGCACTTTGCATGGAAGGAAGGCTCTGACACTTGGTTCTCTCATTCCTCCCTCAGCAGCTTCGGAGCTCTGCCGTGTGTTTGCAGCTTCACCTCTCTGTGTTACACACACCCTCGGGGTTTTTTTTTTATGTTTTGGGGTTTTTCTTTCTTCCCCTCTGTTTCCCCCATGTATGTTTTCCATTTGCCTTCAGTTTGCTGGTGTCAAGCATTTTGGTGCCACCAAGGAATGGCTGTGCCGGGAAGATCCGACTCCTTGGGGGCAGAAAGGGAGAGAAAGGAGGATTATTTTTCCATTCTGTTGAACAAAGCTGGCTTCTGTTGCCATTTTTAACACTCCACTATTACTGGAATTAATTTGATGCATCTGTTCCTGAATTACCTCCCATAGTTTTTAGTCCTTACTAGACTTCCAAACCAGTGTTGATTTAGGCCTGTTTGTTCCCATCCACATTGCATTCCCATAAGCTCTATGCTATTTTAAAGCAATTTAATGCTTTTTCAATCCTTCAATATTAAAATTACAGTAAATTTCAAGCTTCATTATATTATCAAACATACATGTCTAGATTCTCTCTAGGGCTGTATAAAGCCTGGCACATATTACCTTCCCCAAGTATGTTGTGAATATTCAGGTTCCAGAGCCCAATCAGGGACAGTGTTATGGGAAATCCACAATGTGTAAGCACTTTTTTTATTGGGATTCTCCAAATCCCAGCTTGAAGCAATTCCTTTTGACTTAAACAGCATAAATGTTGAGAGAGTAAGTGCCAAAGTGGTCATAAATAATATTTTCTCGCCATTAAGCTTTCCAAGCAGCATGCCATTGACAGAGTGTTGCTTCACCTTGAATTTAATGTTTTCTTATTTAGAGCTGCGTGGACATAAAGACTTGTTTAGTTTATATGTATATATTTGAGCTGATCTTGTTGAACACACAAAATTTCGTTTGATTGGTGCCACTGTAACTCATCCTCTGTTAGTTTTCGGAGTTGCTTGTCCTCTGGGTTCTTGGGCATGGATTTATTCAGCAGCAGAAGGAGCAAGGTGGGAGAAAAGCGTCTTGGAGATTGGGGTTGAAGTGACAATGGGGAAACTCATGTTAAAAAGAAAAACATCCTGTTAAGAGCCAGTCTTTAAACACGCTTCTGGGAGAGCCAAACCTTCTGCCTCCTTCAGGTTAAACCTATTTAACTCCCCAGTCAGTATTTCTCCTTTCCCCTGCCCCAGGAAACAGAGCTGAAAACAGTGGGAGACTAAAAACTTCACCTAACCTTGGTGCAGGCTGGGCCATAAATTCAGACCAGCATTACATTACACTTCCTATGGCCCCTAGAGGCTGACAGAGTGGCCAAGAATAGCTGAAACACAGAGCAAGGCTCTGGCCACGTTCCCTCAGCCTCTCTCACACTGGGAACCAGGGCAGGAGAGGCACTGAGCTGCTGGGAAGGTCCCACGCTGCCAGGGAAGCCACTGGCACCAGGAGCGCCCTCCCTGCCTCCCTCCTCTTCCTCCCAGCTGACACAGATGATTTACACCAGCAGGAAGGGCCAGTGGGTGACAGGCTCAGGAGCTGGTTTTAAATAGGTTGCCCATATCAGGACTGGGAGTCCAGAGGCAAAAGATTTATTTTAAGCTGGACAGAGGTAAAAGAATTTTGGATGTTTGATACCTTTTCCTATCATTTATCCAGCCAGAGTTTTGTAGGCTAAAATGCATTTGAGATGCCTTTTTTCCCCTAAAACTGGAGGTAAAAATAACTACCCAGTCAAAAGCATTTTGCATATGAAGTGATAAGTTTTTCTTTTTATGAAGGAAAGCACAGACTCATTTAAAAAGCAAACTGCAAACTAAATAATTATTGCATTTCACTTCTAAAGCCTGATGTTTGGAAATCAAGTACATACCTGTAATAAGCTCTTTCATTCTGGTTTATTTGTACTGCTTTCCCTTTTTATGCATGAAAGAACAATTTCAGATCACTCACAAGCAGCTTTAAGGAAAGAACCCACAAAGAATCAAGACACTCAATTTAAGACATAAATTCCTTGTCCTTAAAACATTCCCTGAGGTGAAGTCACTTGAGTAAGGGTGGAAGAAGAGGCAGTAGGGGTCTAAATAAGCATTTCTGCTTTGTCTCACCCTATTAAACCCTAAACTAAGTTGGACTTTTTGGATCATCACACTGCTTTCGAGCACAAGGAGTCGACATGAATAACTTAATTTTGCTCTTGTGAAAGAGGGATGCTGGGGCTGGTTTTGATTTTGTTTTGTGAAAGCAATAGTGAAAAGTTAGAGGTGGTGTTCTACCTGGTTTTTCCTTCTGTTTTCAACTAACTGCATCAATGAATGAGTGTTTCCTCCAGCATAATTTGTAGTCTGCATTGCTGGAACATTTGAGAGAGAAATTCTTCATAGTCCTTTGCTACAGAGAGTAATCCAAAGTATGCTTGATCTAGAAATTGGTATCCTGGAGAGAAAAATGCATTCTCAGGAAGACGTTCCCCTATACTTTTTATAGATGTAAACCCAGGCAAAACACAGTAATTTTTCTTTTGTGTGTAAGGCATTGCAAATGCACCTTGCCTTTGAGGAGGAAGTAACATTTTAACCTTAATCAGGAGGCTTAACTTGAATCAGAAGGCTTGATCCCTTTTCCTTAGAAACTTGCTTGCATGAGCCAGAAATATTGTAAATGTTTCTGTGGGAAGAAAGGAAAAGCAAGTTCAGCTGGCAGTCCCAGGTGTTGGCTCTGTTCATTTCAAGCATTGCTCCCCCACCTTTGTGCCCATTGAATGCCAGAGATCAGCATGGATAAAACAGGAAGAATTAAAATCTACTGTTCTTAGAAGGGACTGAGCCAGGTGCAGGAGGAGAAGCAGTCAGGCTGAGATTGTAAATGAAATATTTGTGTATTCTTAGTCTTTAACAGCAGCTGATTCCTTTTGGCAACAAGTAGAAAACGTGCATATTGTTTTTTTTCTTTAACTGCACAAGGCCTGTAGGAAAATGAGTCCCATCAACTTTCAGCTGATTTTTTTCATCTCAGAGCTAAAGATGTTTTGAATATTTTCCCCTCAAAGAGATAGTCCAAAGCAGTTCCACATCATACTTAGTGGAAATGCTGTTTATGTTTTCTTTAATATTTCTACAATTTGTGTAAATGACTTGGTGTGAAATTAGGTCTGTTTCCTTCTGTCTCTCTGTCCTTGACCTTGCCAGCTCTTCTTGCCATTTTTCCCTTGGCCAAAGCCTGTATTATGGCAGAAGCATGGCTGGTCCACTTGCAGCTGGAGGAAACAAAATATAGATTTACTTCAGCCCTTCATTTTCAGAAAACTTTTTCTTGACCTTGTGCATGAGGTAATAAAAAACCTTTGGCTTCTGCTTCAGCCACCATTTCACTTGGTGAACCTCACACCTCATTTCCCATTTTCTATGGTTATTACTAGCAGAAGACAAAACCCAAACGGTGAATCCAGTGGGACTACAGAACTGCTTGAGAGTGCCAGGATGTGCAGGGAAATTACAGAGGGAAGTTCCCTCTCTAATTATGGTTTCTAATTGTTTTTTTATATGCATGGCTGTATTTCTGAGGGTGCTTGTCAAGAGAAGTCCCCACTGGTGTGGGTGTAGCTCTGTCCTGGGCAGGGGATGTGGCACTGTGTGCCCTCCAGCTTGGGATGTCTGTGTGTTGTTCTGGCCCACAAAGCTTTGCTGTCTAACTTGGCTCTGCTTGGCTATTGTTATTTCTGGTTTACCTCTGTGTAAACTAAACCACGGGGATGTTAAGTTCATCCAGGCTGAGCAGTTCATTTGCTTTACATTAGCACAAGTTGTACACAGAGAGTCCCTGATCCCATAAATCCAGTAAATACAGCACTGGGTTCTCTCCCAGCTGCTGCTTGATGAGCCAGCATTAAGTGCTATGGTACCTGCTCTAAATTTTGGATGATTGAGTGGGTTTGGGTATTCGCAAAATTAACCCTAAAACATCTGAACTGTGTGGAAGCTCAGCTTGGGAACTGGTCCTTTTTCTTTATGCTCCTTATATAGTCACAGGAGAGGTAAGTTCATGTTTTCCCCTTTTGAAGGAAAAAAACCCCATCAAATCCTACCAAATCAGAGAAGGCTTCTGGTTTATATAGCCATATTTAGAGACTCAGCATAGAAAGTGTGAGCAATTAAGGAGGAATTTATCTGTGCCACTAAAACCTGTGCCTGTTTAGCTAAGTGCATTTTGCTGACCAAGTTTGAAACTGGCAGCAGATGGGTACCCAAACAAAGGGATGATACAAGGATCACTTGGAGTAGAAGCAAGTAGAATTTTGGTTTTCCAAGCAGAAAAATGAATGTGTCAACCTCTAACAAGATGAATTGTTTATTTTGTGTTTATTTTCAAAGTCTGCTGAAATGAGATGGTTATCTCTAGAATTCCACCCACTGAAATCTGTGGATTCCTGTAGTTATCTGCTCCCATCTTATATTTTTTTGGGAGCTGGAAAGAAAGCAGGGCTTGTCTGGAAGGAAGCTTGTACTCAAGTTTCAATGTCCTGTACTGAGTTAGATTCATTTTTTGGCTGTGGAAAGGATCCCCAACCTATCAACAACACTGACAAATTTATTACAAGAGTGCTGATTTTTTTTTTTTATACATGCAGTAGATTCTAAAGTGCTTTTTGTATAGTTCAGTTCAAGTGGTTAAAGAGAGAAAGCATGAGAAATGTAAACATTGTTGACATGAGCTGTTTTCTATTAATTAACTTATGCATATCAAACTGAATGCTGCTGCCAGCACTTTACATGCAGCTCCCTTTCCCCAGAAGATGCTTTGCCAAACACAACACAGGTTACATGGTGGGAAAATCAATCAGGGGAATCAAGATTTGATCTAAACTCCTGCTGCCATTTACATGCTTGGCACTGGCACATCTGTGAAGGTATTTACAGCAGCAAGCAGTTTTACTGCCTGAACACCAGTGAAATACCTCACTGATGCTTTCCAACAGGTGCCTTTGGAGGTCTTTTGGGGAATAATGCTCAAATAGGCTCCCTGCACTGCCTTGTGCCCTCTTGGAGAGCTGGCAACCCAAGGCTGTGCAGCTGGCTGGGTGCTTGCAGCCTTGCTCCTTGGCATCCGGCCCTGGTATTCTTTTGTCTCCATTCTGCATCGTGGTTATCACACTGCCTCAGCATGGGGAGGGAGCAAAAACATTTTTAAAAGTGCAAAGGAAGAAGTTGAATTAAGATAAACATTTACATAACTGGGGAAAATTACCCAGGAAGGACTGGAAATCTGATGACATTCTGTTTACCTAGAGCAGTATTGAAACAGTTTTGTGAGAGATACAAACCAGAACACTTTGTATAAATCACTGTGAATGTAAGGACCTGTGAAGCCAGACAGTAAACACTAAAATTATCAAGCTGGCTCAGCACAATAGAACTTACTCGAGACAATATTTTTGCACAATACTTCTACCAAAGCTCTCTTGAGATGGGAAAAGAGCAAGGTGGTTCAAAGCTTCATGGGAACAAAAGTTGCCATACACTCTATGTGTAAAATCTACACATTTTTCCCATTCTAACCAAATCTAGGCCTCTGTAAATGCAGGTCTTTCTGAGACTATGAAATTTGCATTCACTCTTTATTTTGTTACTATTAGGTCATAATAAGATGTGGTTGTACTTCTGATGTGTTTCAGCCAGCAGAGGTGAAGCTGTGCAGAAATTTGGGCTTTGTACGGAGCAGTTCACATGTCTGCTTGATACAACCCTGTGAGGTATCAGACTGCATCTAAGAGACGCATTCTGTTTTATTTAGAAGCAGAGGTTTCATTTGGATAACTACCACAATATTTGGCTCCTCTTTCTGAAGCTAGTCTGAGTTTTTCATGCCCTCAAATTAGATTAGGTGTGTGTTTTCTCCCAAGACTTCACTGTAATCCTAAACAGGTTTTCTCAAGAGTTAGGGGTCAGTTGCAATATTGGAAGGAGGTGCTGGCAAGCTATGGAAATGGATGTTTCCTCTTTTTGGCTGGGGTGATCCAGCCAGTCTCTTGATTACAGCATGTGGTGTGTGGAAACAAGCATCAAACCAATCAGATAGGCAAGGCTGGAAAGGGAAGTAGCTCAAGAGGTCTGGGAAAAATTCACAACGGGGAGATCTCAGCAAAAAAGAGGTTGGGGAATTATTCATGTGCAGATGGATTAGAAATTCTTCTCCTATGGGAAAGGACCACAGCAACCACAAAATTCCCATTTTCAATACGAAACACAAGGATCACTTCCTTAAGCAAGGCTTCTCAATAATAACATAAGACAAGCAAATTCATTAAAATAACATAACCACCCTTCTCACTGCCTGGGAAGAGAGAGGAATAGTTCTGTGCTCAACTTAAGTTTTGTAATAAATACTGTATAAGAACATAAGCTAGATAACATATGTCATGATAAATGGAGTCTAGTCTACCAGGAGCCATTTATTAATAAAAACCACAGTGACAGCCAAAACAAACAGGCCTCCACAGAGCTCAAGTTTCTGTCTCATGTTCTGTGCTTGCGAGGGATGTCTCAAGCTCCGTGCACAGCAGTGGGACAGAGAGTGGCTGGAGGATGAGGCAGGAGATGGATAGAAGCTCCTCGCTTACAGCAGCAGACAGGGAGACACGGGGAAGAGCCTGGCACCAGACTGGATGGGAGGGAAGGGAAAGGCAGCCTGGTGAAGCAAAGGGAACACAGGAAACGTGACAACTGTGGAAGGAGCTGTGGGAGGAGGAAGGATGAATTGTTTGAGGGCTGGAGCTGATTTATTCACTTTCTGTGGGAATGCAAACTAGCTGCAGATCCCAGTCCACTGTCAGTTCTGAACATCTGGACAGATTCTGAGCTTGCATCCAGGCTCTGTGTTCCCTTTCTCTTCTCACAGCTCCTTGCCCTTCTCTTTGTCTCTCTTACGTGTCTCTGTGACAGCTGTATGTTCCTTGAGAGTGTAGTGTTTGAGGAGTTCCCCATGGGAAATGTTTCTGGGCTTTCTCAGGTCACTGGGGAGCTGCTCCTTGGATCAGTACCTGTGGTGGATGTGGTGCAGTGCCTAGCCCCAGCAGCTGGCAGTAAAATACAAATTCACCTTTCTCCATCCCCTCTTTGGCACTTTTCAGAGCAGCAGGACAGTGTCAGGGAATTTAGGGTGCTCTAAGCATGTTCATATCACATTTGAGTTTATTCAGTTTTACTTTGTTGCTTTTTTTTTAACCTTTGGAAGCAGGCTTTACTTTCTTCCTTTCAAAAGTAAACAATTGATTCCAGGGCCAGTGAAAATACAATCCCTTCATTAGGCCTGAAGCTGAGCCCTTCCCAGTAATGTTATGGCAGGTCATTGTTCTGTCAAAAGATTATTAACTTTTCTTGGTGTTAAAACATAAATAAATAAGCAGGGAAGTTGTACGTGTCCCCAGGGCATTTGCTCAGCTATGAAAATACCAAGTACAAGTCCATTTCTCATTACAGAAAGGAGAATGGGGATCTGTTTGGAACAATAGTAATCAATTTCAGAAATGCTGTGATTTATTGGGCATGGCAGTTTCAGATTTTTGAGGCATGTGTAATACTGTTTTCTCCCCATCCCTTTTATACAAACAGATAAAACTTTTGGTGGAATTAGAACTCGCTTCACATGATGCATAATGCTAAAGAAGCAGGGAAACAATAATTCATAACAAGTTGCTCTGCTCTTCACAGAGACAGATTTTATTACCAAAGATTTGGTGTCCACTTTAATAACATTTATTCTTTTTTTTTTTTAGATATGGTTCATCACTTTCCCAGGGGTTAAAAGCTATGCTTTTAATGAAGAGAAAGATGAGAATTCTTCTCTTTCAGGTCAGCTGCTTTTTAGGTACATGACAAATACATGTCTCTGTATTTCCTCATTAGGACAGAGAGAATCATAACTCAACTTATTTTCCATTTGACAGTGTTAAGTAGCTGTTATCAATAACATAAATGAAGAGTAATGTAATATAATTCTTCCATAGAAATGACATTTGGAGAAGATTTTTTCTTAGATGAGAAGGCTTCCCAATTCACAGTATCCAGGGGTTTCTTTTTTCACATAAGAAACTCCCCATTTCAATACCCAGAGCTGAGTTTGCTGTTGGAACCCTGACTTACTGGTGTGTTAAAAATTTCTTGGCACTTGAAAGTAGAACATATAAAACTGATTGGTGTTGAAGTTTAGTTTGGGGAAAAAAATCATTTCATATCTGATCTCTTGCTCAGCTTTTGCACTTGGGAGGTCTTTGGCTTACTACAAAAATCAGATAAAATTGGCTGCCAAAATCAAGAGTCATAACAATCCATTTAACAAACTTGCCAGATTTGCTGGAAGATCTAACACTTGATCCTCAGACATCTGCCTTTGCTCTCTCTGTCACTCAGTAACAGAATATTGTGTTCCTAGCTAGGTTTGCTTCTTCCCATACCCAGCAAGGCCATTTCTGTTGTTTTGTGGGAGAGTTTATGGCCCTCTCTTGGTTGCTGGAACTAAGTTCATTCTGCCTCTTGTTCACTGTGAAACTGCTGCCACCAAAAATGATAGCCTGAACTTTTGCCTTCCTTTTTTGCTCCTTAGTTTTCTGTAGCTCACATCAAATCCTCGTTTGTCCCACCACAGCTGCTCCCTGGAAGCTTGTTGGCAGAGGGGCAGTTCTTGTCACCTCTTAAAAAATGAGTTATTTCCATGTCAAAACCATTACCTTTTGGCCACAGGTGGTGATGTGCCACATCCTCTCTGCTCTTTCTCACTTGCTGCAGCCCTGGGCAGGGCAGGCATGATACCATCAGCCAGAAGGGTTGTTCTGGGACAATGAGGCAGCAGAGGTTGCCAGGAGCAGGCTGTGACTCACAGCTCAGAGGAGTCCTCATGCCATGCTGGATGGGGTCCCGGCATGCCCCACTCTGAGGCTGGCAATGGCAAGATGTGCTGGATAATCACTGAGCTGCTTAAGGGGGAAAAGTGGAATAAAGAGTGGCTGGGAGTTGAGGCTCAGTGAAAGCAGAGCTGCTCTGTCCCAGGGTCACTGCTCTCCCTCCAGCTACCTCCTGTATGGCTCTTGGTGGCTGTAACAGGACACTCACCCTGCTTCACCCCAGAAGGCTGAATCTGCTCCTCGCCACGTCACTTCATCATCTAATTGTTGGCTGTGAGCTTGATGTGAGGCAGAGCTGAGGCACAGCAGGCAGAGCCGAGCCCTGCTGCAGGGCCATTAGCTGAGATGGAGCTGCCTCCAGAGATGAATGTGCATGGAACTTCAGAGCTGCTTTCATCAGAGGGTTTTGGTATTCATGAACCCCTGTGTAAAGAGAGCTGGGTAATTAAGATCATTCATAATGCTGGAGGATGTTCAAGCTAAGATAAGGAAGGTAACTTGTTTTTTGAGGGCACAAATCGATCTCCTGCTGTGGTTAGGAAAGCATGATCCAGTGCACGTGTTCAGAGGAAGATTGAATAGTTGTGCTGCTGTTCTCTGAGTGCATGTAACAGGAAGAATGAGGTTTTCTGATAAATTACATATTCATTTCGCTCAGTCTTGATGCCTCTAATCAAGACTAATGTGCATAAAAACTACAGTGAATCAATGCAGTGCTTGTCTCTAACCCTCTCCTGAATACTGGGAAAGAACAAGATTTTGGGAGATAAAGTGCTGTGCCTTTCCCTTCTCTCATACTCCTTAGAATTCATCAGCCTGTGAAAATACAGGCATTTTTTTTCTGAAGGGAAAAGGAACACAGTGGGTATGAGGCACATGCACAGCCTCACAGTCCCTCACTGCTTGCCTGACTCATTCAGAGCCTTGGAAACTCCCCTCCACCTAAAATATGACCTGCTGTGGGAAAGCAGAGGGTTTTTTTTGTCCTTGCAAGTTCCCAAATGGTACTTATGGAAGAGGTTTAAAAATGTGTTTTCAACACATCACACAATTAATAATCAGCTCTGTACTCCCTTCTGGCTTAAGTTACAGGGGAAGGAGGCATTCAGCAAGGCTCTCCTTGCTTTCCACAAATCTCACAGCAGCAGGCCATGAAATTGTTCAGGAGAGTGGCCCCAGAGCTGGCTCAGGAAGGCACGAGAAGCAGTTTGTTGTTGTAGATGGAGCCCTCTGCCTTTGGAGAGAATTTGGCATTTTCTTTGCTCATCTGAGGGAGAGGCTGTTGGATAGGAAAACTTCACTGCCTCCATCTCTTGGGGAGGTGCAGATCCTACCTGGAGAGGAAGCAACAATCTTCCTTTCCTTGGTGTGCTGGTCCTGAGATCCAGGAGACAGAGCCTCCCTCCTATTATTGTTTTGTGCTCTCAGTCCCTTCTCTTTCCAGTGTGAACCTCTCTAGGAGGTTTCTGTGTCCTATGGCCTGTCCCATGTGTTCACCAGTTTAAGTGTTTTGTGCAAGCAGAAAGAGAATCACTGGGCTAATCACCTGGAAAAAGCTCTCTGGGGGGAGCTGAGGGGTTTGGCTGGGGTTTAGATTTACACAAATGCTCCTGCACTTGTTTTTGTATCAAAACAAAAAATAATGGCTTCTTAAATTTGATTTTGATGTACTGCTCTAATTTTCAGTCTAATAATTTTCTGTCCTCAAAAATACTCATTTGCAGTTTCAGTGGAGGCTCGCTAGAGGTTTCTTTGGTATTGTACTTTAGAAAATGTCACTTAATTTTTGCTGTGTTCAATTCTACACCTGGCAAAAACACAGTTCCAAGTTACCTGTAAAGCTGTTATTATTTGATATAGAAATGTTTTCATCTCTGCACAGTGAGGCAGAGAAAAAGCCACTGTTCTAAAACTTCTGCATGAGTGTCCAGTTTGAGCCTTAGATGCCTACTTTGGGATCAGCTGACATTGATGAGCTGCTTTGGTGAGAGCTCCCAAAGCTCAGTTCAGTGATTTTCCTGCTCTAGGATGTAATCATCAGAGTGGAGTCTTATTCTGCAGGAAAAACCCCACCTTGAATGCCAGGAAAACTTCAAGGTGTTTCACAAAAATAATGATATTGATCTGATTCTCTTGTCAAGTTCTAACTAATATTATTCCTGATTTGCAAAACTTACCAGGATGCTGATAAATGGCTTTTCACCCCTCGTTGTTCATGTATTCACTGCTTGGTAAACGAATCCAATGTTTAACTTGCAGAGAAGTCAGGTTTTCAAGGGGGTCTGAGGTTCTCTAAAGAAAGACACTCTTAAGATTGTCTGAATAAACTGTATGTTTCATTCAGAAAATTTACAGCATTTGAGAAAGAACAAATGTTTGCTGCTCACTGAAACACAGGAATTTATGTCTTAAGAAAGATAACTTCTAAACATTTTTCTTTATGTCTAAATCCAGTAATGGTCTAATAACCAAGTCTGTTCTCATGCCTAGAGAAATATCTTTGTAAATTCTTAGGGCTAGTGTTTTGAAAAGCATAAATGAGAAAGCAAGAATGACTGACTGTGTGAAAGGCATTTTTCAGTAATGAAGGTTTTAAGCGAAAGCTAAAAGATTTTGCCATAGAATTTTCCATGAATTGTAATGGAAGATGCATGGTTAAACCACCCATACTGCAACCCTTATTTTCATTAGGAGTTCTACCACTGCTTTCTTTCCCTTCACTGAGGTCTCTGCTGGTTTTTGTATTTTTCGTTTTTTTTTTTCCTTTTTCTGGTCCAGACAAATACCACAGTGATGAATACGTTAGAACGCTTTTAAAATAGTGGAATGTCCATAGTTTTTCACTCTTTTTTCTGTCCTCTGTGCTTTACCTGATCTTACAAATAGATAAACAATAGCCAAAACATTTCTTTTTTTTCAGAGGACTACAGGCAAAAGCTGTCCAGGAGATGCCAAAAAGTTTAAATAATTTATTTGACAGTAACTAATTTATTTGTATTCCTGAGCATCTCTCAGTTCTGGAAAGAGGGAGAAACATCAAAGTACTGTGGAATAGTAATTTTAATGACCTTCATGCTCTAACCTCAAATGGGAGAACTTTCCATCTGGATAAATATCCTGTCCACTTGGACCTATCCCAGTGTGAGGTGCTGCTCTACATTTCTGTGAGGAGCTTGAACATTTTGGGGTTTGTTCTGAAGAAACGTTTTAGCATTTTTAGCTTCCTAAGCCATTTCAGGACAAAGAAACAACCCCAAACTGTCCAAGCCTTTTCTAATATTAGATTTTATAGGTAGGTGGATCAGTACCTTTTTGTTTCTGAAAGCAACAACTTCTTAAGTATTTTTCCAAACATTAAACTTACAGCAGCCAAATCTGTTCATCCATAAGCAAACAGTATCTAGCTGCACTTCATGTAATTTTCCTGAATATGGTATGTCGTATATAGAACTAAGATTTTATCTGAAGAGTTGTGCTTTGGAAGGAGATCAAAAAGAGTTTCTCTTCTGATTGCAATTTTGTTTTGCTTCAATGTTTTTGTCAGGAGGATCTGGATTATTACAGCTGAATAGAAAAAAACATCTTTTCCCAATGGTTTGAAAGCAAAATGCAAGACAAACTGATGTTGTATGAAAAATTACTCCATAAAGACTGAAAAGGAAGAAGAAAGGAATACCCTCCAACCAAACAATCAAAGAAACCCGTTTTCTTTTTGGGTTTTGTTCTTTCCCTTGGTGATGACATTCAGTGGGTGATTAATGTTGCATCAGGCCACGGTTTTTTTTTAGCTGCATAAAATCTTTCTGCAAACTCTCCCCATGCCTTTGTGGATGGTGACAAGAGCTTGGATTTTCCTGGTGATGATTAGTGCCCTGGGGCTGCTCTCAGTGTGCTGAGTGATGCTCTGATTGTCCATTCTCATCAGGCAGCACTAGAAGCAAGTGCTTTCTGTGGAGTGTTTCTTGTGCCAGAGGATGTGCATCACTCTTCCAGCAGCTTGGCTTCTGTCCTTCATTGAGATTCATTTGGATCTGCAAGCTGTCCCCTGAGCACGAGCGCTCTGTGCAACTGGAGATGCCTCATTCCCTTCTAATCTCTCCCTGTTTATACCCCTTTGTACAAGACATGGTTCATTCTCAGAATTTGATGGATCAGTCTCCAGAAATTACATTTGAGAGTTTCTTGATTTGATAGCTTTGAATACTCTAGATTTTTCTGCCTCTTTTTTGTTGTGTGTTACAAAATCACCCAAATTTGCTTCAGAGAGTGGTGCTGCTTCATTTCATTATTAAATATAAATCCATTCTGGTTTGTTTTTTCTTTTTAAGATAAACAGCTTAGTGCATAATTTTCTGCTTATTTTCTCTGTTTCCATCTTTTTGTAGTACCTGTGTAAATAGGAATTCAAAACTTGAAAAAAAAATTAAATGTTTGCTGCAGCAGAATTACAGAACAGAAAAACCTGCACAGAATGAAAGAACAGGTCAGGTTGGAAGGCACTTCTGGAGATCCTCCAGTCCACCCTCTCTGTTCAAGGGAAGCTCAGCCACAGGATGTTGCTCAGGGCTGTCTCCAGTCGAGTTTAGTGTCTTCAAGGAAAGACTCAACAAACTCTCTGGGCAACCAGTGAATGATTTGCCTTACAGTAAAAGTCTTTTAACTTATATTTAAGTGGAATCTGCTGTGTGAGAGAGTCAGACCAGTCTCCTTTACTGTCTCTCATTGGGTAAGATTCTCCCATACTGGCAGTCTCCTCCTGAGACATCCTTTTTTTCCAGGCTGAACAGTTCCAGTTATCTCATCCTTTTTTGTGTGACAGTTGCTCCATTTTTTTCACGGAGTTTGATGAACTCAGCATGTCTCTCTTGTGCCAATAAATCCAGAACTGGGTACAGCACTGCAGATGTGGCCTCACCACTCCTCAGTGGAGGGGAAGGATCACTTCTCTTCACTGTCTTGTTGGCAACACTCTTGCTGATGTAACCCAGGGTATTGTTGGCTTTTTTTTTTTTGCTGCAAGGGCTCTTTGCTGTCTCTTGTTCAGCTTGGTATTTTGATTTTCCTCACCCGATACCTGCACACTCACACAGTGCCTTTATTCCATCTCAGTCACATATTCCTGCTTCTACCTGGTGCCTGTTTTATTTTCAGGAGGTCATCAGGATCATCTTGTTGATGATCCATGCAAGACACATGCTTGATTGTTCTCTGTCAGGACAGACCAAGGCTTGGTTAGTCCCAGATCTCCCTTCTCTCCAGGACTGTCTGCCATAGGATTCTCTCAGGCAGATCCTGGAGGAAAATCGTGTGTTCATCTGGAGTCCTGTTTTTTGCCTTGTTTCCTTCTCACAGGGCCTTGAACTCCACCATCTTGTGGTCACTGCAGCAAGGTTAACCCTGACCTTCACAGCCCTGACCAGTTCTTCCTTGCTGCTGAGGGTGGGGTGCAGAAGACCATCTTCCCTTGTTCATTCCTGGATATTCAGGAAAGGAGACTGACTTGCGCTTGTCCATAGTGGTAATTTTATTTAATTTTTTGGACATCTCTGCATTTACAGTCCCAACCCTATACCCCAGTTGATTAGAACTAGCTGTGGTAAGAACTGTTCTGGCCTGCTGCCCAAAAATAATATTCCATCATTTCCTGATGGGGGAAAAAAGTCCTGTAGACTTGTGGCCATTTGTCCTCACTTCTATTTGCAGCTCCTTATTTCCCTTGAGAAGCATCCAAGACCATTTGGAAGTTGAATTTTCCGATGTCCTCACTGATTTCCAACCCCCTCCCCCTCTGCTTCTTGGAAGGACCAGCTTACGAGGACAAATCTCCCACGTTGTTTAATTCCATTATTCATTACTCTGTGTCCATTTTATTTCTACTCATCACACAGCATTCTCTAGCTCCTCCTTTTTCTGAACTTACTTGGAGATCTGCCCCCTGTAACACTTACAGATGCATAAACATATAAAAAGTGGGCACTCTGTCATGTTCCAGATTTTATTTAACAGCAGATTCAGCTATCAGATTATCATTAGGTAATGTGCTGACATTCACATCCCTGGGGGAGATGGTTGTGAGCTGCAGGAGGAAAAACGATCAAGATTAGTCTGCCAAATATATGGTAGGTATTAATCATCATCAAACACAGCATTTTTTTTTCTTAGAAAAGCACTAAACTACAAAGCTTGTCCTTTTGTCCACAGAACTTCTCTAGCATGCAGTGAACTGGGGTTTTTTGACAGAATCAACTCTGACAGCATATTGATCTAATAATTTTTTGTTGCTTTCTAGCATTCCAATGTTTTCTTTTCTCAGAATTCCCCTTCGACACATAAAGCCATGGATTTTTATAAACTTGGACTGAATGTACATGCAACTTGCATGATCTCCATTAAGAGATTTCAAATAAGGTTTTTATCCTTTTTCATTGACATCTCCCACTATGGAAAAGACCAAAACCTTCTAGGCCTTTTCAATATGTGGGGACCTTCTCATGCTTGGAATCGAGCTTACTTAGCATTACATCTTTGAATTCTATGTCCACTGCAGCATACAGAGAGTTAAAGTCAATATTCCTGTATGATGTACATGAACTTAAACCAGGACTTGATGTCTTGAGCCTAGTGAGATTCAGATTCCAAAATGATGGATATGAGCAAACTGAGGTTCTACAAGAATGACTTTAAACTCCTTGTAAAACAGTGTCCCTGGCTCCCCTTAAAGATATTAGTGTATTATTCTGAAATTTAAATAAATATATCAAGAAGAAAAAAGACGGAATAGAGAATTAAGACAGTTTTTACGTAATCTTACTCAAATTTTTCACAGAGTAGATTGAACCAACCCTTGAATGCAGCAGATGACTCCATTTCCCACTTCTCATTCTACCCATTTTGCCTTCACTGCAGAAATCAGTGTCTTTAAAATAAACACATCAAGTGTTGCACATGCAGTTAAGGAGGGAGCTCTCTTCATGCTGATCCTGGTCTCAGGGGCAGGATGCAGATCACATTACAGCTGGTGGCACCAACAGAACACAAAGAAAAAAAAGTGTTTTCTTGTTATCTATTCCCTTTAAATTTGCAAATCTATTACCCTTAAATTAATGTGCTCAAATAAATATTTGTGTAGCTAACAGATCATTTAAAGCTGTGCTGTGGGCACCTCTGAAGACTGAGAACTCAGTGATATTTACAATTTGCCGCTAGGATTTTGCCAGGAGTCACTAAATGGCACAATTAAATTTGCAGTGTTCCTTCAAGGTTCATTTCCTTTCAGGAGAAGATCAGCTGTCAAATAGAACAAGAGCTGTTCTAGAGAAACAGAATAATCAATTAGTGACCAGCTGAGCAAATTTTAGCCAAATTATTTTATCCATTAATATATTTTTCCCAGCTCAGCAGAAGAATGCTGCTTTATCAGAATAGTTAATGATGTTAAACTTCAGAGCCCAGATGAATTTCTAGGTTCATTGAAGGGAACATAAAACTAGCAATTTTGGGAGTTTTGCTCAAGAAAGAGAGTCAGCTTCTCCAGTAAATGACTCTTTGTGGATAACATCTTTTTCTATGTAAAAATTGCAGAACTATTAGTACAACACCACTACAGCTCTCTTAGATCTCACGTTGTGCTGCTGACAGCATTGCCATGACTGATACAGCACAGAAGTTTGTTAAATCCATCAGTCTTTCCATTTAGGTTTGCAAGCACTTGCATCTGAAAGGAGGAAGGGAGAGGATGGCTAGTTAAAATTATTTTTCCTTCCTCACATAAAATGCAGATGGTGAATCCAATGTTGAAATAGATGAAAGTATTAGTGTATTCCAGTCATGAGCATAAGGTACCACTAAGCACTGCCTTCCAAAAAAAGTCTTGTGTAGGAGACCTCCTGAGAATGAATTAGGGAGTGTGTGATAACATTGAAATAAAAGGATTTGTGTAGCAGTAGCTGGAGGCAGAGGTTGGTTTGTTCTCCTGCCAAATGGATATATACTGACTTCACTGGGATCACTCAGTACGTAGGGACCAAATCCTGCTTTTGCTGAGACCAGTGACAGAGCTCCCATTGACCTCAGCAGAACCCAGAATTAATGCTGTGTTTCTCTGTGAATTATGTTTCCACATCCTTTACAGGAGGGAGTTTTTTCTTCTTGGTCAGCGTGGAAGGAGCTTGTCAGAGCATCACGGAGATCTATGAAGTAGCTGCAGACTAGTGTCCCTGGGAATGAGAGGAGATTTCGACCCTGTTTTTTGGAGAGGAAATGGGAAGTAATGAGCCCAGAGTGCAAGGAGACCACTAGAACTGGAAAATTTGGAAGCTGCATGGCAGGATCACAACAGCCACTGGAGCTTTGGGTTTGCTGCAGTTAATACTTGACACAGAAAGGGAAGGAATTTCTTATCCCTCACACTTTCCCTTTACAATCACAGCTAGAGTGCAATATTTCTAAAGTTTAGACTTTGGGAATTGCAGCAAGTAAGTTCAGCTAGTGGCTTTTCTCAGTGAATGGAATGGTACACCAGCTGAGCTTTTCCTGCTCCCTCAGTTCCCTGGAAAATTCTGAACATGGTAATAAGTTCAGAGGTGAAATTGATGGCAGGTCACACAGCTACTGGCTGAGGAGTGCTGATGTGCACTCTGAGAATGGTTAATGGTTCATTTTATTGCATTGCCAAAATAAGACAGAGCTGTAGTGCAGACTCTTTTCCACTGGTACTCTGGGGATTCTGAAACATTTCACTTTTTCCTGGTGGCTATATGGAGCAAAACAAAACATCAGCCAGTAGTTTACATTTTTGCTGCCTGCTTTATTTAGCAGCATCCCTGAAGTGACTCTGGGCATTTATAAATAGAGAACTCTCACAACACTGAGCCCATGTGAAAGATGGTGTCGGCTTTCCTCTGTGGAGATTAAAAACAGAGGATTTTTTGTGCCGAGCCCAGCTTCATGGCTAAGTTAAGCCAGGGAGCCTGTTTTCTGTCCCATCATAGGCTGTGTTGTGGATTAATGGTGTGGCTTGTTCTGTCAGTCTGCCTTTGCAAGTGAATTCACTGGTCTGCAGTATGATAGGTACTTAAAAATGAGCCTTGAATCTAGATCCATGCAGGGCAGTCCTTCCTAAGTGAAAGATGCATTGCAAAATGGACAGGCATTGCCATTTTTCAGAATCTTGTGTTAGTGAAATTGCTACTAGGTTAGAATGGAAATATTTTATATCCCTAAAACTTTAGGGGCTTAATCTTACCATGGGACATCGTTTGTTAGAAACATTTAGTTCTGAAACTTTCTGTATAATTATTTCTGTTCTTTTCTATATTCAATTTTCTTTGGGTCAGTAAAAGGCAGTGAATTACACATTAGTGCAAGGAAAACATTCAGGTTCTTTTTAGATGTCTGATATGTTTAACAGCTAAAATCAAAGAGGAGAGACAGCCTAGTGGAAGTTTTGTTTAGGTTGCTATTCAGCAAAGCCCAGAGTTCAGAACTTCCTCAAAGAGCACCAACAACCCTACAAACAATATAAACCAGCCTGGTGACTTGGAGAAGTACCTGATGGCAAAGGCTCTGAAGAAAGCAAGCTTTGAAATCCTGTTTTGTGCACAGATGTGGATGCTCAAAACAGGAATCTTTCTTTGAGAAGGGGTCAGGACAGAATACAAATAAATCAGTAAACCAGCAACACTTGTGGGACAAAATATTTCGGTCGTTCAGGCAGTCGAAGTCCAGACATTCAGGGGAAGTAAGTTAAATAACTGGTGGTGCATTTGAATGAGAACATTCATCTTGTTTGTCAAAGCCCCACAGATATTCTTCAAACTGACAGAAGCATCTGACCACATTTCCCCCTTTCCCTACCCTGAATGAACTTGTGAACTACTTGGGCGCTGCCCGGGTTCCGGGCATTTCAATAGTTTTGGCTGTATTCTACCATTCAGCCTAGAGGAATTCCTGTTAATTTACTTTATGTCTTTATTAAGCTTTTGTTTTGTTCCTTCAGGCCTTTTCTGCGTGTTGAATGGGAAAACCATTTTATCTGATGCAATTTACATTTCCGCAATGGTGAGCAATGGGTACTTTCTCTGAGAACATACTATGCAAGGATCCAGAGTCCAAAAATTCTTGAACTTTGTGTTGTTTGGGTGGTGGGTGAGATACTCGTGGACCTAGACTTCAGTTCTGCAAGTAACTTTGGCACAGCATTTGGTACAGCATTTTCTTAAACACTTTTCTTAAACACAACATACATAGGATGAGGGCATACAAAACCTTGCTGCTCTGCATCTGAATTTGTTATGGGCAGCTGTAAACCCCAAACAGTTTTGGGGCTGGTTTGGTTCCATTAAATTTATGAATGTTCTGGAGAAGGACTGATGCTTAGCAGCAGGTGAACAAGTGAGCAAATATCTGGGGGATGCTGGGTGTTATTGTTGTGGGAGCCTGCAGACAGCAAATCCAGAAGATTGGGCTTCAAGAGTTTTCTCTTGGCATGTATTATAACATCAGGGGAGCCATGTGAAAGAGAAAAAGTTGGGTTTTTTTTTTTTTTTTTTTTTTTTTTTTTTTTTTTTTTTTTTTTTTTTTGTAGAAACAGCCAGCCATCCTCCTGCCCAAGTATTGTGCAACCTGTGCTGTCAGAAGCAGAGTTCTTTCAGCTGATTTTCTGGGTAAGCATCATGATGCAAATATCAAGATGGAATCATGCCAAACTCACCAATTTCACAGATCTTGCATTAGTCTGGCAGGTGCATATTCTACCTAAATTCATCCTGTCTGATGTTTGCATAATGTGGTGAGGCAATCCTGCTAAGCCTTGTGCCTTTGTGGTTGCACTGACCAATCCACTGAAACTGCTCATCAAAGCCTTTTAGTGTCACTGAAGACATAGTTACTATTTTACCTGATGAAGCTTTTAAATATGCCCTGCTTTTTAAATTTTATTTTGCACATGTCAGACAGCCTCACAGAAAAGTTGTGTTGCAGTTTTTAACTTGGCTCAGAGCTTGTGACCATTTTTTCCCCCCTGTATTTTAAAAGTCTGTAGACATAGAGAGATTTACAAGTTTGGGTTTGCTTGGTCATTGCTCCTTTTCTGTCTCTGTCTTTATCTCCCAGAATGTAAAGCATAAACCAATATAATCATCCTTGAACTGTAAGGAGGATGATCTCAAAGGCAGTCAAAAATCTGTTTTGATGCTGTTGAAATGAGAAAAATATATAATTTTACATATAAAATAATCTAATTATTTTATTTGCCTGAAGCTTTGAGATCAAATTGGGAGAAACAAATTTACTGCAAACAAAATGAAACAGAAATATATTTTAGCGGATTAAAACTTTGTTTTCTGCCTGCTTCACCTCAGGTCATCAGACAAATTAAATGTCTGTCCTTCCCATAAAAAAAAACTTGACAATTAACTTTGGAAACCTTTCCTGTAGGAAAGGTGAGACTGTGTCACAGGATGTGAGATGAGGCAGCACTCTGAGGGGGTGGGAACGAGCAGTTCAGCTCAATACATTATACATCAAATTTATAAAGCTGACTTTGACTTGAGCAGGACAACAGGAGCCTTGTCCAAGCAGCTGTCACCAGGACTGGCCCTGCTTATGAGACTGGGCTTGCTTTTAGAGCTTCACTGGAGAAAGATTTAGCAGCAGGAAGTTTCCATTTGCTTGGCTGCTTGTGTAATGGATGGTATGGCTCTCTCTTTACTATTTCAGGCTTTTCCTGGCTCGCACAGCAGCACCTTGTAATACCACAGCATCATTTATTTAGGTCCATGTGAGGAGGAGCTCAGCTTGGTTGTTTATCTATGCTTGGAAGTGGGTTATTTTCTTTCTGCACAGCTTTCCCTCGCCATAGGAGTGAGAAGGGACTGATGTATTCCAAAACAAACCCAATTAAATGTTGTCAAAACTAAGAGGAAGTCTGATTCCACAGTCAGAATACCCTAAATGATAACTTGATCTAGCATTCGAGTTACAAGGTGGTTTCCAGTGTCTTTGAAAATATAGCTATTCTGCATAATCATATAAAGTGTGATTAAATACAAGACACTGCTAAACACTTTGTCAAACCCATGTTATAGTTGGGCAAAATATACCTTGTGACCTTCTATGAACATTTTTTGCTGTTTGAAACTGTTCTTTCAACAATTAAAATTAACACAGTACTCTATTTGAAATATTTAAATGCAGATTTCCAGCAACTGCAAATTTCTTTTAGTCCCATCTAGTTAGAAAAGAGTCACACACCTCCAAATTGATTTCCAGGTTTGCTGCTACTAACAGACCTCAACATGGTTATGACTGTCATTAATTTCTGCACCCTATGATGGATACAGCAAGAACAAAGATCATTAGGTAACATGTTCCACAGCAGGACACATTCCAGTGAAAAAGTCCAGCCATCAAGAAAAGATGAATATGGGAACCAACAAAAAGAGGGCTCTTGAGATATTTAATTTTTCATTTTGTACTTTAGAGCCATATTTTCTCCTTGAGAGTCAGTCAGTATTACTTGGGACCAAAATTTATACCTGAAAATGTGGACTGGAATGTTAGAGATGGGGGGGGGGAAATGATGCAAGATCTTCAGCTTGTCTAAGGTTTCATGGTGCTGCTGAGCAGCTGAACTGTACTGGTCAGGACCATGAAGTGTCCTAGAAGGACTGGGTTTTTTAAGGTTAAAATACAGTGATAAACCCAAAGGTTGATCCTGAAACCTACCATTTTTTAAACACTTTAAATAGCTAATAATTTGGATTTAATGTCTACAAATACAAATTATATCTATAATTTTGTACACTATAGAGATCCCATATTATTCTGTTAATGAGTTATGAAACCACTGAGAAACAAAAATATAAATCATGAAAAAATAGATGTAGAATCCCAGCTATGCTCAGAAAAATATTGCTGCCGCAGAAAAATAGCCCCAGCTGAAAAACACAGCAGATTTTCTTCTCTTTCAGAATAATTTAAGCACAGCTATGGCCAAAACCAAGAACCAGCAGAAAGATTCTGATGTAATTTGCTTATTTTGTGTAGTTGGATGCTTTGTTAATGCACCAAACTTGCAGCAGGCATAAACCAAATGATAAACTGTCTCAGGTGACTGTCCTGTCTCAGGGTGTCCCCAAGAAGAAACATGAATTACATTGACGTGGAGAGGTCTTTCTTTTTAAAATTTGTTCAAACAAAATTGCAGGGAGGAAAAACTCGAGTCATAGCAATGTTTCGTTGTCTGTTAATGAGTATTGCTACTATGCTCAATAGTTATAGTGTATTTTTATCTAAGGATGTATTTATAATGCTGAGAGGCAGAAATCATGCTGGCACCTGGGCAGATTTTCTGGTTAATTCCTTGACAGGTTATAGACCTGCAACCGTGTGATTTTTTTTTTAGTCATATTAGGGGTGTGAACACACTTTCAATCCAAATCAAATATGAACCTTACCATACAAATTAGGTAAAATACCAGTGGGAAGTCAAATGTCCCCTGGTAAAATTTGATACAGTACCAAAAGAGATGATGTTTGATGCCAAAAAATCAATAAATACTTGAGAAGTGGTTTATTTCAAAAGCTGACTTCCTATGAGAAATTCCAAGCAATGCCAGCTGAATCCAATAAAAGGTCAGGAGACCTTGGGCTGTGTAGATGTAGAACATGATTTTATAATATTTTTTCCTACATGCAACTTATTTGAGATATTACCAGTGAAAGCACAGTAACATTTAAAGGGAATTTGTGTTTCTGCTTGACATTTCTTGGCTAGCATATCTAGTGCAAAAGTCACAGAATTAATGACAAAATCCAAGATATAGTGTGGGTTTTTTTCTGCATTTGTAAACATCTATCCCAAACATCTATCTATGCTCCTTGAATATGGTAAATCAGTCCTAGAAGCTACTGTATTATGTATAAAATATTAACTACTGTATTATATAAAAAACTAATTTATTTTGTATAACATGCTTTTGCAAAGTAGGAGTTTATGGTTGTCAGTAATATGAGTCCACAGAGCTCAATGACTGGAATCAAGGTGATTGACCCCCTTGTCTTAGAGACTTGATCCTGAGAAAGAAGCTCTCCAGCATGTTGGTGCTGTTTTGTACAAAAATTTTGATTTGTTAGAAAGAGGAGCATCTTAAAATGTTGTGCAGAAAGCAGCTGAGCTCCATTTGAAGCTGCTCACAGGACCAACCTCCTCTGGAGCCTGTGTCCCTGGCAGAAGCTGGTGTGGACATTTGGTGCACATCTGCAACCATGTTCAGGTTCCTCCTAAGGAATTTAGTCCATGTGTGGTGAAAAAACTCTGTGAAATTCCAACTAATACCCAGCAAGTGGCAATGACTGGGGAATTCAACTCAGAACTGCAGCACAGCTCTGAACCAAAACAAAGGGAGGTGTCATACCCTCTCTCCTTTATTGAGCTTTGCATTGGTAACTTGGTAAAGTTCTGTCTTCAGGACTAAAAATAAGAATTCTTTTGCAGGCAGTATTGCATAGATAATTTGAAAACCAGCATTTCATTTCATTGACTCATATGCTGGATAGGTGAATAATTACTCTGGACACATCAGGTTTTCCCAGCTAAATCCTATGACCAAAAAACATCTGAAAAGGAAAGCTTTTGCAATTAATCTCAAATGTGCCTTCATCTGTAAATACAATCATGACACTTATATAAGTGTGAAAAATTTACATGTCTTCAAATGTTTTTACTTTTCGGAATGCAAAGGATCATACAGGCTTTAATTGGCATAACTGATACCATTTCTTTTTGTTTAACTTTGTGCAGTTTACTTCATTCCCCATTGCAAAAGCAGAGATTTTTTTTCCTCCTCATATATTTGCAACTCAGCCTTCTGGAAATGAAGAGCTGCTGCTTCAACAATGGGTTCTTCAGGTTGCCACGTGTGAAAACACATATAAAGTATGTAGATAGTGTGTGTTTGGTAGGAAGATGGCACATCAGAGCTTGCTGTGTAATTCTTAGTGGCTGTGGAAAGGAAATGAGATAAAAGTGTGAAGGGCAATGTTCGTGAAGGGGAAAGTGCAGTGGCAAGTGGGATGGAAAAATATCTGAGCTCCTTTCTGCCCCAAGGAGTGGGGAAGCAGATGCTGTGCAGTGAGGTTTGTGTTTAGAAAGGAGGTGACAGGGAATGCTGCCCTGCTCAGTGGAAATCTTGACCAAATGTCTGGGCAACTCATTTCTCTGATAGCCACGGAGCTTGCCCCTGTCTGGTTTTCCCCACGCAGAAACATTCTTTCCCCAGCTTTACTAGGGCCTTGAGAAATAGAAAAGAAGATGTCATCTCAAGCTAATTCTATAAACACTGCTATCAGAAGAGACATTTTAAACTATCATAAAAAGGCCCATTGTGCAACTGGACTCTTGGAACAAGAATGGCTTATAGCTCAACCATTGTTAAAGGTTAATGTTCCTATCATTGCATTCCTTTTTCTAGTTCCCATAACCAGGCTGTAATGATAGATAAATATATGAGCTATTTCTTTGTGTTGGCAAAATCACAATTCAGAAAGACATAGTTTCCTAGGTTATTTTTAAACTAATATGCTGGTTTATAGCTAGACGAATAAACCCATCTTTTTTTAAGAGAAAGGACTTTTAATGTTCTGTTGCTTTTGCAGAATGTGAGCATTTGTGAACGTTTTTCTCTATCAAAACAGAGTAACAGCTTTATGAAGTCAACTCATGAACTGAAAAGGAAACTAATTAAAACAATAACATTAATTTACTGTTGCCAGATGTTAACCAGTCTTGTACTTTCCACAATTATTTTCACTGTTCTACAATAATTTGAATGTCTTTGTCATTGTTGTGCACTGTTATGTTGCTGTAAGTGCTGACTGCTGATTCCAGGGCAGAAATTCTATTTTCTGTTAGCTGACTGAGCAACAGAGTCTGCACATCTCTCTTCCAAGCTCTCCCCATTTTCACACAAGGAGCAAAGAAATGTCTTCTCTGTTTTAGAGAGTTGCTGTGCTGCTTGGTCAGTGCACCAGGAGTGCTTTCTATCAGTAACGTACTCTGATAAAATGCTATAGCTTCTAAGAAACTCCTAGATTGAGGTTTAAAACTTTTCCTGTGACATGGCAGGGGTAGAGCATCTTAGCCCAGGCTTTCTTTAAAATCAGGGAAAATTCAGTCCTCACAGTTCCATCTGATTTAGAGAAGCTTCTGAACATCCACAAAATTCCTTTTGCCCAGCTCTGCTGCTCTGCTCAAACATCTGCAGGTGCTTCTGAGCTGCTGGGTCTGAGTGATGGAGCTTGTGCATCCTTCACTCTGTGTTTTTCAGGCAATTTTTGGGTGAGACCTCAGCTCAGCACAGCTGTGCTGTGCTCAGCACCTCTTCAAAAGGGTTGAGTGCTCTATCACTGCTCCTGGTTCCAGGTTTCCTGGTTCAGGGACAAACTGAGAGGAGAAGCAGGCCAGCTGCAGCCACCTCCTATTTTTGGAGTCAGTCTACTGGAACCAATTCTGTGCTAAAAGTAATCCCAAATAATTTCCTTTTCTTACAGGCAGAGAAAGCATTCTAGTAACTCTTTCCTGGCTCGTGGTCGTTTTGAAGGGAAGTAAATTATTCCCCACTTAACAATCTCAAGGAAAATACCTGTGAAAGGTAAGTTGGTGAGATATTTTGGCAGCATGGCTCCATGGCAGTAATAGATCCTATAAATTATAGTAATATATCCCATAACCAACAGAACTTGGGCTCCAGATGGTGTCTGAGTAGATGGCCCTGGTTTCCTGCAGAGATTTGATAATCAGGCTGTTCTTTGGAAGCAAGAGATGCATGGGAAGCCCAATTAAGGAAATTCTTAAGGAAGTTCTTGGTTTTTAACAGAAGAAGAAATAATGAAGGTCTGTCTGTGATTGCTTTCTGGATACAAGCTCTGTAGCTGCCAGTACTGTCTAGGTAACACGTTAGGTAATTTTTCTATAGGAAATTCAGATTTTATTAAAAAAAAAATAAAAATCAAACAACCCAAGCCCCAGACAATAAACCTCCCAATAAAAGAGAATAAAAGAGAAAGGCAAACCTGTATTAATCTTTCAGCAAAGAACAAACACTGCTGGTGCATCTTCATGAAAGGTGAACTGCCTTTAACACTTCAACTGTTTTCTGAAATTACCTCTAAAATGATGGCCATAGCTGCTCCTGTTGCATTGGTTCTGAGTGCAAAGAAGTGAAAATGCACAATTTTCAGCTCAGTTATCATTAGAGAAGCCTCCTGCACTGGCTCCTGGTGCAGATCCACTGCTGACAGTGCTGTGTGTTGGCTCTTTGCACAGAGGGGCAGGCACTCCTGTTCACAAGCTTCACATGAGTACAGCTCAGATTTGCCTCTCGTTAGCACTAAAATAGCAACTTTAACACGTTTATAAGTTATATTTTTTTCTCTATGAACTGCTTTCAGCCTTCTGTGCAAGCCTTGTGTTGTGTCTGTCAGAAACACAGAAAAGCACCGCTGGTATGTGAGGAGGAGGTTGTGAGACAGAGTTGTTTGGACTAAATATGTTTTAACAGCTAGACTGATACACAGTTGTTATTTCCATTTCCAGGGGGTTTGCCTCTCTTTTAATGTTGTTTTAGAGATTGGGATTTCCTGTTTTATTCCCAGTTTACTACATTAAAATTGAACAAACTAGCAGCATTGTTTTATGTGCTGACGAAACAGATTTCCCTAAAGAGTGAGACAAATGTGTCATGTCTTTACAGCACGATGAAATAAAGGTGGGATGCCTCCAATTTTCAAGTGCTTCAGTGACCAGGGCTTATATGGAAAAATTCTCTTAGTTCTGCTTTTCTGGACAGACAAATGAACTCAGCTCTTTGCAAGACCTGGAAACACAGCATCTCAAATTAGTGTCTGGTTTGCCTTCACTGTGGTTATACAATTTATGTGGTTTCAGATGCTACTTTAGGTACATCTTCAAAATCCAAGCAACTCTGCAGATTTTAAGCAATGAAATAAGCCTACAGATTTTGGCCTCTGGTAAAAGGCTATAATAATACAGAGAAATAAATACATGACTGTTTACCCACAATATGGAAGTATTTTAAGAAAGAAAAAAAATTAAAAGAGATTTAGGAACAGTTTTATTCAAGAGATTTCCTTAGAATGGGGAAAACTATAAAGTCTTGGGCTCTTTGTTTCCAAAAAGGCTGTGTTTATTTAAGTAAGGAGATAAATAGTACAAGAGTTTGGTTGATGCATTTAACATGAAGAATTGGGAGGTCTTGTTATATATAATAATCCTGTTCTCCCAAAGCTCTTCCCTGCACTTTTACTAAAGATGTTTTTGAACTCTGCACAACTCTCAGATTTTATGAAACTTTGGGTAAAATGTCACCTATTACAATATAGACCCATGCAATGCTCATTATTCTTTCAATTTTTGCAGAATCCAGCCCTAAATAATGAGGTTCTACAAAAGATTGATTTCAGGGTTTGCTCATTTTTATTCAGCATTAAAATTAACTTAACCCAGAAGCATACTTTAATTAGAAACAGCAGAATTATAAAGATGTTTCTGCTAAATTGAAAATCAGTATGTGATTTGCTGGTTTTTGCTTTATGATTGCTTTAGGTTTTTAAGCTCCCTTGTGACATTGCTGTAAGTAAGTGATAAATTTTTAACTTGGACTGGTAATAGTTTAAATCTTCTGCATGGAAATACAAAATTTAGCTTTTAAAATTTTCACAAAAAGAGAACAGCAGTGTAAAGGTTTTCAAGAAAGGAGTGTATTTGTTTTCACTGCCAGTACTCAAATTGGATTTTTTGTAAATCTCAAAATTATTTCTAATAACATTTTGGCATTCATTCTCCTCCTTCTGAAAGCACAGTGCTTTATTGAAAAACAGTTCAAGTAATCTTTAAAAAGTAAAAAAAAAATGCAACAAAGGAAATTTTTACTTTAAAATGATGCTTTAAAATGACTGCATCTGATCAGTCTATCACATTAATTACGATATAATTTGATTAAGTACAATATTATTTTATCATATTAGAATATGATTTGTAAAGAGGATATGAGCAAATTCAGGTGGATTTTTTAATTCACTTGTCCCATTCCCATATAAAAGGAGAAATCTGTTTAACAAACAATATTTTTTATTTCTTTGTATAAAAAGAAATTCAGCCCTAATCCTCTTTAGCACTTAGATATTACCAATTGTAATATTTTTAAAATATAGGACTTGTTTCAAGGGAGCTCCCCCTGCACTTAGAGGCAGGTGCTGCAGGACAGTTGTGAAGAATGCTGTTCTGCAAGCTGAGAGAGAGATTGATTGGGCAACTTGCACAAAAACAAAACTTCCTTCCCCTTCTCTACCCTCTTCCAGCCCTCCACTTAAACAACTCCCTGTGATAAAACATAGCATTAAAATTGTGTGACACCCTCCGAGGAAGATTGCTGGGCTTCATTTCCTTTCTGGGTTTCCTTGCCTCCCTATATAACCTTTAATGTCAAAGCTCAGAAGCTTTTTTTGGCAGGAGGAGAGCAGTGGCAGCTCCTGATGTGCTTTGGTGTGTCACTCATGTCTGCAAACACACACCTTGGGTAAAGCCAAAAACACTGGGGGAAAAAGCAGGATGAGCATGGACAGTGAAAGATGCCCCTGTAGGGTATGGTCATGAAGATATTGGTCACATCCTGAATATTTTTTTTTCCTTTGCAATTGATTTGTTGCACGTGTAAATTTCCTTTTGTAGTAACAGAGCAGGAAAGATTGTGGGAAATGGAAAGATAGAAACTCCTACAGATGCAGGAGGGTTTGATCTTGGAAGGAGCTTGGATGGATGTAAAAATAAAATACACAGACATTAAGTAGAAAAATCATCAACTTATGTTTCTACAGCTGTAAGTGAAAATATGCCTTAAATGAGTGAGAAGCTGAACTGATAAGATGGTGAAGGGTTTATAATGTAGGGGTGTGGTTGTGTAGAATAAGCAAAGATTTTAGAAGTGATAACAGAAGCGTCTGTGTGATAGTAGCCACTGGGTAAAAGTATCCACAGTGCAGCAGAAATAAGTAAAGGTGACATATTAGAAAAGCAAAATAAACCTTGTGGCAGCTGTCTGTTAGATTAGAAAGTTCTATATTGCCTTGTAACAAAGAGCTTGTGACTACTTTGAGCTGTAACCAACTGCTTGCTCCTCTAAAATCTCACGGCCTCTGAGAGTGATGTTTATCTGAGCAATGAATCATTCTTAGCCCAAAGATGGTCCCATTCCTTCATTAAAAGCTGTGACAACGATAAAAGATGACTGGGGATGAACATATCTGTCTCTTAAGTGTAAAAATTATTCAAGTCACAAGAAAAGGCTGCCCTGAGAGTGGAGCCAGTGCCACACGATGGGGATTTGGGTGCTCACATTTACAGTGCAGCCCTCTCAGCATCCCCCTCATCCCCTGTGATGTCAGGGAATGTGAGCTCCCACCAAGCATTGCCAGTGGCTGTGACTCATGCTCAGAGAGATGGAATTAGTTGTGGTTGCATTTCTGGTGCTCATGCTGCTGTTTGCTCTTTATGTGAAAGAGACAGGAAAGAAGGAAAAGGGACAGCATTCTCCTTTCTAGCAGCTACACAATAAAGTGTAGCTTTCAAAAGAAATGACTGGGTTTTTTTCCAATTTTTTTGAGGGGGAAAAAATAATCCTCCTGAGATGCAATCTTGAGCAAAGAACAAGAAGTTCCCAAAGGATGCTGAACATGAGCAAAAACATTTCCAGCATACTTATAGTAATGCTGTGTTTACTTTGTCAATTAATGATTCATTACCCAAAACAGCTTGTGCATTACAAATGGCTCTGCGCTGTATTTATGGAGCTGCAAACTGTAAATGGCAAAGATGGCTTCACTTTTCTTGCAGCCATTTGTTTATTTGAATACCAGAAAACAGAGCTGTAGAGGGAGTGGAGGGTATCATATGTTTATTTGTTCCGTCTTGCAGTGCGTTTGCTCTTTGATGAGGAGCTCCTGTGCTCTCCATGGGCCTTCTCTTGGGTCTGAGCAGAGATCTGGACCACAGATTGCCTCTATTCCCCTTCCAAGACCTGTTGCTCCATTGCCTCCATGGGCAGAGGGACCCCACAATTGCCCAGAAGCTGAAGGCACAAAGCAAACTGGTTTCCAGGAGCCATTGTAAGCTGCTCATGCAGTTGCTGCAGGACAGGGAAGAGGTCAGACCAAGTATTCTGCTGGTGTAAATCAGTCCAGCTTGTCATGGACTTTAATGGAATAGGCTGATTTATACCAGTTGGGAATCTGACCTGTCACAGACAGAGATGGAAAATGCAGCTCAGTTCAATTCTGGGGGAGTTGTGCTCCCTTGTCACGTGTGTAACAGAGCTGAGGTCCTGCAGCTGTGGGAGATGCATCTTGGATTTCCCCACTCTGGTGTTCTTGAAATTATAACAGAGCTTTTGAATCATGGCACATTTTGATTTTATTTTATTGCCATCAGGCCGTCTGAGCTTGGTTAAACATGTGGTTGTAACTTTATTAGACTTTTTCTAAAATTAATTTCACCCTGATGGCTTTCACCTTGATAAATTACCTCATAACTGGACATAGGTGAAAGCTGGAGTCTTCTAGCACTAGTCTAAAACAACAAGTTTAATGGTTTTACTTTGCACATAATAGAGAATTTGATCAAAAGCCCATTGTGGAGAAACTGTCTTGCCTTCAAAAGGCCACACTAAGCACATTTTGCAATTGCTGGTGCCAAAAGATCCAAGCTGTTTATTTGCAGTCTTATCTTCGGAACAGTTTGGTACACACTCAAACACGAGCCCGCAGGGGGATTTGCTCAGAAAGCCTCAGGCATCCAGCTCCTCTGAGCACACACTCCATGTCTAACATGCAAAGGGAGAGCCAGGACTTCTGCATGGACTGAAAAGCAGCCAGTGCTTTTCAAACCAGCAGGTGGAGAGGATGAAGGGCAGCAGACATCTTGTATCTGGAAAGGAGAGAAAGTCCACCTTGTTCAGCATCACCTGACTCTACTGCTCCCCACCTGGGGCTCATGTAAAGGAGCTCACCTGTGAGCTGTGAGAGAGAAGAGCTTTGAATCCCCTTACACAAACTATTATTGCTTTAAAAATAAACCTGCCATTTCCTGGCTGTGCAAAACTTGCATATTTGTTGAATATTAGGGTATCAACGCAGAGATATTAATCAATAGTTTCAGATAGTGTCTGCAAATCATCTTTCCCCCCAGCATTTTTTTTGTTCATATTGTTATCAGTTTTTATGAGCATCGTGTGTCTTGTGAATGCCAGCTAACCAGGGTGATATAAATCTTAGAGCTGTGAGAACTGAAAAGATATTTGCAAGTAATTATGCAATAACTGTATCAAAATAAAACAAATTGGGGCCAAAGTCTAGACATTTGCCTATCAGTTATGTGATTCTTATCTCTGTCATTCAGTTTCTCCATGGAGATGGTCAGTAAACTCTCCTGACAGAAGAAAAGATAAAAGGTCAACAGCAGAATTAGCCAAACAGTAAGTTTTAAACTGATATTGTATAATTTTTCATTATTGGGTTAGAAATGTAAAGCCAAACGATGCACTATTTTAATTGATAAGCCTTCCATGGGTTTCACTAGTAACTCTGCTGCTTTTCAAGGAGCTGGGATCCAATGCCTTTCAGAAAGCAGCAAAATGAGAGTAGCTTCCAGACAAGCAAAAGCTGGACTCAGATATGGAAACTGAACAAGAACTGCAGGTCAGCATTCAAGACAAATTTCAGAGCTGAATGGAACAACGGCCATTCAAGCTTGAGGTGTCCTTTTGAAGAGAGTGAGCATACTGTGTGTCTTTGCAGACTAGGGCTGGTAGCCTTTAATTCCTCCTGCAGAATTTGACTCAAGGGCTTTGCATGAATTAAAACACAGCGTGAGCAGGTAAAGAGTGCCTACCTTGGTGAAGAAGTAATCTAATGTAGAACTAAAAGTCACTATGGTGTGATTTCAAAGCATATTCCATTTGCATTTACACTGACAGACCTACAGAAACCACTGGGACTTGTCACATAAATGAGATTAGGAGAATTTGGACTCCTCATCAGATTTTACAGCTATTAAGTGATACACTGTGATGTGTTTTGGACTCAGTAGAGGAGCTTCTGTCCTCAGAGCATATAGTGGAGGAAAGAGCAGAAAATACTCAATCTCTTTGGAGAAAACAAGATCAAGATAAAGCAAGCAGGCTGGTGGGGTTGGTTGTGATCATAATTCTGATGGGATCCAACTGTCAATTTTTCATAAATGCTGCTCTGTGTTTCTATGGTGTTTTGATTTATGAAGAAAACTTGTGGAAGCTTCATTTTATGAGAATGGGAACTAGATCAGCATGGAACTGATCTCTTGTTTCCTTAATGTCAGACAATTAGACAGAATGGTGGAGAGAATGTGTTTATATCCTTATTTCCAAAATCCTGTTGCCTTTTGGTGTATTAGATTGCCTATTCAGATGCTTTCATAAACCTGGACTAGTGCCTTCATCTAGGCTATCTAGCTAAGTTTTTGTTGCATTCATTGTTGTCGTAGAACAGCCACATATTTTGATATTTTTTCCTTTTAACTTGAAGACATTATTTACAAAGCACATGATTTCTAGTAATTTCTCTATTAATATTAGTAATTCTGATAATATTTATAATAGTATTTATATTATTTATATTAAAATATATATTTATTATATTATTTATATAATGGTTCCTCCATTTGAAAACTTTGGGTAAACATGAATGTGCAGGCACTGCTGATGATTCTTGTCTTCCAAGGATTTACATTTATGGTACTGGAGCTAATTTGTTTAAAGTTCCAGCAATTTGACCCACCTGAGCTGCAGACAGTTCTCTGGATCTTCCCTTTTTTTGAGGGAGAATTGGAAAATAACTCTTAAGAACTAGTTTTTTCACATACAATAAGAAAGAGGGTCATGTGATAAGAGGAGGGAAAGAGAATTGCTCAGAACACCCAACAAAGTTAGCTCAGGGAGTATTCATTATTAGGTGGTTGGTAAATTTATGTGATATTTGAGGCAAAAAAAAAATGCTTCAGATATGGTAGAAATATTGCCTGTTAATTTGTAAAATGAGGCACTGTGATTCACATGGGTTCTTACGAACTGGCACGTTCAGTACAAACATACTTTCATAGTTTCCACCATTTTTTTGCTGTTTTGAGAGGAGGCTTGAATGTGTGCTCAAGCATACCCACTACATGTTTTTACAACCAAGCTCATCGTTCCCAGCTCCTTACTTTATCAATCCCTCCCACCATGATTTCTTTTTGCAAACAGAGAGCAAAGACCTAGGAATAAATCCTCTGCTGTCACTCAGACATTGTTTTGAGGTTGATTTCTCACTTATTTCCATGTTGAACTTTTGCATTCATGTTTGTCTCTTCAATCTCGAACGTTCTTTCTTTTTTTGGGCATTTTTTCTTGAACTGCTTGAGATTGTTGACAGAAAATCACTTACTGAAAACTCTACCAATGCCACTCGTAAGAATGCCAGAGTAAGAAAAACAGAGGATAGGATCTTTTGCAGCTGAAATATCTGAATCAGTAAAAGTGTTGGTTGTCTTCTAGAACTGCATGATTTCACCCAAAATTGCTTCTTCAGCACAGAGTGAAATAACAATAGAAGTTGTTTCTTCTTGGGTGAGTCTTTTCTTGCAATTAATTTAGGGGGGAATTGAGGCTTTTATCATCTCTTGGAATGTTTTGCTCACCATTAAGACCCCCTTCTTCCAAATTACTCATCTAGAACCACAATTAGTCTCCCACAGTGGTTTTCTTTTCGATGTCATTTTAAAGAAAGCCATTTATGGGATTACCCTGCTAAAATCATGAAAATGTGCTTTATTGCAAGAGCTCCAGCATCTCTCATAACATAACCCAAAGTGCTGGAGCCAGTGAAGCTCTTTTCAGGGATTTTGACTCAAGGAAGTTTGCATGGGAGCTCTGCTCCGTCTGGGATTTGTTTAGGTGGATACAAGCAGAAAAAAAGCATGCATCAGCTCAAACACTCTAAGCACTTTCTCACACAATCCCAAGAAAGAAAACATTTTAGGATTTGATCAATTGTAATTTAATAACTTCTAAACTTGGTATTTGACAGCTTGCATCCACTGATAGTGGTAGGTAAGGGACTTGGCACACAAGGCATTAAAAACCCTTCCCTTTGAGGAAGGAGTCACAGTGTTAGTGCTATGCTTGGATACAAATTTCTTCTTAAATTTCTTTTTAGATTTCATACCTGCTCTCCAGATTTCAGCCTGTTATCATCTGAGATTTGGGGTTCAGGGTTTTTACTAGTGGATGCATTCTCTCCCTTTATGAACCTTGTAGAGAGCTGCCATTAAACCTGAGCTGATTTTTTCCTTGTGTCAATACTGGACTAAAACAGAAAAGGAAAAAAAAAAAAAAGGTAGCATATTTCAAGCCAGCTAGAAAATAACTTTTGACATATGATAGTCAAAGCTTAAACTAGTTCCTATCTTATCCCTCTGTGTATTTATAATCCCTCTTGAATTCCAGCACATTTTGTTTTGACATTTTTCTCAATAGTTACGAAGACTAATATGAGCAGTTTCAATCCACTCCAAAACTGTGATACAAAATAAAATACATCAAAGATTTAAATGATATAAACAGCTACGTAGCGAATACTTAACCATGTCATGGCAGGAGAGCCTGGGGGCTCGCTTTCAAAATGAAGTTGCCTTCATCTTCACTACACTGCGTTTAGTCAAAGTAGTTACGATTCTAGTCCATGAATCGTAAAGTACTGAATGTAGAAGGCATCCTTAAATGCTTTATTTTGATACTTAAGCAATAAAACAAACAAACTGGGGCTTTTTTTTTTTTGATGGGCCACTCTCCTGCAAGAGCTCCTCTGGCAGAACAAGTACCACAGTGGCACAGCTCCTCTCTTCTGCACAGGCAGTCCACGGGGGAGACCCCACCACGTTCAGCTCCGTTCGGGATTAAGGCTGAAATCAGTCTCACCAGTTTACTCTGGGGAAGACCAGCAGCTGCCCTGCTGGTGAAAAGCTGTCTAAAATAACTGGTAGTTGTACAAGATGAACCGGTGTGTTTTTCCCTCCCACTCCCCCAGCATCTCCCTCTCCCAGACTTCTTTTGTTGCTTAATCTTTCAAAATCATTCCAGCAAATCCCAGACTCTCTGGCTGTGTAGCCAACCCAAGCAGTGCAGCTTCCTGGTCATGACTTACCACATTCCCTGCCTTGGAGGGGCTGGCACTCCAAATGTGGGAGCAGGAAGCAGCTGCCACCCTGAAGTGTGCCACTCTTAAGATGCTTTTTGCATCTCCATGTCTCCAATCAATGAGCACCCGGTTTGCCTTCCACAAGGTCTGAGACTTGCACTCACTTTGCAGCATTGCACCACTTAGACTAAAAACATTAATTGTGATAAAACCCCTCAGTTGTCGTATCCCTTCAGAGACCTTTCCCTGTGGGAAGACAGAGAGTTGAGCCCAGATGGACAGATTTGGGAGGTGTATCTAAGGCAAGACTGAATGGATGCTTGTGGACAGCCCTGCTTCAATCCATTTTCACCTTTTGCAAAATTAACCCCTTATTTAAAGGTCTTCACATTTCAAGTCTTAGGAAAGGTGCTTGGATATAATTTTGGGAGGTTCTTACAAACCTCAGCCTGGCATTTGTGCAGCTCCATCTGAGGCACTGTGTCCTGCTCAGAGCCCATCTTTGTGAAAGAGATCTGGATAAGAGATCTGGAGATCTGGAGCAGTTTAAACAGTGCCACCAACTCAGTTTTAAACAGAATGTTGGAACAGGTGACCTCCATAGCTCCTTGGCCTTAAATTATTCTATGGTGCATTAATCCTCTCAGTGGAATTTCTGCAGGAGAAAAAGGGTTTAGGCATGTGATTGCAAATGGTTGTACTTTCCACCAAAGCAGGAATCAGCAATATAATAAGATTTACTGTCATCTACATTCTTTTCCTTGGGTTCCAGTCACAGAAGGTTGTATACACATTGATTAAAGGGACACTGTGTGAGGAGAATCATTTGTTTGTGAAGTCTCCGGTTGATTGATTCTCCAAATAAAAGAATTTCTAAAATGCATTCCTAATTTCCTGAGTTATGCACTTGTCTTTTTGTATTTCATTATGGAATTGATGATATGTTTAGATTGCTCTTTTTTAGTCCTCTTGCAATTAGAACTGGTTATTGCTTCTTTTTTTTTTTTTTTTTTTTTTTTTTCTATTTGCATGAAGAACTTTGGAACAATTGCATCTTTTATTTGGTCAAATTTTACAGGAATTTACTTATCTCTATCTCATAATTTTAGTGCTGTATAGACTTTGAGAAATTGCAGGCAGATCAAAATTAGTTTAGGAGACCAATGCTTCTGTCAATATTCTTTTTTTTCCTTTCTACAGAAATGAAGGATAAAATGTCATTCTAATTGCACAATCCTTTCCCTTTAGGACAGATTGCAAAAGGAAGGGCTCTTCCAAAGAACCTATTATGGTTGTTTCTTATTTCTGTTGTAGTTGTCTGAGGCCCCAGTCAAAATCTTAGTCATGTTTTTCTAGGCATTAGTTTAATACATAGAAGCAGTTCTTGCTCAGCAAACTTGTATTTAGGAGGCAAAGCAAATAGATAAAAGGGAAGAAAATGTTTTATCCAGGCTTTTTCAAACAGATTGAATTCTATCTTCACTGCAAAAAGGCAGCACAAAAAGTATTCCTGAAACAAGATTGATACCTGAAATTAAAATTCTGGTGAATCAGTGGAGCAAAATCAAAGTTATCTCAGTGCAGCTGCAATCATGGAGATGAGATTGGCAAGTATAAAGTGTGCTGCCTAGAATTCAACTTTGACCAAAATTACTTGACATAAAACCACCATCCTTCTACTCCTCCCTACCATACTCTGTTGTTAGTATCTTAGTAAAGAGGTTTAGGGTTGTTTATGAGGTTTTTTGTAGTAAGTGTGAACTCCTGTCTCTTGATTGCTGAATCAGTGAGAAGCAAACTACATGTTTTAATGTAAACTACATAATTACAAAGAGTTAGATGTTTGTTTGTTTCTTTCACCCTGTGAAAGAAATTGCCTGGTTTTGGTCTATGACTTTATGAAAATGACCATACAAAGGGCATTTGTTTGAAGAAATGCAATTAGAAAGATCAATTCATTTCTTATTTGCTTTCCCTCTCCGGCTGATTTAACCACATCTCCATGTGAGAAAGGTCTAGATATTTGCCATCTCCAAAGTTAAATATTGATTCTGACACAAGCTGTCCAGATAAGAGAGACTACCTTCCACTGCAAACACGTGTTCAAAACAAACTTTCTCATGCATCAGAAACAAACCAAATTCATTAGTCACATTTCAGTTGTATTATAGGCCTTTATAATTCATTCTAGCTCTATTCCATCCTTTTATGGTTCCACTGGGCTGCTCTTCATTGCTACTGCTGACCCACTTTCAAAAGTGCATTAAGTTATGTGATTAACATCTGTCACATGTTGTTTGTACTCTCTTCTTCTCCCCAGGGATGGAAGTGTGTGCAGTGAAGTGTCCTGTTAATTTGTTATTTTAAATATGAATGTTGTTGTGTATTTATTAAAGAAGGCAAGGTCAGGGAACGGGCCTTACTTCTGGAACAAAAAATGAGTGTGCTTGGGATGCATTTTCCCTCAGCCCTGATTACAAATAGCAATATTGTGAGTAAAATTAACATAGAAAGTTCATTTTGTAGGAGCAATATGACATCACATGGGTTTTTTTACAGCTTCCATCAGCGTTTTGCTTTTCTGCTTTTGCTCTTACAGAAAGGCAGTTCTGCTTACCAGTGAATTATCTGAGTCCAAAATGCTTTTTGGATCATAGATTATCTTTTACCTTTAGTAGCCACACTGGAGATATCATATGGACAAATATATACGCGATACTAACAGTATTTTAACCTTAGAAAAATTAGTGCTGCCAGTAAAAAGCAATCTTTCATCAAGAAGGATGATGGACACAGTTCTACAGTGCTTTAACTTTTATCTTGTTTTTTCTGATTTGTGGTTTCTGAAGCAGTTCCTCATGGAACTTGCCTTTGCTTTCCTTGCTCATTTTTTTGCCCAGTTTATTTCTGGTCATCTTGGCCTATGCAAAAGCCAGAGGCTGTGAGCCATTAGCTTTTTAAAATGTGAAAACTTGTTTTCGTATTTATTGGGCTGCTTCAGAGTGAAGTGTTGGAAACAGCTGGGAGGCTAATCAGAAACTTTCTGAGAAATACTAATTAATGAAAAATTTAGTGGTCTGGATTGCTTTTAGCACAAGAGGCTCATTCCTTGTCAGGTTTCTATATCCACGGGATGTTTGCTTTGTTATCCTAAGAGCACTTTCTAAGTGGAAAAAGGAAAGTTGGAAAAAGAATGCATGATAACAGAAAATGAGAAGATTATAAATATGAACTCTGGCTCTCCTGAACCAAATGGCTAAACTCTAATTAACCTCACTGGGCCCAGGATTTCATCCTGAAGGGTTCCGATAGTATTTTTTAAGCTATAGAATGTAAGTGTGAAGAAATACTATTGTCTGTGGTGTACAATAGTGGAGGATGCCCAGAACTACAGCGTACTTACTGAAATTTAAAAAGATTTCTCTGTGTCACTGACAGGCACTGTCACCAGGCTTGCCACGTGGGAGTGATTTTCTCTGTCACACTCAACTCCTTGAAGCAAGGACAATTGTGAAATCTGGCATGTCAGGTTTCAGTTCTGCCTCTTGCATCCCTTCTGCTTCCCTCTTTGTTGCCTTGTCCAATGTAATTCTCCGTCTTCTGGTTTTGCCTGGGACAACCCAGAAAGCACAACAATAGCCATTGGCTTTGATTTGGGTTATCTGGTTTTCCAAAGCTGGATGAACAGTTGAACTGCTTGATTTGGGTTATCTGCCTTTCCAAAGCTGGATGAACAGTTGAACTGTTTGATTTGGGTTATCTGGCTTTCCAAAGCTGGATGAACAGTTGAACTGTTTGATTTGGGTTATCTGGCTTTCCAAAGCTGGATGAACAGTTGAACTGTTTGATTTGGGTTATCTGGCTTTCCAAAGCTGGATGAACAGTTGAACTGTTTGCTTTGTGGACTGAACAGAACAAACCAATTGTGAACAGTTCCTATTTCATGCTACATTTTTCACCTAAAATGAGACCTCTAAGCCAATGCTGCTGTAGCTAAGATTACAACAGGGAGAGGACCTGGACACATGAGAGACTATTAGCTCCACAAAATCAATTTCCTTGTTTAGCAGCCTAGGCTGAGAAGCTGCCATTTATTCAGCTGCTCTGAGAAGATGCCTCTGAGTGTGACCATATCCACGGGTAGAGAGAACCGGGATTAAACCATCCTGTCAGAAGTAAAGAAAGGCAGAAGATGGCCTTAAAACAGGAGAAGAATCTTCAAAACTGAAGAAAACATTCAGTTCCTGATGTTAAGCTGAAAGGTTGCCAGAACTTCAAGAGTATACTAGAATTAACCTTTCTTTTTCATGTCAAGGACTTAGGAGCCCAAAATGAAAGGTCTACTTTGTGTCATAGGTTCTCTTCAGTCTTCCCCTAGGATTCGGGGAATCTTCTGGATCCTCTTAGGCTCTGCAGCTGTAGGAGATGATAGAAGAAGTGTTTTGCTTGGGAGAATTTAGTACCATGGAAGTCTGGGCTACCCAAAAACTCTGGGCCTTTGTGTCAGGCAGTTAATCAAAAACAGGAACTTTGACTACACATAATAGTGAGCATGAGTTTCTGAAGATGCCTTTGCTTCCTGTTGAATATTATTATAAGGGTAATTTCTCATGGAGTTAATTATGTCTAATGTCAAATTAGAATTCGCCAGTGCTGATTATAATTGGTTGTGTTTTGCTGCACACAGAAATTCCTAATGCTGTGCAGTTTAAATCATAGTTCTGGATTAGCAGTGGAGAAGGATTCTTTGGAGTGAAGAACTGACAACTGTAATTGTGCAATGAAATAATTGAAGCGTGCTAAGCAATTAAGGACTCTATTTATAGCCAGAACATATTTCTGACTCTTTTTGCCATCCCCATTTTTTGTTACCTTATGTACAAGGGAAAGAGCACAGTTGTGTTGCCATAGCTTGACCAGAAACAGCAAATGTGTTGTGTAAAGGTGGGATCAGTGGGCAGCACTGCATTAAACATTTGTCAGAGTGTGTGTTTGGTGGCCAGGTCAGGGCCAGGGACAGATTCTGATTTGTGTGAGTCAAAGAACTTGGCAAATTTCTTGATGAAATTTCTCATCCAAAGTGGAGTGTCCTTCCTTTGCTCATCTTCTCCAGGGACAGTGCTCCTCTTGAGCAATGTGGGTCAGCTGCTCCTTGTGAAAGTTTCATCACTCATCTCAGCCTCAAGAAAGTGACATGCTGTTCCTTAAAGATATTGGCAAAAGCTGAACCTCACTGGAAGAGGGGCCTCCACATTGTTTGCACAGAGGCCAGGGCCAAACCCATGAATCTGGTTTATGATTCAGGGCCTGGAATCTCAATAATCTGGAGGAATCTGTTCTTGTAGTCCTGGTTTTGGCCTACTGTAGCTACTTTCTTGGTTTTATTTCTCATATATTGAGATATTTGAGCAGTATAAATCAAAATGAATCAAAAAATACATGACCCTGAGTCGTGTATTTGGGTCTGGGGCAAAGAACATGGGGTTTTGCTTTGTGTTTTGACTCCTACCTATCCCTATCTCTGTTGCATGATCCTAAAAAGACAGGGTCTATTTTTCCTGGGAAGGAAGAAGATTATCACAAGTACAGAGAGGGAATATGTGAGAGATTTTAATGGAAGAGTTAAGGTCATGGTTCATGGCAAACAGGTGAAATAAAAATATTAGTTGCTGTAAAGATAGGAACCCTTGAGCAGATGGAAATTAGTTCTTGTGAATTGTACTTTAGTTTGTCATATCAATTCTGTGTCAGAACTATAATGTCTCTCATGTTCCATTTCTTGTGCTTATCATGGTTATAAACTGTACTGAGGGTCCTCTCTTGGATTGCTCTTCCTATCAGAGATGACATAATTTCTTTGCTGAATCATTTCTAGGTCTCAGTCTTTTTTCATAAGTGTTTAAAATTACTTTTCTTATTGTAGAAGCAAATTCCTGTGCATTTTGCTTCATAGTGCAGTTAAAGTTCTTTTAATTTGAAAGATATTTTATGGACTGAGATGCTGGTGAGACTTGAAAATTGTTCAATGTTAACTCAATTTTACTTTAGAATTAGATTAGCATTAGTTTTCAAACACTTCTGCCCCTTTTTAAGTTCTTGAGTTACACATTAAGCACAGCAAGCATTATAGATTTTGCCAGCAGTCTAGATAAGATCTGACAAGATTTGCTATTTCCAAAATTACATGAAAACAGTCCTTCTTAATCATCTGCAATGCAGAAAAAATAAACAGAAACTGCAAGGTATTTCTGTTTGTCTAGACATAAACCCAAGTGGTTTTGTTTTTTTTTTTTTTTTCTGCACTATAAACTTCTACTGCTGCTATTACATTTCCATGTAGAGATTAATCAAGGACAGGGACCTACTGGTGTTCCTGTCCCAACAGTCTGACTGCTAGAGATGGTGGGAAGAAACCTGGCAAGTTTTTATCCTCACTGACATCTCCCATTCAGACAAACCTTCATGACAAAGGCTGATTTCTTTGCTTAGGTCTTCTTCTACCAAGTCACTTTATTTTCTAGGTTGTGTAGCCTTCAGTGTGCCACCAACTCCTTCATCAGCTGTGTTTCTGGGCTTCTTTGGTGAGTAGCTACAAGCCCAAGGACAGGATCCAGAGTAGCCTTTTGCCCTTTCACAAACATTTTCTGCTTTGCAGAACGATCAGTTGCATGTGTTGGCTTTCACCTCAGAGAGTTAGGCATAAAACAGAAGAATTGTTGTTCCTGGGAAAGCCCAGCTGGTTTGTGGCCTCAACAAAGAGGAGCCAAAAGCTTGGAAAGACTCAGTGTGCACCATGCTGGGTGAAATTGCTGGGGAGGCTGCTCTGTGCCCCCAGGATGCTGTATCTTGTGCTGTGGAGAGAGCAGACCAGAACCAGGTGCTCCCAGTGTGTCTTTGCATGGCAGCAGCAGTGGTGGTGGTGTCACAGGAGGCTCCTGTCCCTGTGCTGTCGATCACCTTGGTGGTGACAGACAGGCTCCTTCACAGCTGGGTGTGCACACTCAACACCCACACCATGGGAAGGGTGTGGATGAGCTCCAGACTAAGTCATCACCTTCAGTGCAGTGTGGGATTTGCAGGCAATTCCCACAAGGGAAGAGATGAGAATTTGGACTTTATGTTTTAGAAGGCTGATTTATTATATTATGATATGTATTATATTAAAAATGCTATATTAAAATAATAGAAAGGATTCATCAGAAGGCTGGACAGGAATAGAATGGAACGAATAATAAAGGTTTGTGAGTCTTTGAGAGTTTGACTCAGCTGGATCTTTGGCTATTAAGTAGAAACACCTCACATGGACCAATCAAAGAAGCACCTGTTGCATTCCACAGCAGCAGATAGTTAGTGTTTACATTTCTTTCCTGAGGCTCCTCAGCTTCTCAGGAGAAAAAAAAATCCCAGCAAAGGATTTTCATAAAAAATGTCATGGTGACAGTGCAGCTCTAAGGTTTCTGGAAAAACAGCCTTTGTGGGTGATCTGAGTGACAGTTCATGCAGCATTGAGGGGGACATGCTAAGGAGTGTCCCTTAAGTTAGCTGGATTGTGGGAATCTTCACCATGAGAACGCTCATTTTATCATGGAGCTAACAAAACGGGGAATCCCAGACAAAAATAGCCATAAAGCCAATATAAGTTCCATTATACTGTCACTGTGGGCCTGCTGTGCTTGAGAACAAAATCATACTCTTGCTGAAGGCTCCTTTATTGCCTAAACCACTTTTCATTGTCCGGAGTTTTCAATTTCACAAATGAAAATTAGGCAGCATCGTTCCCCTTTTTTGCTGAGATGTGCTTTGTTGCTAAGCATTTCAGCTGAAGTGCTTTGAGGCTAAAATCAAGACAAAACATTTCAGTGTCATCTCTTTGCTAAATCAATTCTCTGATGTTTATGTTTGCAGAGGAAAGGGCCTAATGAAGGAATCAGCCTGAATATGCATTAAGATGATGCATGCAGAAAAAAGATGAATGCTGCCTTAGAAACCTTGTAAGTAGGATCTTCATCTGCCAACATACCAGAACATTAGGAGCTCAATACCATGGTGTGGGACATGAGAAACAAGGATTATATAGATTTAAAGATGCTGACTTCATCTAGATAGAAAAGCTCCACACTGGTTGGAAGCCAATGGAGCTTTGCAAAAAAAAAATAAAAAAGGGAAAAAAACCCCAAACAACCAAAAAAAAACCCCTGTGGGTCATAGTGGACAAAAATCTGGGCAGGAATTGGCAGTGTAATCTTGCAAAAAAGGTCAAGCACGTTGTATTTGGGTTGTGCTGGTGAGAGTGGAAGCAGATTGAGGGAAGGGAGCCTTCCCTCTCTTTTTCTAACCACTACAGCAAAAACTGTTTCAGAAAAGTCAGCAGCAACTAAAATGCCTTGCTGCCTGTTAGCAAGGAAGATCCTGAGAGAGGGGCTTGCCAGCATACAGAGCCATTCCAAAATATTGAGCAACTGCTGTCCAACTCCACATTCATCCATCACAATGATCAGAGGGTCTTACTGATTGGGAGCTATGCATATTTTTGTGGGTTTGGAGCCATCCTCAGCCAGTCATTAGGAGATGGAACTGAAGCACCTTTTTCTGTCTATTGAGGAATGCTGACACCAGCTGAACAGAGCATGAATTGATTAAGGGCTTGCCACTTCCAAGTCAAGCCAATGGCTTCAGTCCTACTGCTGTGCATGCAGGGATGGAGATGCTCATAAGCAGTAATGGAGTGTTACACCAAGTGCTTGTGATTGCACCAGTTTTTGTGAGCCAGAAAAAAAAAGATTGCAAATGCCAGTGCGTGGAGATGACTGCCGTTGTCTATTCCAGATTGTGCTCCTCCACCTGCAGCTGAATTCTCAGTGCTAGAGTTCCTCCCAAGCCTTTTCAAGCCAACCATGTCATGGAAATGGCTGCCAGTGATTTATCCAGAGCTTGGCATGAGTCCTTGGCTGGGTGGGGAGGAAGAGTTTGGCCAACAGAGTAAATGAATAGAGTTGAAATAACTGTTATCCCAAAAATCTGATCTGTCTGCTTATGAAGAAAACCTTTTATTTTGCTGTTCTTACAGGAAATCAACTTTTTTTTTAGTTGTTGTTTGTTTGTTTCACTGACACAGTCTGTAGCAAATTCAGATAAAATGCAGATAAATTGCCCAGAAGTTGCATGGGGTGCTCTGGGATCAGTGCTGTGATGGTCACAGTTGAATGTGTGAGCCACCAATAAGCACAGTGCTTCCCTGGGATGTGGTCACAAACCAAATCCCTTGGCCTCTCCTTTCGAAAGAATTCCTGTGTGTTAAAATTGGCTTGAACTGATTTTTATTGTCACCATGAACATTGATTTCAGCAGCCTCAGCTCTTTCACAGCTATTTGCATGTCACACCTACTGAAAATGCTGTATTTCATATCAGAACTGCCACCAGTTCTGGTAGGTGAAAGGGTTTTCCCCAAAGCAGCCTGGTTTGAAGTGCTCCTACTGCATCATGCCTTTTGCAGGGAAGCAGCTGAATCAAATGGCTCAGTCAGAGATGTTAAATAGGATTACAATAGGCTTATTCCTCATTTGTTGGCATAGTTACTCTTATCTAGCTACTGGAGGGAGCCCAGATGAGCTAAGCTTGGGGCAGGTCGAGCCAAACAAGAGTTCTGTCAACTCTTTCTGCCTGAGTGTTGTGATGCAGATAAAAATAAGGAGTGGGGTCACCTCTATTGTTTTATTTCCTTTGTATTTGCAGAGTAAACCAACTCAGAATTGCAAGAATCAGTGAAACTGGACCAAATTAAATTTCTTTGACTCTTATTGATGCAACCTTGCTGAAGCTTATAGGAGTTTTTACCAGCAGGAAGACTTCCAAAGTGTCAAGCATTCTAAAGATCAGAGCAGGGGTGCACGCTGGCAGATAGCTCTGTTATCTCTTGGCATGTCCACAAAGGGGGATCACAGGACAAGAAACCAATTGGGATGCTCTGTTTGAAACAGGCAGGAGGGTTTTATCCTGATGAAAAAAAGGCTAATGAGCTAATGAATGTTCTTCCCTGTCTCTACTGCTGCAGCAGCAGCAGCCTGAGGTTTAGGAGGGTTTGTTCACAGAGGTTTCTGGAGCTGTGATGGTTTTTGGTGATGCTCCAAAGGCCATGTTCACATGCTGTGGGTGGCCTCAGTCTGTGTCAGGCTTCTCAAGTTCTCTTCAAGGGGAAGAGAGACAGCATACAATAAGAGGAATAATGACGTGCAAACATTGCCTTAAATCAATTATTATCTAACTCATCATTTAATGCCTTCAGTAAGTTTTGCAGGGGATGGGATCAGCAGAACATTTAGGTTCAGGTTCCTGCAGAGGTTTGCAGGAAGGAGAAAGTAGCCCAGAGCCCAGAAGTGTAGCAGCTCACTCCAAGAAGATGATTCTGGTGGCTCTAGAATCCCCTGTCACTTGTCCCTGGCCCTGTACAGACATCTGAGGCCTCCCAAATGTTAATCTCCACTCCTTGCATGAGCCACTTTCTTCTCCCTCTGAACTTAGCTTGCTGAATGAGTTTTGACATAGGATATTTGGAGTACAAACAGTCTATGAAATGTTAGTGGATAATGGCCTTTTTTCCCTGGCATAGGATTAACAAACCCAGGCAAAACAGCCAAATGCTGTGTGGCTGCATCTGAGCTGAGTAACACGAGCTCTTACAGCAACCTTCAGTGCAGAAATGAAATGAAATTTCCCTCAGAGTTTATTGATGTTTCCCATTATGACACAGTGCACATGGTTCAATTAATTCAATAAAGTTTTATATAAAACCAAAATGAACCTATAATTCTGCCATTAACTGCCAACAATTAATATTGCCTCTGCAGAAGGAAAGTCCCCTCAGTTCCATTCTTGATAATTCAGCCCCAGTAATCAGTAATTCATCTTTATTGCCTCAGTGCCCTTTGAACAAAAACAGAGAACACAACAATTTAAATTATTTCTAATTTAATGATGTGGTTTTAAAAAGGGGTATTTTATATTGGTGATTTCTTATGACCAGGAAAAAAAAATCCCTCTGTAGCCTTTCAGAAAATGCAGTATACAGTAAGAAATCTCTTAGCTGTATTTTTCTTTTCACAAATCCTCATCTATGAAGTGTTTTGAGAATTAGTGGGTAATTTTTTTCCTCTGAATATTGTAGGCCATAGTGAACATCTGGTTTATGTAGTCTCACCATAACATGCCCACGAGACCTCAGAAAATTTTAGAAGCTCCCTGTTGCCTTTGCAAACATGGGGAAAGTTAATAAGATTTTTGCCTCTAATTATAATTTAGTGTTTTTTCTTCCTAAAAGACCAGAGAATTTGTGCCATATGAAAGTAACAAAGAATTTGTGTCATATGAAAGTAACAAAGAGAGAATAAAGTCAGACATTTCAATGAACTCATTTTTTCTTTATAGGAGAAAATGAAATTAGAGTTACAACCAGCTTTTTACTGTTTTTCAGTCTGATGTGTGTTATGCAAAGTTTCTTATAATGAAAGATATTTCTATATTAAATTTTTTTGGCCTGCTGTTTGCTATAGCTGTCTTGCTAATAGTTAGTAGTACAATATTATCTCTCCTCTTTCTTTGGTTTTCTGGTAAATACTTTAAAAAAATGCACAAAAATTATAAAACAAAGAAACCCAAAAATGACACCTAAAAGCAGATTAAGTCCAGGCGAGTTTTTCATAAGAAAGTTTCTAATGCATGCACATTTTTACTACTGACTCACTGGAGGTGACAAGAAGCTTAGGAGCTCAGGAGATCCCGCTGTGTGCCAAAGCTGCCATGAAGGACACCAGGGGGGCCCTGTATCTTCACTGAGGCTCCAAAGTGCTGCCCTGGGGTCCTGGTGGTCACTCTGATCTGCTGATCATTCTGAGCTGGCTGGAGCATGCTGAGCATCTGTTCTCTTCCTCTCCTCCTTCCCCAGGAGTAAAGGTGTTGAGAAGGAGCTGGTATTCATCTGGATTTTGTCATAACGTGGGCCAGGATATTAAATGGGCTTTTTGAAGCACTTCCAGAACCAATTATCTAGCTGGTGAAGAGATAAAAATGAGTTACAGATTGACTTGGATAAGATAAAATGAGTTATTTGCATGGTATATGATATATTCCAGTACTGTAATGCTGGAAAATAGCCCTGAGCAATGAGCCCTGGAAGGAGTTTCAGTCCTTCAGTTCACTGCTGTCAGCTCCAAACCAGCTCCTAAAGGAAAGAAAACCACTTGGTCACACTGCCCAGTTGAGGGAGTAGAGTCAGAGGGGTTGGGGAAAAAACCTGCATTGCTGTATGTGAGAAGTTTCTTTAATCTGAAATGCACTTTCTAAAACTCCAAACCAATATCCCTTTTTTTTTTTTTTTTTTTTTTTTTCCCCAGGAAAATAGCAAAATCAAGCAGGAGTGACTTATGGATGGTCAGGAAGGAAAATAAAACGGGTCATGAAAAAAGGAGGACTAATGAGACTAGAATCATTCTGCTATTATGGGTTCAGCATAAAAACTTGTGCAGTTATGTGGTGTTGATATCAAATTGAAAGGAGAGTTATTTATTGAAAATCTGCGGGGAAAAAAAAGGAGGTTTGGCTGTCATTTTACATGGAAAAATGTTGCAACATGTAAAAAGAGCTATGTAAGTTCATAAAGAAATGCTTGTCTAAGACTCATCATAACTCTACCTGATAGGAGTTTCATTTTTCATATTTATTACTTTTTTGGATAATGGAAAATAACAAATGTGTTTCTCAAATTTGGAAAAAAGCTATTTTTTTCATCTGCCATCTTTATTAAAATGTGCTTTTTTGACACAGTACATGGGTGATCATAAAATCTTGCTCATCTAATATTGAAATGCGCTGAAAAAAGTCAACTGAGCAATCCCATCCCTCTATATTATCAGTGTTTTTAGATTTCCTTTGTGGAATTCATTCTAGCAGGCAGTTGATCCCAGGAGAGAAATCAGAATCTTAAATGGGCAGAGAAATAAAAGAACACTGATCACATGAATATTTATGAGAATTATGATTAGAGACAGCTTTTAGCTACAAAAATTACATCTGGATTCAAATTTACTAAAAATTTATAGTTATTTTTCCAGGTATCCCTGAATTAACACTTAAAAGGCCAGATCACTGTTGTAAAGTTGAAAGTCTTGTGGAGAGTATTTCACTTTCTTTTTTATTAGACTTTGGGTTCAAGATTTCTCCTGATCCATATGGGCAGTGTGTGTCCCTATGAAGAGCGAATGATCGAAGATCTGAGTAGTCAAACATTCAACTTGTTCTCTCTAACTTGAAAAAAATTGGCCTCTGAGTAATGCAGAAGCCTTTCAAGTCTTACTTTGGGGTATCTCAAGGATCAGATTTTTCTTTATTTTTTGCTGCTCGTCTGGAAATTTTGAAAATAGTCTATACCCTGTATTTCCAGTCTGTTGCGCCTCATGAGATAATATTTGGCTTCTGTGCATTGAATTGAGGGCATTTCATGTGAATGATTTAATTGAAGCCTGTGATGCTGGTTTTTTGAATGTTAGGTCAGCAACTGCCCCATTCACTCTCTGTGCTTGTACTCCTACTCAGATGTTTCCTCTGTTCAGAATTCCTCATCCCTTCAGTTCCTTTCCCTCTTTTCTTTGAGAAAGAAAGTCTGGCAGCTGTGATAGCAAAAGATTCAGTCACACTGAGAACATCTGGAAACCTGACAGTGAAGAGCTGAGTCCAGCAGCTCCGTAGTTGTCTGAGCCCTCTGCAACTTCTGGGTTATTTCTCCCTGGCCTTGGAGACCAGCTCCAAGTGAGCCTCTTTTTGAGGGATTTGCTCATCATTTGGTCACTTTGAGCACAGCAAAGGGCTGGAAGAGGGTCAGGAAAATGCTGTCACAGGAGAGTTTCTGGTGTGTGTTGTGCCCAGCCGTGGCTCTGTCCCCAGGCACCAAATGTGGGATGTGTTCATTGATCCTCAGCTCTTCATTTTCCCACACATAATTCTTATGTGGGCACAACCTCTCATCAGAATGAAGCCAAATTGAAAACTTCACCCTGAAGTCTGATGCTTTTAGATTGTGTCCTTCAGTATCTTTGCATGACTTTTAAAATTGTTCTCCCTCAGAATCGTTGCTTACTGTAAATTTGCCACTGCTCTAGTTTATCTAAGAACTCAGACTAAGTTTGCTGCCTTACAAAAATATCAGGCTTTAGGGGCTTAAGGCTTTCCTGAATTGCCTCTTCTGGCACATTGGGACTAAGCCCAGCTAAAACAGAGCAAAATCACAAGGCAAGGAAGACAATTTTGCTGCTTGCCTTCTACCACACAGCCCTGTCACCAGCATGGCAGTGTTTCAATGAGATGGCTTTACAGACTAAGAACACCTGCTAATAACTTAACTAGAAACACTTGAAGTATTTAGATCCCAGGCAGGTTTTGCCTTTGGGTTGTTTTATTTATCTATTTTCTGACTTTTTGCAGGTCTTTTTACATTCTCTTTCCATCAGGTAAAAGGGTCATTATAGCGTAATAAATCAAAGGAAATCATAGCACTTGATTACTGCAATTACCTCAAAAGAGATCCTTTTGTTTTTCACTCTTAAATTCACCTCAGAGGAACAGTCATAATTCCCTGTCCCTCTGAAACTTCTGTCTTATTGCACCATCCACTGAAATATAGGACCTGGAGACATTTAGTACCTCCCAGTGTGGTAATGCCTCATTCTTTATTCTTCAGATCTAAAGATCTAAAGCCTTTAAATGTCCCCAGAATGCTCCTTTCAAGACCAACAATCCACAGTAAATAGAAATACTTTTGAAAGCATGTTGTTACAATGCAATTAGATATAACCAGAGGTGTTCTTTTCAATGGCCTCCAGAAAATGAGATGAAAGTAAAGGTACAGGGAGTTAAACCTAAGCTTTTAAATGTTGATCATTATAGATAAGTGTAATTATGCTAAACTGCATACCTATTCTGAGAGGTACAGCTGGAATACTGCAAGTACTGCTAAGTAGAGTGAAAATATGAAGGAAAAATTAAATAAGAGCATTAAGAAACTCTAAATGTTCACATTACACTATGAGCATGGAGGGCTAAATCACAGGATATTTTAGAGGTAGAGAAAATAACATATTTATTAGCATATTTCATACAAATACCAGCAGTCTCATTTACATAAATATGAGCATCTATTGAGTGTAAAAAGCAAAATTCTACAAAGTGTATTTTATGCAATGAACAGAGCACTCCCTTGCACCAGGAATTCATCTGCACCCTGCATCTTAAGATCTGGTAGAGATTCAGTATGTTGTGGGTTTTTTTACCTTTGTATTCCTTTTTAGAAGTTTGTAAACCACTTACTGGTTTGAACTTTAAAAATACAAAGATTTCCATCAAAACTTGCCAGAATCTATCCTGTTTTAAATGAATTCCTATAATACCTTCAGCTGGACTCACTCTCTGCTGTTTCACTGAATCTGCCCAGCCTGTGCTTGTGCTGAGCTGTTCACCACACAACCACCCAGCCAATATCTTATCTTCTGGGAGGTCCATCCATCAAATCCATGTCTCTGCAGTTTGGAGACAAGGATGCCATGAGGGACAAAATGATTTGCACAAATCCAGGTGGATGACAAGTCCAGGTAGATTTCTCTGCCCTCTGATAAGGGGGAAAGACAGAAATCTTCTTCATGCCTTTTTATAAATACCTGCTGTGAGCTTCCCAGCTTACCCAGAGGGCTGACAGGTCCAGATGCATCACAGAAGAGATGCAGCTTTTAGATTCTAGGGAAAAAAGCCATGTCCCTCTTTCACAGACCAGCAATCTCCAGCTCAGACAGGGTCACGTGGAGATGTGGCTGTATGTAGGTTATCACCAGGGCTGAAACAAACTGATTCATTGTGCATCCCTGCCAGCAGTCTCTGAGTGATCATTGAATATTTTGTTCCATTAATCATTAATTTATTTTAAGGGTTTTTTTTTTTCTGTTTGCTTTTGGGGAAAAAACTCCTTAGCTGTGTCTTATAAACTGTTTTAAATCATACACTTCACCCCTGTGTCTACCAGCAGACTTGCTAGAGCCCCTTCTCTTTACAGTTTCATGTTTAACTTCTGCCTTAACAGCTCTGATGCCTTTTTCTTTTCATTTTTTTTCCCAGGCTTCACACTGAAGCATTCTCCAGCTGAGTTATGCCCCTTAGTCATGGAATTCACACCCCAAGCCCCGCGCTGACGCAAACCTTGGAGAGCAGCTCTGTGGAGGATAACCTAAGTGCTGCCTCGAGAGCTGAGTGTGCTGTCCTTCCTTGTTATTGTAACATTGATATACATATCTTCCTTTCCTCATTTTTCATATCCTAATGTCATTAGGACGAGCCTGCAGCAGTTTTAAGAGCTGGCTGCCCAGCCTCTTTGACGTCATTGCAGAAAGGTCTCGGCTGCAGACCCTGCACATACTGTCTGTGATATAGTGTATAAAAATCCATGTCAGTGCTGGCTCTCAGGGAGCTCTGGAAATGATTCAGCTGTCTGGAATGGGCAGATGGCTGCTAGCAAAGTTTTATTATCACCATCATTATTATTACAGTGGTTTGTGACACATTTTGAACTTTCAGACTAGTGGTAAAGCTAAAGTATTTGAGCAACACTTTCTGAAATTCAAATCCCTCAAATCCTTTCCAATCTGACTCCAAAAAGCAGGAGTAGGTTTAAAGCTAATTAGACAGATTGCTTGGTTCCACTTCCAACTTTCAGAATAATTATCTGAAAATTCTTGTTCTCATGTAAACGCAACTGTTAACTATTTTTAATTGCTTTGATTTATTGCAGAACCTAAATTCAGTTCATATTGAACGTTCAGCAGGGTGGAAAGAAAATTTGAGTTAGCTAAGGGTGCATATGGATTGGATTGTTTACCAAGTTTTTACTCTTTGAAAAAGCTTGTAGTCAACCTAGGCTGCTGCCTACTGCCTGCTGGAGGCATCCTCTATCTACAACTATAAATACTGAGGCATTTCTAGGCAGACATCTTCTCCTGTTTGTTTTTCCTTCACCATCAACCCCTTCCTCCACACTTAGAGATGTCTCAGGATCTACAGGGCAAGCTTTCATTTATAAAGGGACAGTTTGTTTCATGGTTATCTACTCTTTGTAGCTTCATCTTGTCCAGTGTCAGAAACTCTGCCCCAGAAACTGCTTATCTAGCCTAGGCTGGGTCTGATATGCTCCTTCCCAGGGACAAAGGGAAATAAAACCTCTTTTTGTTCCTCCTCTTCCTAAGTGTGGCTCTATTCTAAGTGTGGTTACTCTTCTGTAACAGAGTTCTGCACCCAGATAAGTCTGACAGTAATTGCTGCTTGCTACTCCAGACCCTCTCAGAGAACCACTAATCGTTCTTTATCGTGCTGCACTTAGGTGCTGTGGAATCTCCTGAGAGATTTCAAATAACCCAATCGCCAAATGAAGGCAGTTCAGTGAGCCTGTGTCTGCCTTGCTTTCAGTTAATTTCCCCAGCAACCTGGAGGGTTTGTCCAGAAAGCTGTGCCTGTATCCCCTGAAGTTTTTCTCAAACTCTACTCCCACCTGATAGCAAGCAAAAAATTCATTTTTCTGACATCCTTTGTATACATTCCCTTGTCTTGCCCCACTAATTAACATGACAGATGGTGGTGCAGAGAGGTGGAGTGAGCCATGTGGACTAAATTACACCGTGCTTAGGGTTCAAGGTATGAATTACTAAGACAGGCATCCTATCTTTGTGTGCCCCCCAGCTGAGGCATTCAGCCTGACTCACATCTCCACCATGGCTGCCCAAGCACCAGCTGCTTGTTGGATGTGAACTTGACCTTGTTTCCACAGGAAAAGGAGGTGGTGGGGAAAGCTGCAACAAAACCAGCTAATGGTGAGATGAAACAACACAAGAAGTGACTTAAAGAATAAATGGACTTTTAAGTTGTGTAGTGTTGCCACACAGGTTTGCCAATGGCAGTCAAGCTCGTCCACTCACAGCTAGTTCAGGAAGCTCCCTGCCCATTCCTGGGACAAGCAGCTTTTGAGACAGGTTCATAGGATCTGCACAGCTGTGGCCAGCTTTCCACACCCTCCACCCCCTTTTCCTGCACATCCACGTTTCCTTAGGGCAAAGACAGCAGACACATTTTTGTGAGTGATGGGGAGAGTGATCTGAAGGAGACTTCGACATGCACGGCATGATGTTAACTCCTGAGAGTTCCCATCACTGCACTCCTGAATTCCAGCCTGGTTCTGGAGTGCTCATTCCCCTCCCAGCTCAGACTGTGCAGATGAACCCAACAGTTAGCCTGAAGTGTGCTCTGATTTAAGTGTGCTCATGAAATAGGTTTGAGTGTGCATATTTTGCCATAGGACTAGAATCAGAGAAATTTGAACCAAAAAAACAGACCAAAATTTTTTCCTTTTGAATTTTTTATTTTTTTAAATGGAAATTCTAACAGAGCAATTATTTTCTATTACTGTAGAAAACATTGGCTCTTGGCTTATTTTATTCTCAGGTTTACCTACGTGTTGCAATTTCTGTAGCTCGGGAGAACATCTCAGCTGCAGGCAAGAAGAAAAAAAGCACTGAAATGATAATATCATCTCTGAGCTTGGCTGGAGACCATCTTCAGGAGCCACAACAGGCAGGACACAGGGTCAGTGGTGAGGCACATCTTGTATTTTCAGGCCTTTTCATATAAAGAAAATAATTCCTTTATGAATGGTGAAAATGAGTGTGCATGTACACGGGTTTAGTAGTCCAGAACCAGAGGTGGCATTTAGGAAAGGGGAAAAAGGGAAAAGAAAGAGGGGAAAAAGGGAAAAGAAAGAGGGGAAAGGGAAGGAAGGAAAGGAAGGAAAGGAAGGAAAGGAAGGAAAGGAAGGAAAGGAAGGAAAGGAACTGTTTTTCTGTAATACAGGAGATGTTTATTTTAGGAATCAGTATTCCACAGATATCTAACTTCATGGATATATGACAAACAGTATTTTTCAAGATGCTAAAAATATGTCCTTGACAACTTTTGAAAACCCTGAAAAACAAACAATTATGGATTTTTAATTTACTTCATTTGCTGGAATTTCTTTTTTTTTGTTTGGTTTTTTATTTTTATTTTTTTTTGGAACCAGAGATGGCTTGGCATTTGAAAGAAATAGATGAATGTGACATCCAGTGTATGGACATTTATTTTCATTTGAGCTCATTTGGCTGCAGCACACCACAAAGAACATTTTCATCAGTCATTTCTCAGTTAGAATTGAGGAATATGGAAATAAAAAAAAGGCAAAACCGACTGTGAAACACAATCCCTACATACAGTTAGATTTTTGGCCATCTTGATTTCCTCATCCCCTGTATTCCACACACAGTACCACGGCCAGAACAAGCTGCTGTGGATGTGAGAAGAAAATGCACGTCACTCTGATTTAAAGCACATGTCCCAGCCACTCTGCCTTTGCTGAGAATTTAGCCAGTGGTAACACATTAAAACTCTTTAGAGCCCATTCAGCACAGGGCTGTGTTACATATGCATGCTGGCCTTTTCATTAAAATTCATGGGTAGTAGTGCCTTAAACTTGCCTACTACAAGGATCTTTTTGTTTGGATAGCCCAGACAGGCTCATAAAAGCCACAGTGCTGGTGCTCTACATTCTAGATCCAACTCCACAACAATAAAAGTCTTTCAAAAATGCGCATATAAGGAATTAAACCAAACGCCACAATATAAAGAAAACTGTAAAACCCCCACATTGTATTCCTAAACTGACAACTTAATCATTCCCTGTAAGATTAGTGTCTGTGCCCTGGCTGAATTAAAAAAGATCTTACATTTTGTGGCTAGAATTCCAGTAAAATGGGCCAATGATACGCAAATATTTTCTTCTCCACCGAGGACTCCAAATTAATCATTTCTGGAAAGGGGGCTATTTTTTTTTTTTTTTATTTTTAGGAATGGCAGCACGAATAAGTTCTCAAACTAGGGTAGCAGGATATATAGTAGATTGCCACTAATCCTTTTAGCTGATCCATCTCTTGTTTCATTCTCACCTGAGATCTTTTTTCTACACTTCTCATTAAAGGTTTAATGTTGGATTTTCACATTTTACAAAAGACTTAACCAAGTGTATAACATGGCAAATATGGGTAATCCTGCTGATGGGATAACTACAGGGAATGAGATGTTGGACCTTGTGGCAGAGGCTCTGCTGTGAGAGCCTCAGAGTGAGTCTGCAGACAGGTTTAGGTATAGAAAGACTTTGAATTTAAAATTATTTGGCTTCAGAAATTAAGTATAAACTGCTTATTGAAACGAAGAAAAGTATTTAATGAACATATCTAATTAATTATGACAAGAATAGATGGGATGAGTTTCCTGGAGGCCCAGAGTGTGTGGAGATTGGGGTGGCTGTGCCCAGCTCATCCCTAACGGGCTCCAGCTGGGCAGCACAGGTGAGCAGCACTGAGGGGAACGAGCCATGGAGTGCCCAGAGCCCTGAGCAGAGGGCACACAGGTGCAGGGCATTGACAGCAGGGGAGAAAAGGCTGTGCTGCAGGACAGTTAAGGCTGCAGCCTTCTGGAGTGGAGTGGAGTTACTGTGTGTGGAGAGGTGCCTGAAGCCTTCTGATGAGGTATGGTGTTATTGGGTTTGGGGTGAAGCCTTCTGAAGGGGTTTGGTGTTATTGGGTTTGGGGTGAAGCCTTCTGGAGAGGTTTGGTGTTACTGTGTTCGGGTTGAAGTTGTCTGAAGTTGTGTGGTGGCACTCTGTATTGTGGCCATTTCAGCTGTGATGTGTGCTGTAACTTATGCTGCCACAGTTTCCTATCAAAAATAGAAAGTCTGAAAAATAGAAGAATCTTTGAATTCTGGGTTGTGGAAGAATTTCTAGGTTCTTGAATCAAGTTTGATTTAAGTTCTCAACCAAGTTTACCTTGTAAACGTATGTGCAGGACCTTGGTTTATATCTTATGAGGATGAACTCTTCAACCACCTAGACACTTTTTAGCAAACCTTGTAAACTGGGCAAAGTAGCAATGATGAGCAATCACTGGTATTTTCATGTGTTTTTAAAGTTGATATTTCAATTGAAGGGTTTTTAAACTGTCCCCTGCATTTTCGGTCCTAAATTTCCCATTTTATTTTTCTCTTTTTGAACTGGTAACCCATAGCTTGAGCAGCTCTTGGTAAGGCATGCAGAGGTGTTCAGTTGCTGTTTTAAACCCTGGAGTAGTGGTGATGGTGCAGAGCTTGGTGTGTGCCAGCTGGTTGGGTGCTTACCCAGCATTTTAGGCACACAAAGTAGCACCCGTGCATCTGCAATTTGCTTTTTGACTTATTACCTCAATTCAGCTAATAATTCCTGGGCTCTGGTAGTACAACACACGTCCCCTCCAGCCTCATCCTTGCTGGGATTATGGTAATCTCTGGCAGAGGAGAAAGGGGGAGGCAGGGAGTGATGACTTCTGTAGTTGTCCCAGTGCCAAATGTGATGCAAGGGGTTGAAGTTGGTTGGAGAACATCTGTGAGCTGCACTTGAGGAAATGACAACTCTGCAGGTATCTGTTAAGAAGCACAACTAAAAGCACTTTGCTCCCCTAGGGAGTCCTAAAGGAGATGTGGTATTAGATTTTTTTTTTGGTCGTGTGATATTATTTAATTTAATTCAATAGGCTAAAGGAGAAAAGGCCTGTCATGGTTTGGCCTCAGACAGTAACTCAGCACCACCCAGCTGCTTGCTCACTCATTCCCAGTGGGGTAGGGGAGAGAATTGGAAGGGTATAAGTGAGAAAACTCGTGGATTTAAGAGTTAGAGTAAACACTGTACACGCAAGCTAAGCAAAACAAGGAATTCTTTCCCCACATCCCAAGGGCAGGCAGGTGTTCAGCAATCTCCAGGAGAGCAGGGATTAATCACATGGTAATGGTTACTTGGGGAGACAAAAGCCATCTCTGTGAACATCCTCTCTTCCTCTTCTTCCCCAGCTTTATATGCTGAGCACGATCCAGATGGTCTGGGACAATTGGTGAATTGGGGTCAGCTGTCCTGGCTGTGTCCCCTCCCAAATCCCTGTGCACCCCCAGCTCCCCACTGCTGGGTGAGGGGCAGGAATGGCCTTGGCTCTGCGTGAGCAAGAGCTGAAACATGCCTGTGTTACCAACACTGCTTCCAGCACTAGGGCAAGTGGCCTAAAGACCCTTTATTTTCATAACTACAGGAAACTACAGATAAAATTCAAGATTTACCTTAGCTGTGTGTTTTCCTCCTGATTAGTTTGAGAAAACCCCAAGGGAATCTGTGCAGAGATGTAGCACAAAGAGAACTTTTTTCTCTGCCTCTGCTGAACCCTATCTATAGCAGGGCATTCTACAGCAAACAGATTGCAGTCTGAAGGACTTAAAGGCCACACAAAATATTAGATAAGGCTGGTCCTTCTGTGAATCCATTTCATGCCACGTTCAGAGAACATGTCAGGTGTCTCTAGCTTTTGTCACCTGGAGAAAATGTGGAGCCTTTCCCTTCTCAGAAGTCTGATGTTCTTTCTTCCCCATCCCCACTCTCCATGTTCTCCTATTTCCTGTTCTCCTGCTTCATTGCTGCTAGACCAGGCTTTCAGGGGGAATGAGTCTTTGCCCATCCTACCTCAAACCTTTGCTGTCCTGTATCCCTGGCAGGCCTGGAGTGGTTTATGGATTTGATTTGTTGACATAACTCCAATGTGAAGATCGCTCTGTGAGAGTTCTCAGAGCATCCTGAGCAAAAGCAGGAGTCCAGCTCCTCCTCCAGGGCCCTTTATAATGGATGTATTTTGGAAGAAAAGAGGTGGGATTTCTTTTCTTGTAGGCTATCTGGGAAAGTCTTACTTTCTCACAATAAATACCAGAGCACCTTTCATTTTTGACCACTGAGGTGGCTTACTGACAGGACTGTGGTTTCTGGTGTATGTAGGCAATTCAGGCTGAAACTCATAACCTGTCCTTTTCACTGCTATTACAGGAATAAATTTAAATAACATATATCTGTGTCAAATAAGTTGCATAGTTAAGCTCTTGCCTTGCTTTACTGCAGCATCTGGGATTCATCAAATTATTATACAGCTGGTTAGATGTAAAATACATTTGTGTACTCAGTGTCTGTGTTTTCTGTTTCTGTGAGCTATTGGTGTTTTATTTTCTTTGTTTGAAATAAGCAAAATTTTAATATTCTATATTTGGATTGTATGTGCAGCTGAGTTTGGCAACTTCCATCATCCTAACCAAATTTCTATTATGGAGAGAATTAAGTTGCATTTTATAAAGTGAATCTATCATTAATTTGAGTCATTATGAGAAACAACAGATAGTGTAACTCCTTATAGGTATAAATAGATATGCAAAGACAAATTAACATTATTATATTTATCTGTTACTGGAAAGAAATCTTATTTATCCTTTAAAGTATAACATCATTAATTTCAAAGGTGCAGTTCAATTACAAGTAATTTTGAATATTTTTGTTACAAGCAGAGAAGATTTGATCTCAGAAGCTGAACCAGATGGTGATCAGGGACTTGTATTGCTCCAACCAGCCTGGCCTCCCTCAGGCTTGAAAGCAGTGCTTCAACACTGGTAATGCCAGCTTCCATGACCTCAGTATTCAGTGATGTTTTTCTTACAGTCTTGCCATTTGTCAATCCCATAATTTTTAGAAGCCCTGATCATAATTTTGGAGTAGCTGAGTTTAGCAAAATGGGCTCTCACCAGGGATAGTGATTATAGAATAATTCTGAGGTCCAAATTGTTTTGACAACGGAGGAAAGGTTTCCTTGCTTGCTGTTTCTTATGATGCTCAGAACACTGCCAGTCTTCCCTAGAGCAATTCAGGTGTTCTGGTCAAGGGATAAATGAAAAATCCCCTCACTCTGCCTGCAGTAGTAAGTATTCTACTTGTCCTTGTGTCCATGAAACTGTTCTGGTGCACCTCTGCTGGTGGGTGAGTTCTGGAGGCTTTCACTGATTTTTGAGCTTCATGAAACAATGCCCTGCTGCCTTTGCCTCATTAACCCTGGGGTTAATTGCCCTGTTTCAGAGCAGTGTGGTAATGAAGCTTGTGTAGGTTCATGGTGGTGGTTGTGTTGGCCATCAGGAAGATGATGGGGTTTAGGGGAGTTTTGGATGAGAGTGCCAGCTCCTAAAGGCAGCTTGCTGTGGGATCACATGCCTTTTGTGCTCTGATGTGTTTGTTGACAAATGTGACATAAAGAAATTTAGGAGGCAAAAGAAACCACATTTTCTTAAAGTGTTTTAGATCACTTTGTGGTCTAACCACATGCTCAAAAACTTCCTGAGCTGGAAACAGTCTCCAGATGACCTACAGGCTTTAAAACTTACCAAAACAAAAAGTTCTCTGCCACAAAAGCATTCCGATGGCTGTACTCTGGTAGAAAATAGTTTCTCATCATATGCTTTATTACTGAAAAATGCGCTGGTTCCTTGTCACCTTCTATTCTTCTGCAGAGAATACAAGGTTGGTGTAGCTCAGCATAGCTTTTGGATTATGGGGTGGCTTTGTACACACAGCAATAAATTGGGGCATGCAGTAAAACTTTTTGGTAACTCGCCAAATTACCTCGAATGTCAGCCAGGCACAACTGTTTTCCTTGGCATCAACTGCAACAGCATTTAAACAGCACAATGCACATTTCTAGCATCTCTTTTGCAGAAAGAGCAGTTTCAATGGAAAACTTTTATCTGCTGTGGATACGGGGAATAATTAACTGCCATGTCCAATAGTAATTGCAATTTAACAATACAATTTGTCCATGACTTCAGTGGGGCTTTGAGCTAGAGGATTTAGGATTGAGGCTGAGCTTCTATCTGGTCTTTGACACTTAAGCTTTCTTTTACAAGCTTCTGCACTGTCAGAGCAGTGACACGTCCATCATGAAAGGCAGCACTGTACATTTCCATGGGGTTCTAGGTTTCTTTGAACATACTGAATTGTACAGGCTCTGCTTCTCCTCTACACCCTTGTGTCTGCTGGAGTCAGATGGAAAGGCTCTCATTTAGACTTTGCTGGCTTTAAACCAAATCCCTTGGCACTGTTATTTAGCCTCTGCACAGCCTGCATCACGTGCTGGAGAAACTCTGCTCCAGCACATGGTTATCCACACTGGAAGTGATTGGTCTCAGCCCAGGTTGGGAATGTTAATTAGTCACACCTTTCATTACAGGGTGATGTGCTCTTAACCAGCCAAATGTTCCCTGGAATGCAAGCCAACCTTTGGAACGTGGTTCTTTAATTCTCCCAGTCCTATCCTGCAGCTCAAAGGCACCCTGAATGGGATGCTCGTTATGTTAGTGTGAACTGAGGTAATATCAAAGCAGCAATAAATGATCAATTTTTAAGCCATTTTATCATGATAGTGTAAAAGCATTCCCTGGTTAGAAGTACACTTGGGCTGCCTGTGCCACCATCTCTCAGCTTAAATAGGCAGAAATGGTCAAGATCTGTGCTCACATCTGCTACGAGCTGCAACCTTTACCTCTCTCCTTACAAGTATGCAGTTTGTCCTGTCTCTGCTCATCTGAGAAGACAAGTATCTTTTAATATAGATCCCTCCAATCACAAGAATAATGAATATATATTTTGCCAGCTGGCCAGGGTTCATTCTGAAAGTCTCTCTCCTGGTCAACAAACTTAATAATTCTATAAGATTCACCTTTATGTGCTTCTAAGGTCTTTATTTAGCTTAGTTTGATGCGACTTCACATCTACTCCTGAAAATAAAACTTTTTTTTTCAAAATTTTGGAGCAAACTAACAATTTAACAGAGATTTCAGCTTTTCTGTGATGTTCAATATTAATAATTTAAAATAAAAAACATTGTAAGTTTCAAGGTCAAAAGAAACTAACTATTATTTTTCATTCTTCTTTAATTGTCAGCTTTTAAAATTTAGGTTGCTGATGGAGGTAGAAACTTGCAGGATTTAGACCAATTATTTGTGGCTATTTTGTATACCTTAGGAATAGTCTGTAGACTGCCAGCATTGAATATAAACGTGTTAGAAATGAGAAGTCTTCTTGGAGTCACTTTTATTTTTGCAGGAATCAGCCCCTGCTTTTTCTCATTATAGGGCACTGTCTTTACTTCATTAAAGCTTACACACCTGTAGAACTCCCTTCTAGGAGTTGCTAAACATCACTATTAGAGAAACACTAGAATCTTTTAGAGTATCAGGCTAAGTATATTAAATATTAAGCCAACAAGGTTTAATTAATAAAGCAAGTAAAATTTAACTCAATGTTTGAAGAAAATTAGTGGTAGGAAGAACTGTGCTTGAACCATGTAATTCTAACACTTGCAATCCTCCAAGATGCTGGAAGGGTTCTTTTAGCAATCTCTTTAGATTCTTACCAGCAAAATTTTGTAGGATGGCTCCTGAACTATCATTTGCTTCCTTTTGGAAGCAACAAATGCTTTCAAAATATATATATTAATAACTTTTCTATAACATATTTCAGTTTTCCTTGAACTTTATATCAGCTCTGACCAGCTGTACTGTTAAGTCAACTAAAAGTTGGGCTCTAAGGTCTGAGGAAAGAACATGCCTTCAGTGGAAGCTTAATTTGCTGCCAGCTTTCTTGATTTTCAGATCTATTGCACAGAACACCTCAGTGGTTCTGCTGACGTCTCTGCCTGAACTCTGGGGTGCGTTTTCTATTCACTTTGTTATAGCTGAACACAATGGAGGTCTGGCTGGTTTGCAGTTAAGTGTACAATTAACTGTTCTCTCCAACAAAATAAACAATACTGATTAACTATTTCTTTCTGTGCAAAGATAAATCTCTATAAGCAATTCCTGTTCCTTTGTGCTGTGTAATACATCTGCCTAAAGGGGAAGTAGAGCAAGCAATCATTCCACTTCTCTGCTTTCCTTTATTTTTCAATGAAAAATGTGGTAAATGAATTAGAGCTGACTATTTCAAACTTGTATTTTTTAGGGTATTATTTCACTAGGCAGATTCTGTGCTATTAGGAAACAAACGGACAAATGTATTGGCAACAACCCACCTTGCCAGGCTGGTCTTAATAACAATTTCTGTGCTAATTATCATCACTCAATGCTACAAGTACACATCTTCTACCCAGAAGGCCATAGATCCCTCCAGTTTGTTGCTTTTGTCTCATCATAGGAAATCCATGAAGATGGAAGCTGTATATATTCCTGCAGAGTCTCTATCTGAAATACGTGCAAACAAATAAGATCTTTGGAAAATGACAAGCTCCATTCCAAACATTTTATACTGCAAAACTCTTCTGCCTCACTGCCATTTGATTTTTCTCTTTGACAAAGCTGTGCTTTGGGCCTAGTGCTTATTTCCTTGGTGAACTGATGAGCAATACATGTGGTTTTGTGTTGCCCTGTGTGAGTCAAATCAGCACAACACTAATGAAGTCCTTGAGCACTGTTCCCTTCTCTCGTTGTGACTCCTCTTTTCCTGTGTGCTGAATTTCTGTAGTGTAGAATTATAGGATGGGAAACGTGAAGCTGATATAAGAGCAAGTTTTGGCATCCCTCAAAAGAGAGCCTGTGGAATGACTGATACAGAGCTTGCAGTCCTTGATCTGAAAGTCCCAAAATCTTGCCATGCACTGTTTCTTTTCTCTCTTCCTTTTGCCATTGATATTCATACCAAGGAACTTTCAATGGAAAAAAGCCCCATCATTTATCTTCTCTTCCATTTTTTTCTGCAGTGGAACCAAATGTGATTTTTTTCCCTGAGATCAAAAAAGTACGGACAGCTCTTTTTATTTTGCCATTGATTTCAAGGCCTTAAACTTAATTCCCCCATGACCTGAGACTTCTGAATTGTAACCCACACCCTCGAGCAGACCAAGGGTCAAACACACCCCTGTACAGTGGCTCAGCACAAACCTTATGATGTAAATGCCTCATAAATCCTGAAAAGATGGGTTTTCTTTTTATGGGGATAAATTTTACCTAGCTCAAGGTACACCTTGTGTTGAGTATAGGTGTGGTCTGTGGAAAGATCTTTGAACTTGAATTGCAGTTGAGTTGAGAACAGATATTACAATCCAGTCTTTGTTATCCAGTGATCATAACACTAATTTGTTAAAGCAGTTCAAAATAAATAAGTGTGACTAATTGGAGTAGACATGAGATGTTGCTAGTGCAGGTTTGCCATTGCTTGTGTGAGGCTGAGGTGATTCACAAGTTCTGAAGGTATGAAAATGTACAATAACATGCATAAAAATGTGCCTAGTGTGGCTGCAGATAATGTTAGTCATTCATTATTATTAATTAATGCATCTGCAGCTTTATTAAATGTAAGTAATACACAAAACCAGGCTCCTGTGCAGTTTTTTCCTAAAGGCACAGAAAGCCACCTCAGCTTGTGATGAATTCTGTTTTCTCTATGTCAGCTGTTTTAATCTTAAAGCTCTGGAGTTCAAACTGTGTTTATAGTTTACAACTGATCACTATCTCTAAGATTTTATATCCTTTACTATGCAAACTTAATTCTGGTCCTACGTTTCTAGAGGAACTGCTTGTGGAAGCAAGATTTAAAATTTGTTTTGCATTAGTATTTAAACTTGAGATTAAAATTTGCACTAATGCATTGCAGATGAACACTTCTGCTTATGAGCTGGATGTGGCAGGATCACCAAGCTGGCTGGAATAAATAAATTTAAAATCAAATTAATAAATAGAATAACCAAAAGGCAAATATTTCAAGCAATAGGCATAACTTGTCTGGCTCTTGCAGACAATTTAGAAGATGAAGGTTTTGTCATGGGTTTACTTATTCTCACCTGCTGTCTGGGGTTTTTTTGTTGTTTGTTGGTGGCAATACATTCAAACTAGTCTCAGATTATAGAGCCACAAACTCAATAAAGATAGAAAAGAACAAGTAGGGTCACCCAGAGCAGGTTGCCCAGTGTGATGCTGATCTAGTCAGGATTTCAGTATCTTCAAAATCTGCTCAAGTCCCTCTGGACACCAAAACAACCATCTTGTACACAACTCTTCTATTTTTCATGTAATCTATGAACTCACTGCAGGTGTCCCCTGCCCCATTTCCCAGGACTCTAAGGAAGGGTTAAAAGGTAAGGACGTGGTATCAGCCCCTGAGGTCCATCACTAGTGACTGGCTCCCAGCTGCATTTTCTGTGGCTCAGGACACTTTTCTGGGCTCAGCCATTCAGCCAGTTTTCCATCCACCTCCCTGTTACGTACCTAACTTATATTTAAACTATTTATTCAGGGGTGTGGTGTGTGAGAGAGGGTCAAATAAACACCATCCATTGCTCTCATGGCATCCACCAAGCTTGGTCAGGCGTTCTGTGCCCTTTGGAAATTCACCCTGACTGCTCCTGGTATCCTTTATACCCTTCATGTGCCTGGAAAAGCATTCCAGGATTATTTGCTCCACCAGATTTGCAGGGATGCAGGTGAGGTTGAAAAACCTGCAGTTCTTTAGATCCTCCCTCTTTCTCTTTGTGGAGACAGAGGTGACATTTATTTCTTCCATTCCTCAGGAAGCCCTTCCAGTTGCCATAACCTTTCAGAGATAATCAGGCAAGGCCATCAGCCAGCTTCCTCAGCTCTCATGGCTGCATCCACCAGATCCCAAGGGCTTGTGTGTCCAGTGTGTTTAAATGTTTCCTAACCTCGCCCTCCTCAAAGTCTTTCTTGCTCCAAAAATAAGTCCATTAAAAGCAAGATAGAGCAAATGCTGCTATCAGTATTAAGCTCTTTGATTTTAATCTAATGGGGCATTTTGGTTGTATTTTTCTTCCCATCGGAGTGATCCTGGAAGGTGCAGAGCATCCAAAATTCCCCTGGCAGCTTCTTGGCCTCTGAGCTCTCAATAGCATTTCACAGGACCAGTCTCTCCAGAATCACTTATGATTTTTGTGTGTAAAGTTGAGGAATGAATCTTGGAGATATGACATATATTTTGTTTGTTATTTTAGGCCACTTTATACTTGATCTGATCTCCGAGGTCAGTGTTCTTGTCTCTTTTTAAAGATAAACAAGTTTGTATCCTTCTTTGGCCAGGACATCACATCTGAAAAGTATGTGTGACAGAGCTGCAGTTTACATTTCATCTGCTCCAGCAGTTGGTTCTGACAGCTGCTAGGAGAGGAGCAGAGTGCTGCTCCCTGCCTGCCTCCATCATTTCTGTAATTCCCTGTTGCAGCAATGTCCTGGGAAAGTTTTTATCTGACGTGGGTAGGTGATAACACAGTGGTCACACTCATGTGAAAAAAATGGTGATGTTCTTGTACCATTAACAGGGTTTGCAAGTTCCTTTCTTCCCTCCCTCCTGTGCTCTCTACCAAGAACCTTCACTGAGGGGTACTTTTCAACTATTCCACACCAGGCCTTTAACAGAAAGAATTAGTGGCAATTTTCATGTGTTTCAATATATTTATAGTGCAGCTTTTATGATTTTTTTTGGGTGGATTTTTTTTGTTGAGCTTCTCTCATTTTTCAGTCCACAAATCATCACTTTCTTGAGTTTCCCATTGTTTGGTTCCCAGGACCAAAATGTTAAGATAAAATCTTAGTAAAGTGAATTTCTGGTGGGAAATGTAAAATTGTAGAAATTCCCCAAGTGACAAAAAGTCTGCATCCGTTCACATTTCATTGTGATTTGGTTTTTTTTTTAATATAGTATTGTACATAATATGATATTTTTAAAAGTGGTGGCATAAAAGTGATCAAAATTGCAAAGTTCAAACTATGTGCTGTTTTTGGGAAGGCTGAATAGGGATTCAAAGACATTAAAAAAAAAGAGGATTTCATTTGAAATTTTGTTCTGTTGAAATTTTATTAGATTTGGCATGTTAATTTGAGTACTATATCCCAGGGAAATGGATCAATTTTAAATTGTCATTTTTGTGTTGTTATTATCAGCATTTGCAGAGGTTTTTGCATTATTTTTCTGTGTTCTGATAGATGGACAAGAAAATTCAGGAAAAATTGTCTGTATTTACAAGGAATTTCATGCTGACTCTCCAGCTTGTTCTTTCCCATTTCTCTCAGCTTTTAAAAGAAATTCTGGGGGTGTGTCCAGAGGTCTTTTCTCTGGAACACTCTGCTGGGAAGAGCTGGCAATCTAAACAAAGGAGAGGGTGGAAATGTTCATGTCACCATCAGCTAGTGGAGTTGTGATAAACACACAGAAGTCACCAATGAACCCTGGGACAGAGCCAGGGGCTGAGCCCTGTCACCCACTCCCTGGGTGCAGCACAGGAAAATCCCCTTTGGCTAGGGAGCTTTGCCATAGGTGAGAGGCAGTAAAAAATGAACAATTGGCAGGTTATTTCCTTGTGGTGGTTTACATCTCTCACCTGTAGCACCAGCACTGAAATAAACTTATAGCCACCACATTGAATAAAGCCATTATCTCAGTCTCTTTAACCATTTAGAAACATTTATTTTCATTATTAAGACACTTACATGACACAACACAGTTTTCTTAAATCCCATAAATATTCCTGCTCCTGGTCTGAGAAAAGTAGTAAATGAAATGCTGGCCCCAACTCCAAATTGTAAATAAGTTTATTTCTTTACTACAGAAAGATGCCATTGTAGTGAACAAAGGAACTTCCTTTTATTATTTGGGAACTGCAGGAGGCTAAACAATCTATTGCATTATAAACTGCACTCTCACACACAGATATTCACACACACTGCAAAAGAATTCATGCTTTGTCTGGAGGAAAATGGAGTCCCAGAGGTAATTTCTGGACTGTGTGGGAAATAATGCCTCCTGCAGAAAATTTATAGCTATGATTGTTTAATTGAAATGAGAAATATAGTGCTAAATGTTTTTAACAAAAGCATTCAATTGTTTCATGTTTTTCAGCTGACTCCTACCACTGCTAATTTATAGAAATCATAAATCCTGGACAGAGCTTCAGGTCACTTCACAGGCACTAGTTCAACAAAATTCAATATATTGTTTTGATCACATCGTAAATTTATTCATTGCTTATGCATTTAGTTTGAACTTATTGCTGCTCTACATTGAAAAGAATAGATTTTACACTGATTTTATAAAACATTCATAAATACAAGAAATGTTTATTTCAGTGTATGGCTGGCAGTAAGGGCTGTCTGAGAAACAGCAGATTATTTGTCTTGAGAAGGGTCTTCTCCACCTGTGTTTAGATGAAAGTGAATATTATAAGTGTGACAACCAAGCAGGCAAAAGCCTGTCACTGCAGAGCCCAAGGCACCGTTCAGCTCTTGTCCTGGGCTGGTACTGGCAGCCTCCCCACATGACCCTGCTGTGCTTGGGCTGGAGGCTTCAAATTGATCAGACCTGATTTCAGCTGTGAGGCCCCTGCACTCTGCTCCCTGCAGGAGCTGCCCCTGGCAGGCTCAGCCTGATGAATTTTCTCATCTGTTGGCATGAATTTACAGTATGGGGAAGCATTGTGTTCGTCTGCATGGAAAAGGGGCGACTCTGAAATGAAAGTCAAATTTCTTCTAATTTTCTTGATTCAGAGCCGAGCATGAATATTTTTTTCCTGGAAAGAAGAAAGTGTCAGGTGTCCCAACCTGACTGCAAACAAAAAAAAAAAAACACAAAAAAAAACAAAACAAAAAAACCAAACAAACTAAACAAAAAAAAAAAAAAAACCCAACAAGAAAACAACATGTCTTTTTCTGACATGTCTTTTTCTCTGCTTATCTCCGACTCCTTCACACACTTTCAGGGAGGTGTTTTAAACCCCACGGCCTTACCTTCACTGTCCTTCCCCTTTCCAGCTGTTCTTGCCTTCTGAGATCTCAGATAACGTTTCTTTGGAGTTTTGGGGGGATTATCAGCAGGTGCACCGTTTCCTTTTTTGCTCTAGCTCCTGTGTCAGTAAAAGGAGCAGAAATGCAGCCTGCCTGTTCCACAGCTCATGCTTATAAAGCCCATTGAGCTGGGTGCATGCTAATGGCAGATAAGGGGAGGTCAGTGATTGTTATTTCTTTGGCTTAATTGATAATAGGAATAATTGAAAGTGAAGATAAAATTTAACCCTTTGGGCTTATGTAGATTTGAGAGGCTGTATTGTTTTCACCTCTGACCCTTTCTGATGAGGTGAATTTTAGCCCTCAGGAGAAAAAAACTGATCCCAGCAGTAACACTGAAGAAAATGCCTGTGATAAGCAGAGGAAAAGGAAAAAGCCTTGTATGCCTTTTAGATCCCCTGTCCCTTTCTCCTCAAGTCTGAATCCCCTTTTCCTTTGCATAAGACTGCCATTAAACAATGAAAAGCTCAAGGCAGTTGTGGTCTTGCACTCCCCATTTAAGGGATGTTAGGAGTCAGAGAGAAGCACTAAATTGCTTGTCCAGTGATAAGCCAAAGCTATCATTCACTGCATGGGTTTTGGACCAGATACAGGCTTAAATGAACTCTGTGCTTGCAGAGATTGCTTTTTAAATGCATTTAAATCCCTTGCTGTTAACCAGTGACGCCCAGAACAGCTTTTAGGGTTTGCTTTGAGGAGAGCTGAGAACTGTAGATGAACGATGCAGACACAACCAGGTATTTCCCTGCAGAATATCTATCCATCTATAGCTATTCAACTTCTCCTGTTGAGCTAAACTAATAATTTAAAGATAACCATCAGGCATTTTTCAGCAAACCCCTCACTGAAACAATTGCATGTTTCATAGTTTCCAAAAGCTTCCACAAAAGTCAGCAGATTTATGATTTAAAGAAAAACACCCTATCACATTCAACAGCTTGTAAAAACAAACTTCCTCCCTAGTTAGGCATTCCCTGATCACAGTGTAATCTTTTTAAAGGGCAATTAGTGGATAGGAACTCTTTAAAATGTTTAGCTGGAGGTTTCTTGTTGTCTCAGTGAACTGTTCCCACTGAGCATGTACTTCTGTTTGCTCTCGTGGTGCACTTGAGCTGCACTTGCTGTCAGTATCAAATGCAGCTCAGTGCAAACAGCTTGTGGAGAAAAGCTGACTTAGCAAAGAGGAAATGATTCTCAGCCCCTGAAAACATAGGAACTTGAGTAGAAATTCATCACCATTTCTCTTCTAACTCACCAGGCTTTCAGGGCTTTTGACAACTGGTCCTCACCTCATGGGGTCACAGTTCCTCCCTCTTGGGCTTGGGAAAAGGAACTTTGAGCAAGTCTGGAAAAGGGACAGTTCTTTCCTCCCCAGGTAGCAAAAGCAGCCTTCCAGGTAGGACTATTGCCACGATATTCAGCTTTTCACTTGGAGACTGAAAGTGACATGTGGAAACTTCAGCACTAGAGCCAACCCAGTGTCTGGTGCAAGTGAGGGTGTAAAGTTAATAGGGTCTTCATCATCTTCTTGCTCTTATTTATTTTTTCTTTCTTTTTTTTTAATATCTTTTACTTAGACAGCCTCCATTTTCCTAATGAATGTATTTCCCAGTAACGGTCCCAATGTTTCCCTGTCCCTAGGGATCTGAGTCTATTTCACTCAAAACACGGCAGCAATGTTTGAGCTTGCTCATATGGATTGGCTAAAAAACTCAGTGAAATCAAAAATGCTTTCAGTTGCTCAGCAAACCATACCCATATAATGCTGCATACTACTTAGGAATATAACCACAGGAAAATCAGGAAGCTGGGAGATTTCTCAGAAAACATAACTGCACTCTATTTAACTTATTCTCTGAGGTACTTTTAAATATTCAGTTATGTAATAAATGTGGTCAGGAATTATTTGTTGAAATGGTTTATGTGTGTGTTGGAAAGTGGCACTTCATCAGAACCACAACTTTTTTTCTTTTTTTTCTGAAATATTATTCCAGTTTCAATAAAACTTTCAACAAGACAGATATTTGAAGTGCAAGGCAGAATTTGGTGGGCCTGGAAGTGGAGCTGGTAGCTGGGGATGTCCATCCAGGGAAAGTTGTTAATCCAGAAAATGTGATAACAGAAACAAATTAGTGCACATGGCTCGTAATTAGAATTTAACTGGAAATTAAAAGACAATGTGTAGCAATGGGAAAACAAATGTAATGGAACAGATTTCCAGTTGAAATAGCAAAAATACTCATCTGATAAGGCATAGATTCTTATTTAGTTAATGAGGGCTTCATGAGCTTCTGTTTGTGAAAGAGGTCATGTGTGTGTTTGCCTCTAATTGCAGAGAGAAAGGGAGACACTGTCAGGCCCGTTCCATTCTTGTATATCTAAAAAGTCTTCAAGATTGTTGTCTTCATCTTGCTGCCATGTGGTACCAGGCTTTGAGCTTCAGGTGAGATGGACCAATAAAACTGTTCCCTTCACAGATTTGTTTGTAAACTCAAGCTTCATACAAGCATTGAATTAGTTGCCCAAATAGAAGCTGAGTCGTGCTATCTGAATTTTGTGCCTTTTCTTGCGGTTGTATTCATAGTTATAGTGACATTCCCAAAGCCCAGGAACAGGGAAAATGTGACAAAGAGCTGGAGTGAGAGACAGAAATTATCAATATAAGAATCCTACAATGCTTAGGATGATATTCATCAGCAGAAGATTCCTTAGTTTCCCTTTTCTGTCTATTTCTGGTCTGAAATAGCTGCAAAATTTTAAAAAGTAATGCATCACATTTTCACCAGGGAAATCTGAAAACCTTGAAAAGCCCAGTTAAAAGTGCAATAAGGCACTTTCTGTTCCTTTAAAATAATAGACAGAATTAAGAACATGTTATTTATCGCACAATGCTAGAAATTAATAAAAACAACTTGGTGTTCTTAACTGCTCCAAATACAATTCTTCTTTTATGTTGCAGTGGGTCACAGTGAACATAATTGTCATCACTAAATCAAAGATGACTCTAAAATTAAATTTCAGGTCCATCAATTTTAGGCTTCTAAGAGAACATCAAATCATTTGAGTTTTAAGTGAGTAATAGAAAAGGGTAAATTGCTTGTTCTGTGTTCTCAAAAAGCAGTAACCTCCTGAGAAATGAGCACTAGATAGCCTATTCAGATAGTGATGGATTGAATGGAGTACTTACTTTCAAACTGATGCAGGAAAAGATGAAGATTTACAGTTAATTAATCTAGAATAGTTCCAGGTGCATCCTCTCTGCTAAATGAGTCACATCCCAGAGCACCACACAGTTTCAGCACCCAAACTGCTCCCAGAATGTGGTACCTGAGAAGATGTGACAACAGAAACAAATTAGTGCACATCGCCCATAATTAGAATTTAACTGGAAATTAAAAGAAAATGTGTAGCAATGGGAAGACAAATGTCTTGTGGAGGTCTTTGTCTTTATTTATATATTTATATATAATATATAAATAAAATATAAATATAAAAATATAAATAAAATATATAAAATATATAGATCAAGACCTCTGTAAGACATTTTATATATATTTATATATTTATTTATTTATAAATACCTTTATAGGAGCTCTTTGAGAGGGCTGTTTCTCTGCTGTTCTGAGGATCAAAATGGATATTTTAATGAAACTGAAATTTTTATTCTTCAATGAAAGCAGAGCCTGACCATCATGGGTGTTGTGTTGTGTCCTGTTACTTGACCAATGTGAATTCCTTCTGCCTGATTGCTATCTGTGATGGCCAGGGTTTAAACTGGCAGTTCTGAGAATGCTCAGGACAGGTGAGGGTGTGGATTCACTAATTCCCTGGTTTCCTTAGGAGTCTTCAATCTTCCTCAGCTACTTTTTAGTTTTAATGGAAATAATTTTGACAGCACTAGAAACAGGTATTTCAGTTTGAATTATTTAGTTTTGAAGGAGATGAGAGTAGGGGAAGACCAAGATGTTCCTAAAGAGAAAAGGTGATTTACACTGTGATTTACCAGCCACATAATTGACAGTGGTAGCACTCAGCACTGAGAAGAAAAGACATTTAACCATGCATTAATGTTTGGTACTGCTTAATCCTACTTCAGAACTTACTGGTTGGGTCTGCAGCTGTTTATTTTTAAATTTTGTTGAGAAGCAAATCCAATTTGCTTCTCCTTGGATTGAATCTGCAGTTAGAAAATGAGCCCTCTCCTGAGCAGAAGTGATGAAACTCATCTTCGTGGGGTGCTCAGACATGGCACACCAAGTACCTGGATAGAGAGCTGACAGCCAGGACTAGGAAATTACTAATTGCAAATTACTAATTGCTTTCCTTCAGCTCAGGCTTTTTGGGATTGCTTTGTGACCTGGTATGTGGTCAAAAGACACATGTCTTCACTACGAAGTATGTGACTGTAAAATATGGATTTGTCAGTGACAGAGCCATGCCAGAATGACAAAGAGAAGCTTCCTTTTTCTGCTCTATCGCTTTTCTTCACACAGCAGGGTGGTTACATGAAGATTTGAAAAATTTTGTGCAGAGGCAAATGGGGAAAAAAAACCTCTGAACTCTGTCAAGAGTACCTTTCCAGGATGTGAACTCGCCCACACAAAATTCATAGAGGGATATAAAAAAACATGGGTTTCCTCAGAAACATACCTGACCCAGCCTTCAGCTGCCTGCTTACAAAGATTTGAATGGAACTAGGACTGATCCTGGTGTCCCTTTCCTTTCAAGGAAATCTATTGTACACATTTTTTTGACTAAGAGCCCACAGTGTTTCTGTGGTTTTGCACATGATAGCAAAAGAGTTGTTTAATTAAGGACCTTGGAGGTGTTCCTGTTCCCCAGAAAAAAGTGTCCCTGGACTCAGGGCAGTATATAGTCAGGCTTTTGAAAAGTCATTGTGATTTTTAAAAGGAAAATGGTAACCAAATAAAGAACCCAAAAATGCCTGGACCACCAGTTCTGGAGGTGACTTCTCCCAGAACCCTTGCTACAACACTGCAATACCATTTTTGTGCTGAGTATTAACAGCAGCGCCACAGTTACTGATTCTCTGAGATGTTGACAATGTGAATCCAGAGGTGATACATGTGTTTCAGCCATTTGGGCTTTTGACCTTTTCAATATTTGTTTGCCATTTCATTCTCTCACCTATAACCCAGAGATTTATGGCAGAGCAAACTTATTAATCCTAACAACCATATTTTCATTTGGAAGCTGGACTGACTGTCAATAAACATCAAAAGGACTCCTTGGCCTTCAGGGAACACCTGTGGAAAGAGAAGGCTCGTGCGTCACAGGGCACTGCTGGAGTGAAACATTGATTTATTATTATTTATGTTTATTGTGCTGCAGTTATCACTGGGAAACCTGGCAGGGCTCCTCACACTCTGGGGAGCTGAACGCGAACCTCTTCAAGAGGTATTTTTTAGTGTGTGTGTTCTTGGCAAGGTTTCAGTAAAGGTCTTCATCATTTTTATTAATCAAAAGCGATTTTTAGAGCTGAGTCTACAGCTCCTCTGAAGACAAAGAGTCTTTACAAAGCTGAGTGGGGCTGGTTTTGGTGAATAAGCTTTGGCCGTGGGCATGGGCCAAGGCCATTAAAGTCAACTGTGATCTTTCCACTGACTTCTGTGTGTTTCACCTCATGTCCTTGGGGCAAAATGTGAGTCACATGAATATATTTTGCCCCACAATTAATTAAAATTAATTGAATATATGAGTTATATGCTGCCACTGTGAGTCATGAATATATTTTGCCCCACAATTAATTAAAATTAATTGGATTAATGGAACTACTCACGAGATGAAAATGGTAATCAATGTGAGGGTGATGGATTAGCAGAGAATGTTGTCATTGCCACCACATACTCCACGTTTTACATTTATTCCTTGTCTCTTGTGTTATTTTATGTACAGGAAGTAACAATTTCACTTTGTGATTATCTTGCTTGCTTACATTTGCGTAATGTTTATGCACCAATTTGTGAGGTTTAGTCGGAGATGAAATCTATATATTTTTAAATTTTCAGCAGTTACTGAAGAAGGGAATTGGATGATAATGCAAAAAGGTATATAAAATTTAAGGCATTAGAATTACAAACATAATATTGAAGCGGCCTGAGCTTCAAAAACAGCAAATAATAATATTATAAATTTTTGTATCTGAATGCATTTTTTAAGAAGTCTTTTTTTTCATGAAGATTAAGAATCTTGGCAAAAAAGACTTTCATATTTGACAAGCTGATTTTTCTAACTGTGTATAGGATTTCTAGGTGCCGCTCTTACAGGAATGAAAGTTGATCCTCTCTGGTGCTAGCAATATGAGTACTCATCCACCTCTAAAACTATTCCAAACTTTTTTTTCCCTAATTATACTGTTTACAAACAGCTTAAATGCAGCATCAGCTGTGGAGAAATTCATTTGGCATTGCCACCCACTCTCCAAATGCTATCCCAAGTGAAGTGTATGTTTTTAGGGAGTGTCTTCCTGGACAGAGGGGGTTGTCCTCCTGTTCCGTGGCCTTCCCACCTTTTCCTGTGGCAGTGGGGGTGACTCCAGCACACAGAAGCATTCCCAAGGCTGCTCAGGTCCAGGTGCTGGCGTGGTGTGACTCCAGTGCAGGTGGCAGATGTCTCTGGGAGCACTTGAACCACCCCACACTCACCTTTTCTATCCTCCACACTGCACTGGCACTCCTGGCAGCTGCCTAGACCTGCCTGCCAAAGATTGCCATCCCATGAATGTGAGCCCAGCATCCAGGAATAATATTTGATGATATCCACTTCTGGTTATAAACAATTTGCCACAAAAACAAAAAGTACCGGCTGTTCTCAGAACCTTTTTATTTTTCCTTCCTGCAAATTCGTGCTTCCTTAATCTTCCTAGTTTTTTTTTTTTAATTTTATTTTTAATCAGTTTGTTTTTTCAAGTGTTTAATTTATTAGTTTATTAATTTTCCAAGAAGTTTTGCTAGTAGCACGATTTGCCTGTGTTTTTCCGACAGGAAATGAAATCAAGACTGGTGAATGATGCCAATTGTCAAAACTTTATTAACAGCAGAGAAATGTTTTTTGGAGAAAAGTTGAGTTTTACCACCTGTGCTCTCAGTCCTGAAGGTGATTTTCTGTGAGGACTTGGGAAAATCTCCTCTCAGCACGCCACCTCTGTGTGACATGGGGATAATGTCTTATCCAGCCTAGAAAAAACAGAGTTGAAAGTAGAAATAGAAAGTCTAATGATAGGGATGCAAACTGTTGTAGCTGAGCCACATCTTGGAGCCTTGAGGGTTTTACAAATTAGCTTTTGATGTCCAGTTCATCTTCTCATCAGCTTAAATAAGTCAGGAGAATAAAGCCAAACAGAATGTGACAGTATCCTTCACTCACTTTTTACTCAGACAGTAACTGGATTTTCAGCCTGAGCTTGCTTATGTGCATGCTGAGCAACTATTAGGGGTCCCTAGAGGGGTAAATAACTTTTTACTGTAATCTGTGAGAGTTCCTTCTGTGACCATCCACTGCATTGGACGGGCTGGATTGAGTTGTAGAAAAAAGGCAAACAAACCCCAAAATTAAATCCACATTACTCGATGGAAATCTGCTTTAAGTGTTTTCAGGGTTACCTGTGCGGGAGAATGGCAGCAGTTTATTCCAGCTGGATAGTACAAAATGTCTCCTTTTGCCCAGATATTGCTAGGAAAATCATCTTTCTTTCCTAAAACATGTTAGTTCTACTGTGAGGTCTTTAGGGTTTTTTTTGGTTGGGATTTTTTTGGGTTTTTTGTTTCATTCTTTGCTTAGAGTTATCCTTTATAGAATTAATATTAGTAAAAGAACAGAGTGGTGTCCTGGCTTCTGGAGTTTGTGCCTCGTGTCACAGGTCCAGGGAGAGTGCAGGGCTGGTTATCACCAGTGCAGCAGTGGCAGGGTTGGAAGCTTTGGGAGTGGGGATGGATGGACAAGGGCAATATCACAGTGACAGGAGAGCTTTTTTGGAAAACTCCTCGACAGCAGTGTGCTGGCTTTATTAAGACAAACTAAAGGAGTTATTAATTGGAACCATGTGTATCCATGGCAAAATAAAAGGAAGCAATGTTTGAAGGAGAGATAGAATCAGATGGGCAGGTTGGGTCTAACACATATTTAATGTGATGCTGACAAGCCTGAGGAAATTCACTGGGACCTGAAGAATAATCCAAACCAGCTTTAAGTGAGGTTCTGAAATTGGAAACGATCAAGCTTAGCTTATGGACTGATACACAAACTGATGGATCTTTGAGGGTTTGGCATCAAGCCATCCAAGTACTGAATTCACAGCAGATGGTGAGGGTGCTGCAACTCCCAATCTGCTAGAGGTAATATTAAAAAACATACAATAGACTAATACTAACCTTTAAAACAATGTTCAAGTGATACTTTTTCTTCCCGACACCCTCAGTAACAGGGAAATATGCATACAAGTGCTGGTCTTTCCTTCCACCAGGGAGCTTTTCTTGTCTCTTCTGGGTTGACTCACAAAGTGTCTTTTTATAACGGGTTATTTTGATTGCATTTTCTGCGTACAAAACCTTTTTCTGTAAAATTCTGTGTGTGAATTTGGATTCCTGGTTTATTATATTCCTGTTGCAGTTCCTAGTGGGCCTGTAATGTTTATAGGGTGGAAAGAAGAGGGAACTTGTTTGTAGTACTATATTCTTTGTGTGATTTGACAGAGAATTAGGGAAGGTTGGTTTGGGTGTGAGAGTTGTGCCTGCTGTTATTACATCTTCAGGGAGAGAAAGCTTTGGAGCTCTATATAAGCAAAGTCAGGATTTTTTGATGGCAATTTGTGGAAATTCACATTTGCTCTCCACCAGAAATTTCTTTCTCCTACAGTTTTTGGGAAAAATCCATGCAGGAAGTAATATTTTTTTCCATACCAGTGGATCCCAAAACACTTTATAAAAGCATACATTTGTAGCAAAACAAATCTGCCTCTGTAAGGGCTGCAGCATAAACCACCTAGATAACCATTGCAGAGCAGACTTGCAGACACAAGAATGTTTTCCTCTCCCAGACTTTTTAATCCTTATTAAAACAACCTACATTATCAATGTACCACAGACATAACCAGAATTGTTGAGGTTTGCCAATTAATTTTGTTAGAATAACCTAAGTTAAGGAGTAACATCAGATTTACCAGTCTGGGTTGTACCCAGGGATGTCTGGAGCAGTTAAACAGAGAAATGAATTGAGCCCTTTTTCGACAGAACTGGTTTTTAGTGACTTTCACCGTTATAAAATTGAATGACACATTTGTGAATTACGAGTTATGGAATTAAGAATTGCAGTTCTGTGTAGCTCATACTTTAAGGGCTACCTCTGCTGTTAGGTTAGAAAGAATCTCCTTGAAAAACACATTTCAGCCTGACTAATGTTTCATAGGAAGCAGAGAGCTGTGCCATAGGGGTTTTTTATGTGGAACAGAACCTATTAAGCACCTCATGATGTGGAGGCAATTCCAATTACACGAAGAGAATTTTCTGGATTTACTGGCAAAGTTACATTTCAGTGTTACAACAAGTGGCCACCGGCGTACTTTAAAGCCAAAACAGTATTCAAGTAGTCCCACCCTGGTAATTTTCTAGCCTGGGTTTGGATGCAGCTGCTTGGAATTCCACATCCAGTAAAAAAGGCAAGAACATCGGGCGCGTTCCTTCTTCCTAGTTCAACAGTATTGTCTTTCTGGAAAACCTACCCCTGTAACTCAAAGCTATATTAAAGGAAAATGGCCAACATAATCATCTTTTTAATCTGAATCATATCTCCTTTCAGGAACGCACTGAAAACCAGTAAATGCTGGTTCACTTTGGTCTCCGTGACGCACACAAGACAGGGCAGAGCTGACCAGCTGCAGTGAACCTACTGCTGAGCTGGGCCAATAGATTGCTCCATAGTCCAAGCAGATGTTTCTCTTTTAGACTGATGGGGCTCTTGCAGACCATATCCCTTCCCAAGAGAAAACACCAGCACAGTTGGAAGCTGGAAGGACTCATCTCAATAACAGGAGCAAGGTGCCAGCAGCATCAGCCACAGTTTATTAATAAAAATCCATGAACAGAACAGCAATTTCATTTTGTTTTATCTTGTTTAAAAGAAAACCCACATAAAACAAGACTTTTTCTTCTCTGTGTGGCCCTCTTAGTGGTAGTGTTTCTTTGTCCTGTAGCAATAGACTTCTGTGTGAGAGGAGAGGAAATTAATCTCTTAGTCTTTGCCTCATTGTTGCTGTCAGTCATAAAATGAGAGAGAAAACAATTTGTGTAAATATTCATTGTTAAAATTCATGTCACATGTGATAATTGATACTCTGTGTCCTAGGTAAAAATAAGGAGAACTTCATTATGCTTTGAGAGCAGACTGGGTTTGGTTTGAGTCCTATACCTGGAAGTACCTCTCCTAGTGTCAGTCCTTTCGTATTTGTTTGTGTCACTGCAAGAAGAGAGAAATGCTCATTATACTTCTCCAGGGGAGGATGACAATGAACAGAGCTCGGCTTCTATATTAGACTTTGAATAAGAATTGTTTCCAATTCCTTGAAACATTCTCTTTCCTCCTGGGACTTGTACATCCGTCTTTGTCTAGTCAATGGTTTTGAGAGCTGCTTTTAAAATGATAATTTATGCTGGGGTTCTTATGCAAATGTGACCTGAAACCTGGAGAGCCAAATTTCGTAGAAAGGACATAAAAGACAGGAAACTGGGGAACAGTTTGTATTGCTTCATTTCTGTTTTCCAGAAGCAGTGGCAAAGAATTGAACCTCTTCTCTTGGAGAAAATGTTTTAAACTTCTGCTAGGTCTGGAACAAAAATGTCTTTATCTCTCTGGGTTTGTTTTTTTTTCACATTATAACATAGTTGGGTTCAAACTTTACCTGGCTTCTACAATGCACATGTTTCTTCCTGGAGAGACACAGTGAGGGGACATGCTAAGGATTTGATCTATTGGCAAGAAGACAAGAGTGAGGAAAATCAAGATTTTCAAAGCATTTAGGGAAGGTAGAGCACCCAGAAAAAACCTCACCACAAAATGGGAAGTGCTGCTGCTTCCAGCAGCCCAAGAGCTGGGCAGCTTGCTGCTCACTTTTCTTGCTATTCATGTCAAGTTTTGGGGCAGGTAACCCTTATTAGCCCTCAAAAGTCCCACAACACAACGAGCATTACACTGTGGCCACCAGCACCAGCTGTCAGGTTTTCTTGCTCTGGTGAAACTTCTGCCACTGATGTTGAGTAGGGAAATGAGCAGTTTCCATTGTAGTACAATTGAAAGGCAAACAACACTGTATCTCTCATTACATTGGCTGCTCAGAAGTGTTGGCTTTTAATAACATCTTCTTAAGATTATTTATATAGTCTATTTGCCATTGCCCGTATCAGTTCATGCCCTTTGTGTATTTTAGATAACATTGTTGTGTTTCCTTTGACTTAACATTTGGTGTGCTGTGAACTTGCCAATAGTGAGAGCATATCGTGCTTGCCTCCGTCTGATCCCTTCCCCAGGCTGTTTATTAAGGAACAACTCATCATTAGAGATTGTAAATCCAGCTTTTACACTGCAGATCTCTGTAGCTGCACTTGCAGGGGCTCTTTGCCTGTGCTGCTTCTGTTTAAAATGATACAGGTTGTTTAAATGCTGAGAAATCATCACAGAGTGAAATGAAAGAAGTCAGGCAAAGCTCAGAACCTTTTTCTGACTGGGAGACTGTGCAGTGGGCAATCCTGAATTCCCCTAGAGGCTGATCTCGCTCAGTTCTGGGAGTTAGGCTTGGTTTTCTCTAGAAAACTGGCCACCCACATGAGCTTTAATCAGATCCAAGCTCCTTCTGCCAGCTCTACGGCTCTCCTGACAATTTTTGAGCAGCATCCATGAAGATCCATTTAATACACTAACCAGAGCAGCCTCCTGGGCATCTGTACTACTGAAGAGCTGGGATAAGGCATTAGACAAAACCATCTGAACCAAAAAATGTGTACAGAAAAAAACCTGTCATCTAATTGCAGCTAAACACTTGCAGAAAACCAGGAATTAATATTGGCTGATGACCTGCTGATTGCTAATGATTAAAAATGTAAGCATAAGGAAAAAAATATGCTTTCAGACCCTACAAAATCGAAGTAATAGCTGGAGCTGCAGAAAGAGGTTCCTGAGTAGATAGGATGCAAACTGTTACAGTTCTCCCTGCTGGCCTGAAAGCAAATACAAAAAAAAACCCAAAAAAAACCCCAAACCCCCCCCCCCAAAAAAAAAAAAAAAAAAATCAGGGGCAGAAAACAGCTCTTCCCACAGTACAGGCATCTATGAACCATCACATTGGCCTCTAAACTCATCTGACCTTCCAGTCCTTTGGGAGTCAAGCCCCTGTGAAGGATTAGTTCAGCTTCCTAAGATCTGTGAGGATTAAGGAAAGTATTGTGGTTTTGGACTTTTTTCCTCCTTCTGGATCTTAGACTACACATCAATCCAATGGCCAAATCATAACTGTGAGACTGTGGAACTTTTACTTGTGCTGACAGCAAGGCACATGGCATCTTTATTTTTTGTTTTCAGTTTCTAGTGTTAAAAAGTATTCTGCAGTGCAGTCTTTAATTTGTATTACAAGACAGCCTCCCTCTCCAGAAGAAAAACAATATTTGATGCAAAAATTCCTCCTCAGAAAGGCTTCCAAAAATGAAACAAAGGAGGAACAGATTATTGTTTCCAGAATCTGGGTTAAGAAAGGTTCTGAGCAAGCTCCCTCTTAGGGAGTACCCAGAAGTAATTCTCTACTTTTAGGACCACAGCAGCCACTTAGGGTGCTCCTGTGTAATAAAAACCCAAGAACACCTGATTGCTCTTGGAAAGGAAAGGTGTTTAGTGTTTCCTGAAGGCTGGGAAGGGCTGTGAACCAACAGTGCTGCTAATTCAAAAAGGAAACACAGAAAAGTAATTCTGACTTTTTCCTGCCAAGTACCCTTGGGACAAGGGTTACCTTTCACCAGCCTGTTCCCACTGACACATTTCCATAATTTGCTTGCAACCTTTGCTGGCTGCATCTGTTTTTTCACTAAGTCTTGTCCCCATCCTGAAACTCATCTCAGTTATTCCTCTGCCTGAACCTCTGATGCACCTGTCTCTGCTGTCCCCCTGTCCTTCCTGTCCTCCATTCCTCCTTCAGCTCATTGCTCATCACCTGCTTTTCCCACACCATTTTGCAGTTTCATTTTTGTTTCCACTACTTGCTCAACAACTTTCTCAAAGTTTATTATCAGAAGTTTGTCCTCTTCTTCACTGCTGATATATTGGCTGCTGAGCTCTTTCTGTAAGGGAAATAACAATCCAAATAGAATTTAAGTTCTTCATAGTGGAGGAAACTCTGTGCTCTTTTTTTTTTTTTTTTCTGTCTTGCAAACTACTGACTGCTTTTTCAGATCTTTGGTTTGAATAAACAACACATAGCATTTGGGACTGGAGTAAAAATAGTGTGGAGTGGCATGTTTCTGATTTCATTGAAGTATTCTGAATACTCTGAAAGATAAAAAGAGTTAAGCTGCGGCATGCTCTAGGATTCTGTGATAATGGAAACCTGGAAGGGAATTGGTTTGTGGGTTTCAAGACAGGGTTCACATTTATTCACTTCTTAACCACTCCTATTTCCACTCAGCAGATAAAGCTGCTCTCTAAACCAATAGCTGTTAGGCTTAAGATATTTCCTATCATAGTTCTGGAACAAAAACATTTTTGTTTGTTTCAAACTGGAGTAATTTCCACTTTTTAGTGGTAAAACCAATGCATATGTATACAAGTCTCTGTATAAGCACATGTACACAAAGATACAAAATGGATTAAGACTAGGTGTATAGTGTGGAAAATGGAACTGGAATAATTCAGCTATATGAATGAATTTTAGCATGAACATAATCACTAACCTCTCCAGAGAATGCTATTTATTCACTGAACAATTGAAAAAATGAACCTTTTACTGTCTTGGCAAAGGGATGTTTGATTTCTGAGCTACATGGAAGATTTATACTTTAATGTATGCTTATAAAAATTTACATTTTTATTGTCACAGTACTTTAATTCAATGTTCAGCTTTCTATTTTGAGTGAATCAGATCTGGTTTCAGCAACTACTGCTGCTGTTCTGTTCTTTAGCAGAATTGTCCTGGGTCTGAGCTAGATGTCACCTCCACGGCTTTTCCCTGGAAATTCCCCAGGGAATTTCCCCAGGAAGATCAGGGAGGTGCTGTACACCTCTCTAATTTTTCTTTCTACCTCATCTTCATGCCTTAATTCTGGAGGAGGGTGCCCAGCTCTCCAGCCAGGGTAATCCAGCCCAGTCACCCCAAGTTTCTCTTGCCAGAGTGCCTTCTCTGGATGCCACGGTCCTTTCAGTTTATTTATCTACTCAATTCCAAATTCCCTTTGTTCATCATGAACTCATTTAATTTTCTCCAATTACTACTATTCCTAGTCTTCTCTGTCTTAATCAGAGGCTCTTTACTGAACCATTCCTGCTCTGATTAGTTTCTTTATTTGCATTCTAATATCCAAGTGGTGTTTTCCTCTTTGGTCTCCATTCCTTTGTCTCACTTTTCATTCCTCTCTGGTTACAGCAGATTTAACTCAGCAATCAAATCAGGCTCTGAGGTGCAGCAAAGTGGTTGCCAAAGATCCAGAGCTTTCAGGTGTGGTGAACAAAATTTAGTCCCTCAGCTGCTGTGCATTCATGTGCTCTCACCTGGAAAATATCTAACGGGAGTGAGTCTTTAAGAATCTGATTTGGTAAAATGAAAGAAATCTGGTTTTGAGCTCCTGTTACCTGTGAATTTTCAAATGGATATAACCTGGCCAAATTTGGTGACTTTTCAGAGCAAGAATAAAAGAGCTGCTCTTATTTTTTGTGTCAGGATTGCTGCTCCCATAAGAAGGTTCTCTTTTGATGGGGAAGAAGGTAAGTAAGCTGTTCTTAAAAAGAATAATAAATCTCTTTTTTCCCCCTGCTCTAGTTCTTAGTAATGATTGGGCAGTTTTGGCTGGAATCTTACCTCTTCCCTCCCATTTAACTAAAACAAAAAACCAATCTGAAGCAGAAAATGACCCTGGAAACTTTCAACCAGAACAGTTGGTTTAGTCATGTTTAATAATGGGAAACAGTGTTCAGTGAATTTTAATAATATAGGTAGTTCCTATTTTGCTTCTAACAGGAATTTTAGTGTGGAATATGTGTGTGTGGTTCATTAAATACGCCAAGCTGAAGTCCTTACTGCTTTCACTGTGTAATGAGTGTTTTATATTTAAATGTAAGAAATGTACTGAGACTTACTGGAAATCAGGAGAATATGTGAGCTCTCAAGGTGTTTCAGTTCAATAAACCAGTTCTGTAGGATGTACTGGATAATAAAATTTGATGCACTTCATAAAATGATGTGTATTTAAAAATATATATCATGGTAAAAGTCTGGTGGAAAAAAGGGATTTTTGCTTGCTTTCTTGGGTCTGCCATGGATTTCCTGAGAATGAGCACAATAATTCAGCCTTCTGTTTCCATTTGCCTTATCTTTAAACATTTGTCTATACATAATCCTTCTTCCTCCTCTGTTTCTTATAAATGCTTCTAAAGCCAGGATTGTTCTTTAAATGGGCCTGTTGTACCTTGCATGTTTGATGGTCCTACTGTTTTTTCTCTTGATACTGGCAGAATTTAAAACACTGCTGTCAGCTGGTTTTTTCTAAACCTATCCCAGTGGCTTACGATGATGTGGTTGGCTGGAATTGTGCTTTAAAGCTATTTTAAATAAGCATAATCCCTTGTGTGAGAATTCCGGAGGTGACACGATGCTGATTTTGGGCCTGGCTGGAGCACTGTGGATTTTGTGCTAGCAGTGGAAGTGGCTGCTATTGGTTTACTGCAGAGCAACAGATATTCTGTCAATGCCCTGCAGCCTCTGTGGAGCTGGCACAGCAATGTTTGCTGACACCATCCTGTGGCACGCATCCCTGGAGTGCTGAGCTGATGGCTGAACACAAAAATACACCTGTGTTACTCACCAGGTGTCGGAAGCCAGGACACCCCTCTGGGTGCCCTGTATGGCCAAAGCTGCTGGCAGGGGGCTCTGAGACCCTGGCATGCAGCCAAGGACACGTGGGGTTTTGATCTTAGCCCGTGGAGCAAATCACCAACTCTGTATGAAGAATTACAAGCCACAAAAGTTCAGGTATTGTAGTACTACTCACAAAGTGAAAGGAAGAGTTTTTGAGTGCTGTACAAGGGGGTTTTAAGCCTTGTACACAGGGGTTTGGATTTTGTACATGGGGGTCTGAGGCTCCAAGGTGGAGGAATCAGGGTGTGCCTTGTCCTCCTTCCTTCTTCTTCCTAGCCTCCATGATTTGGGTGATGTTGGCACTTTTAGATTGGTTTAGAATAGAAGCTGACTGTCTAACATAGGTGATAGCTCTTGGAACAGAATTGTAAATACAGTACACGTAGTTTTTAGTATAAAAGATAGCACCAGCCTTGGGGGTGGGCACAGAGTGTGCAGTGTGTGCCTCTGGCTGACCTGCTGAGCAGACCGCAGCAGCCCAGAAGAAAATCTTTAAGATCACACGCAATAAACAACCTTGAGACAGGACAACAGAAGACTACTGAGTCTTTCTTTGAAGGCACGGGTTGGAGCAGAGACTTTTCCACCTTTTGGGGTCACCCTGACCTTGGGGAGACTCTGACAACCAGGGGGTGCAGGCTGCTGCTCAGTGTGTGCCAGGGTGAAATGGGCTGGGTGAAAGGACTTTGTCCAAGCTTTAGCACACTTGGATTCAAATCGTTCCGCCCAACAGGTTCAAACAGGCACCACAGGAACCTGAGATCACAGGAGACTTCCTTCTGTGGTCCTTCTGTAAGGATGTGCGTGTTGGTTTAACCCAAACAGAAAGTCACTAGTCCACATGTATGTAATTAAATGACTTTGATAACCTTGAATAGTAAATTACCTCGAGTAGTCTGGAATAGATTTAGAATGCAGCAATAACAGGCAGTACAGTGTATGACATTTTGTTTTCTGTTTTGACTCGTTAAACCTGGCTGCTTGGATCTTTTTTATCTGTGTGTACACTTTCCTTATCGATGGAACTTCATTTGAGCATCAAAGAGTCCCTTTAGGAAATCCAAATTGCTGGATTATTGAAACAGAGCCTTGTTGACTGAGGTTCTTTCATTAGACAGGTGAATTTCCTGTGGGCTTGGTGTAACAAATCACCTTGCTTCCAAACCACATGCTTCAGTACAAAAGAAGCAGCATCATGTTTATCTGACTATTTCATCTGGGACAAAACAGGAGCCTTCTCCTTTGTGTGCTAAATGTCTGCTACAGCATAACATTTTCACTAATATTTCACTATATTATTATTATTATTTGCTTACCAACCCAAATGTTTGGAAGGAGAAAAGCTAATTCTCTAAGTACAGGTTCAGAAGCTCACTTGGCTGGGGGGATGTGGGATCAGAATATCCTGCCTGGATGTACCTTGGAGATACATGGAAGTCTCCAGAGGTTTTGCAGATCAGCAGCTGATGCTGTAACTAGATAATTGGCCAGGAGGTGTTCCAAGCCACATAAAAAGAAACCTTGGGAAAACAGCCACAGGGGAGCTCCTGCAGACTTTGATTTGGCACTGAAAGCTTTTGGCCACTGTCAGGGTGATCTTGGCATTGTCATGTAAAAACTCCAGACTGGGGTTGAGCTGTCCTGAAAAGTTTTGTTTCTGCAGCTTCAGGAGGAAGCAGGAGCTGCTGGAAGATGTTCACAATCCCAGCACTCTCAACTTGTACGTGCAGGTGAGGGAAGGGGAAGATGGAAATTCTCAAGCAGGTGAACAAACTGAGAATCATTGAAATATTTGCAGCTGAGCCTTGTGCCCTCAACTAGATCTAGCCATTGAGAACATGTCCTTTGGAGATACCTGAGCTGACCTGGTGCCAGAGGTGATTGGTTGAGCCAAGCTAACAGAGGTGGTGTTTCCCATTCAGGAAAATGGGAATTTTCAGGAAAGCAATGCCACATGGAGATTTCTGGTCATGCTTCAGTCACCTGTTTCACCAGAAGGAAGAAAAGAGTAATTTGTGGCCAGACATTTTTGTGGTCTTCTTTTGTACTCCCTTCTGTATTTTCTTCAAGTATTTCCTCAGGGAAGCCAAGAGGCTGTGTCCTTACATATGATGTTTTAATATATAGATGAATATTTCCATATGTTTTTCCCCCCAGTTACTGACAGTTGAAACACCTCTTCCTTTTGAGGCACATATCCAGGAGACAAAGTGATTCCCAGCAAAGTTGTTTTCTTGGGATCTGTTCCATGTTCTAAGGTGATCTAGCTTTGAGTTTGCTGCAGTTGGATTAGTTTTAGATGAATTTGTCTGTAATATCTTGATATTATAGGCAAAATTATACAGATATTCTCTTGATATCCCTGAGGATGGCTTGCATGACATCCAGACACCACAGATACAAAAATAAATAATAAATAATCCAGTAATAAAAGTGAGTGAGTTAGATAAGTTTCATGGTGTATCTACCAGTGAAATAAAAACAGGAGCTGCAACTTTACCTTGTGTTACTTCAAGCAACTTCAGAGCTTCAAAATTACTTTGAAAATAAAATGTTACTTAGTTTTGGCTGAAGTTTGAAATCAAAATCATCCATAGTAAGTGTGAATATTCTAAAATGTTCAAAGGAATAAATAACAGTTATATGTGACATGTATATATATCAGCAGAAATCCCTTTCAGGTGCCACAGATTTAATCTGCATCAGGAGGAAAGGGACCATAGAGAGCTAAAATCTTACAGTCCTGTTCTATTAAGTGACTTCTATCAAGTTTCCTTTTCTTTCCTCGTAGTTTTGAGATTTAATTCCAGCCCTGCCCACATCAGCCAAGTGAGACTACAAGTTTGGGTGAACATTTAATATAAAAACACTTCTTTTTACCTAGAGAAACTTCTTGTATGCTATATCTCTAAGTAATTTTCCTTCTGAGCGAGGGAATTTGGTTTTAGCTAAACTGGCTAATGGGCTTTGTTGGGTTTTTCCCCTGAAAAAGAACTTTTGGGTTGTTTGTGGTTTTGCATTTGTTTGTTTCCTGATTCTAAGGCAACGCTTGCATCCTTATTGATCTTGGCCTTGGAGCACTTGAATTTAGGGAGCCTACAAGACCCTTTATGCATCCAAATTCCTAGTCCATTTCTCATTTAACCAGAACTCCTGGATGGACCAGAGTTCAGCACAGCAAAAAGCAGGAGAAGTTGAGTAATCAGAAGAGGGGTATCTTTGGGTTATAAAGTATCAGGAGTGTACAGAGTTTGTTGGCTTCTCTGTGAGATATTCTATTTTTTTAAATAATGAAATCTTGGATCATTTATTTCACTGTTAGAAATTGTTCTTTTCCAATTAAAAAAAAAATCAGTATATCCCTTTGACCAATACAAATTCTTATTTACTTTCTCAGGCTCCATGTGCTGGGAAGAGTCTTTATGATATCTGTTTTTAAAATGACAAATAGAGCTTTATTTTTGGCAGATATGTTTTAAACTTCTGGCAATCATGATGATAAAGAAGCTTGCATCTGTGTTAACACTGCTGTGGTTGTATCCCGATTTTTTTTTTTTTTTTTTTTAAGAAATATTCAGATTTTACATGGGCAGAACTAGACCTGAGAGTTAATTTTGTGCTATGGCTATTCCTCAAGCAAATGCATTCCTGTTTATTCATCTGAGTGCTGGGTGCAAGAAAACTGCAACTTTTACAAATGTCTCTGAAGGTTTCTAATTTTTTCATAATTTTATAAATACCATAAGTTTTAGTGCATGAATGAAAGGATGAGCAAGGGCTGAAGAAGCTACACCTGGCAGCTGGCATGAGCTGTCAGTAGTGGTGCCCCCCCAAAAACAAGTTTTTTCAAAGCCAAAGTTTCATGCTTCACCATTATTAGAAGAAAAATAGACTTCCAATTTTTCTAAAGTTCTTGAAATTAATTAAACATTGCAGCTGTTTGCAAACTGGATCCCATTTATGGGGCTGTTGGGCCAGTTGTCTTTGTCACACCGTTTTCTTCTTGCACTTACTGACATGAACAAGCAGGTTTAACTTGTGCTGAGTTGAAAATCAGTTTTAAATTAAGCCATCCAGGTTGAATAAATAACAATAAACTACAGACAGGCAACCAAGATGAGTCAGACAAGATGTGATGAGTCATTGAGTGTAGAACGAATTTGTTTGAATTGTACAGAAATGTCAGTTTTTAAGCAGAACTTCATGTGCAAGTACATGGGGAGTTATCATAATTAGGAGTTTCTGTTTGGGTATTTCTGTATTTTTAATAAGTGCATATAAACACTAAGAAGGATCACTGTGCCTTTCTTTGAAAATTACTTTGGAAGAAAAGTATGAAAATACTTCTTTACAATATTTTCAGCTCCATTTGCACAAAGGCTGTTGCCATTTTTTGGTGTTGCTGTTTTGGCACCTCTGCTCTAACACCAGCCTCCCCTGCAGCTCAGAGGATCAGCACTGCAACTCCTGGGGTGTATTTGGATTTTTGTAAATAGGGAAGAGTGAAATTCTTTGGAAAGAATAGGGGTTAAAGAATAGAAATCACTTCAGCTTTGGATTGTTCACTTTAGGGGAAAAATATAATTCACTTTAGATTGTAATTGTGCAATTAGCTTTCAAATAAGAAACCAAGAAACTCAGGCTGCTGGCAGCCAGATCAGGTGTCATGCATGTCCTTTTTTCCTGAAAGTTCAGGGTTCATCTCTGGCCAGACATCATGAATCTTACAAATCATCTACTTTTTGAAGTTATTGGCTGGTGAATGTGCTCATGTGAGAAGGTGTGATTAAATATAGCCCATGCCCTGGGGCAATCAAGAGTACTCCTGGCTGAAGGGAAAATCAAACTAATGGTGAACAAGCCCCCAGCAATTTCCTGGTGTGTTGCTTAAAAACAGACATGATTTTATTTCCTTTCTGAATATCAGGATAATTGCACGTTTCTGGAAGGTCTGATTGTAATAATGGAGAGTTAAATATGAGTTCAGATCAGAATTTAAAAGAAGCCATAGTTCAGTGCAAGAGGCTGCAAGTTTAATTTGGCATCTTCCAGAAAAAGTATGGGAACAGAAATCCAGCTATTCCTAAGGTTCATTATCGTGTCCTTCAGGATTAGTATTAGACCAAGGGGATCTTTCTGAGCTTGATTAAACTATGTCATCTATTAATTCTGTGGAGAGTAACCAAAAAAGTGTATTATTCAGAATGATATGCAGTTTAAAATATCAAATACATAAATATTATCACAAAATAATTTCAGTACAGGCAAATATCACTTTAAACACTTGATTTACAAATGCTTTTCCACTAAGAAATGGTGGCCACAATAACCACAGAATCTGAATCTCCAGAACCTACATAAAACGTAGAAGAGACTTCATTTTAACTTGGATAATGATTTTAAAAGAAATATGCCATAAAAGCTAAATGTTTGCAGAGGCAGAATGTTCTTTGTGACTCACCTGGTCTTTATCAGAACAGCCCTGACAGTGCCTGACCATGGCAGCGTTATTTCTGTGAATTACCTGGCTGCCTTTTCTCTGTTCCCCGGAAAAAACATCTCAAAGATGGTTTAAGTAACCAATATTATCAAACTTGTAAATTGAGTGGATTCTGAATATTGGGAGTAGTTTAGGCACGGAGAGCTCATCTATCACTAGTTTACTCAACTGAATTGTTGAGTAGACTCAACAACTGCTGCTCACTTTTCAAGTAATTATATTTTTGGTGTATTTTTTGCTCTGCAGTGGTAGACAGTTTTCCCCTACTTTCCTGATGATCATAGAGACTAATTTGCATTTTGTCATTGTGTGTGAGTTAATGTTTCTAAACAAAACACTGAAAATAAATACCCATTGCTTTGCCCTGGCAGAGCAGCATTCCAACTGTAAAAATATTACTTCACATATATTTTATTTTCAGCCATGCCAATCCTTGTTCTCAAAAATACTTTATATTTTTGGAGGCTGCAGTTCATATCAAAATCTCTCATATTTAAGTGGTTTTTTGTCACTTAACCTTTCCTTAACCATTCTCTTTTAGTAAACTGGTCCCATGCTTCATTCTCCTTGCTGTTAGAAAGTTTTAATCTTGTGTCAACACTCAACTGTCCTTCCTGGCAATTTAAGCTCATAATTCCTTGCCCCGTAAAAAAGAAAAAAAACTACAAAAAAATTACTACTTTTTATTTGTTTGTTTGTTTGTTTGTTTTCTGGTTACTTTTTTATATTTTTGGAGGCTGCAGTGTGTCTCAAAGATCTTTGATATTTGAGTGCCTTGGTCACTTAACTTTTTCCTTCACCATTCCCTTTTAGTAAACTGGTCCCATGTTTCACTCTCCTTGCTGTAAGAAAATTTTAATCTTGTGTCAACAGTCAACTGTCCTTCCTGGCAGTTTAAGCTCTTATTTCTTGCCCCGTTAAAAAAAAAAAAAAAAGAAGAAAGGAAAAAAAACCCGACTTTTTATTTGTTTGGTTGTTTTTTTCTTTCTAGTTACATTTTTATATTTTTGGAGGCTGCAGCTCATCTCAAAATCCCCGATATTTGAGTGCTTTGGTCCCTTAACCTTTCCTTGGGCCGTTTGCAGTGCTGGTGGCAGTGAAAGCCTCTTGCAGCACGCTTTCTTTGTGCTGTACGTGCTGCTGGCTCGCAGGTGCACACAAACCCTGTCAGGAAAGATTCAAGGCTGAATGGATGTGACGTGCTGACGTCAATGACCCAGGCTTCAAAACAACTTTATAACCTGGAGAAAACACAGCAAGTCTATAAAAGCTGTGGGAGTAAAACCTCTCGGTGCTGCAATAATCCTTCCTCAAACACAGGCACCCCCAGCAGCCCTGCTCAGCTCGCTCAGCCTCCAGCTACTCATCACACCTCAGGCTTGGCTCTGCCCTCAGGGAAGCAGACAAAATAACTGTGCTCAAAGCAGCTCTTATTTCCTTGCTGGAAACCCTTCTTGGATGTGTTTTCTTGTGCTTCTTTGGAGCAGGGACAGGTTCATTCTCTCTGGGTAAAACAAAGGAGCACCCAGCCCAGTTGCTGCCTTCCTTTGGATGTCCTCTGGTGTCTTTATGTCCACGCCAGTCTGGTGTGACTGAGAATTTGTCACCGTCTTGCACAAGGCACCTAGCTGAGACACGGGAAAATAAAAAGCTGTAGAGGAAGGGTGTTCCAGACCTCTTAGTTCTTAGGGTGTTTTTCCCTGGAGTGTGCTGTTTGCATTCATTTTAGACCTGCAGCCCTGGGGCCTGTCAACAAAGGGTGTGTGTTTTCCCCAGCCCTAGCCACAAACCCTGCTTTGTGTTGGCCGTGTTGTCTGTGGGGTGAACAAGATCACTGGACCAATCCAGCTGAAATTGGGTGTTCAGCAACAAAACCAACAACAAATTTTCTATGCAACCTCTGCTTTGCAGTGGGCACCAGCAGCACTGGAGGAATCAAGAATAAACTGGGGCTGACACAGGGCCAAGCATGCAGAGCAGCAGCCTAGGCTTAACTGAGGCTGCTGCCCAGCCTTGGAGGAATCTGACCATTTCTTATCTCAGCCAGATCATTAAATCTCAGCCTTGCCCCTCTCAGCAGAGTTGTTCAGTGTTTTAGGCTTCTCCCCCACCAGTGTGTGTGACCAGTGCTCTCAGTGCCACCGTGCTCCAATGCTGTTAGCCAGGATGTCACTTTGTGCTGCCTGTCCCAGCACACCTGCATCACTTGGTAGTGCTGTTTCAAACGTGTCTCTCCCCACAGCTCTGTGCCCATAAAACTTGGTTTTATGGGTTGTTTCTTCCTAGCTTGTCCATGCCTTTGGAGCTCATAAGTGAGGCAGGTCTTTGACATGAGCTACGTAGGCTCAGGAGACACAGAAGCAGCAGCTGGAGCAGGGGACAATCCCACATTTGCAGCCTTTTTGGACACCAGCACGTGCACCAAGCAGCTCTGCTGAAGTGCCACATTTCAGCACAAGAAGCACTGCCCCCCTACACCAGCATGGGTGCCTTGCACAGGGCTTCAAGCTCAAGCACAGAGGTCCACGACTTGTTGAATTTGGGTTTAACTGAGGGACCCTTCAGGGGAGATGTGACCAAGCAAGCAGCTGAGATCACACTTGAATTCTCAGCACAGCACCCTGGTCCCAAGATGCTGGTTCCTTTTTGCATCTTTATTTCTGCAGCTGTGTGTTCTGGACCTTATGGGATGACCTTCCCAGGGCCAGGGAATTCTGTAGCTGTTCTGTGCTCCCTGTCTAACACAATGTACTGTACAATAGCACATTACATTTTTCATCCTTGCTTTTCAAATTGTTACATTTCCCTAATCCCCTTCTGCCTGTACTGGTAACAAAACAAAACCTCGAGTCTGTCGCTGCATAATTTTTTCTTATCAAAGTCCTTTTCCCATAAAACCTTACGTTGAAATATTCAACAACCTTAGGAAAACATGTGACTTCCCCTCCTCAATTACTGCCAAAAGTTGGCTTCTTTATTTAAAATGAGACCTTTAGACCATTTGGGGTTTATCTACAATAAGCCCACAGATGAGGTTCCTCCTTGACCCTGCAGCTGATTGTGAAACTGTCACAAGGAGAGAGTTATGCACTTCAAGAAGGCATAAATCCTGTTGTTAATCATAATCAAACTGCAGAGGTTAGACAGGAATCAGTTAAAGGCACAAAACCAATCCAGCAGCCATTGCAGCTGCCCTTTTTGCAAATCCATCATTTGGAAAAAGATAAGCATCCAAGGAAAAACAAATGCCTCTTGCTCGAATGCACACAATTTCCAGTGCAGAGGTGGTTGCCTTGAAATCCCAGCTCTAATTTAATTTGCTTTATTCAAAACATTAATTGAGGTGAGGATGGAGGAGGGAAGGGGTTGTTTGGAATTTTAGGGGGGGGTTCTGTTGGGCTTCTCTGGTACGTCTTTAGTTTGGACTTTGTGGGTATTTTGAGGCTTTTGGTTTTTTGGTGATTTTTTTGTTTGTTCACAAAGTTCTCTGTCCTGCCTGACCCAACAGAGATTATCACAAGAGAAGGGTTTCCAGTCCTCTAAAAATCAATTAGCCATTGGACTGAGTGAGCACAGAACTGGGCTCAGAGGTGATGTGCAAAATTCAAACCTGAGTTATCAGTTGTCATCTGAAAGTCTAAATGTAAAACCTTCTTGACTCAGATTGAGTAATTTATAGGAATTTCTTTCAAAGGCTTTCCTGTGGATGTTACTTAAGAGCAAGTGTAGTATGGCTTTAGACAAAAAAAAAAACAACAGGAAAGAAGTCTTGGCACAAAAATTATTTGCTGCTTGATTGAAGTGGAGGCAGCTAAAGGGGTGGGAATCCAGTTTCACAGGCAGATAAAACCCATTACCTTTATGTATTTTATGTTAGGGTTTAGTGGGTTTTGGTTGGTTAATTGGGATGGGGGTTTGGGGTTTTTTTCTGGCGAGGTTTTTTTGGTTTGGTTTTTTAATTGTAGAGAGGGACAAAAGGAGTCTGGAAGAAGAACAAGAGATCGAGAATAAAGGCTTCAACCTGTCTGCCTTATCCAGGGTGAATCAGCTGCACTATTGCCTTATCTGGCATATTTTTTAAAAAGTATTTTTGAAATAGTTCAATTTGATGTAGTGCAATGTAGCCTGGAGAGGAGGGTTGGGGTCCAGTGCCCAAGGCAAATGAATATTCCATGGAAATTTGGGTGCGGGAGCATTTCCCAGCGAGGCCCAGTGGGTGTTAGCTGTTCACTCAGGATGAAAGGTCTGCAGTAGGAGACAGAGAGCAGCCCCCCAGTAAGACTGATGGTCACCTCAGCCTCGTGGTACACTGATATCAGAGCAATTCCTGTGGATATATTCACTTTTGCCCAGGAAAAGGAGAAACTAAAACTTGCTCGTGTTGTGGAACTGCCTTCAGCACTGAATTTCTCTGCTGTTATTTTTCTTCTCTGTGCCTCTCATCCTGTCTCTGTGTTTTATTTAATTTGCTTTCTTGACTGGAAATTCTATTTTTCTTGCTGCAACTTTGTGCCTGGTACTGTTTCATGAAAAGTTTTGCTCTTCATACATCAAGAGTTTGTGACAAAAGAAATAATTTTGTTAGAAACCCCCTGACCAAGCTGTAATTGGCACACAGCATCCCAGGGCTCTTCAGCACAAGACAAGAGAATGCATATTGCTGTGCTGTGCTCCTGATGGTCCTCAACTCTAATTAAAGATGCTTTGCCATCTGTGAAACAGCTCCAGCAAGAAATGTGCAAGCAACTCCAATTGTATTATAATCACTTCTAGCCTAAATCTTTCCTTAATGGCTCTTTTGTCTAATTTGGGAATGAAATCCTCTGTGCAAAGAGTTTTGGGGTATGGTCCCTTCTGAAATGTCTGGGTTAGTGTTGTGAGCTGCTCAGCAAGTCAGATTAGGTGACCACAGTGCTGCCTTCTGGTCACAGGTCCAGGTAAAGGTTTATCATTTACTTTTTCTCTTACCCTTTTCTCCTACCTCTTTCAAAGTGTGAAATTCAGGTATGACACTGTGCAAGGGCTCTGTGTGGAACATCTTTGTCATTCCCCCCTTTTTTTTTGATATATTTTTCAGCTACCACTTCCCAGAAACCCTCTGGAATAACAAGAGGTGTATGGAGGTTTGCTCTCCAGGAGAGTATGCTCCCTAAGGTGCTACAGTTGTGTTTTATTTTGGTTTGGGTTTTTTTTTTTTTAATCTTAAAAAAACCCCAAAATCCAACAAAACAGACAAACAAAAAAAATCTCAAAACAGCTATGTCCCCAGAGCCTTGATTTTGCCTTGCACAGGTTTGCCAGAAAGGTTTCCACCTTTGCCTTGCACTGACAGTGATCTTATTTTCTGGCTGTACAAGACATTGCAGGCAGAACTGAACAAGTAGATTAAAAAATTTGAAAGCACTTGTGACATCAAGAGATAGATTAAATCACCAAGACAATTGAATCATATTTTCAGGAGAAGATAACATTGCAAAAATGATTAAATCCATAGGCCATTTTAACTGCCTTATGTCCTCTGCTTCAAAATATTGAGGTCAAAGTACCCGAGGCCTCTGCTGCTCAAAATTTCACTTTGAATTAGCTCTCTGGGGCTATCAGGTCTCCCCTGGAAGTAGGACATAAAAAACCTTCAGTGTGAATCAAAGTTAAAACATGGAGAGCTCACAGACCTTTCTCTGTGGAGGCTGATGCAGAGCGCTTGGTGGAAAGGGGATGGGTGATAACCCCGCGGTTGTTTATGAGAACTGCTATTTTGTTTCAGCTCAGACATTGATAGTCCTAATGGTTATTTAACTTGCTGCATTAGCAGATATTGGTTTCTCTGGGTCTGGATTGAAGGCACTTGAGACAGTAGTTCATGTTTGGACTCAGGTGTTTATTATTATAAATCTTCTTATCAGTGAAACAGTCTCACTGCTGTGAGTTCAGCAGCTTTTCATTAGAAGGCACAAAATGGCCAACAATCTCTTGTCACAAGTTCTTTTCAGACTAAACTGTCCAATTAAGAGCTGACACCTGGATTATTTCCCCTTTTAACCCAATAACTGATCCCACAGAGCCCCAGTGCAGACTGTTCTGCCCAGTTCCAAAATGCCACCCAAACCCATGGAGAAGAAGGTAAAGAAGAACAACCTGCCTCCACCCTAAAACCTCCATCTTGCTTCATATTTATTTCTATATTCTAAGACCCCAAACTCTAAGTTCTCCACCCTGTGATATCACACACTTCTTACCAACTCCACATCCACAATCCCAGTGCTATCAATCAATTTTGGAAGCCTTCTTCACAGCCTCAGGTCCAACGCAAGGTTCTCTTGTGGGTCTGTGCCTTTCAGCACAGAAAGTTTAAAATTCTCAGCATCCACGATTCCAACAAACAGATTTCTGAGTACCACTAATCCACTGCCTCAAAAGTTCCTTCTTGTCCCTGAGAAAAACCAATCCAGCACCCATCAGAGCTGAGCTGCAGGGGAAAGGATGAGCCAAGATGCTGCCATAGAGCCCCCAGGGACACAGTGAAGACAAAAAGAGGTGGTTGCTGCAGGTAGGACCAACCCATCTGGAGATATTTCAGCAGGGCTTGTGTCCCAGCTCTTTACTTGGCTGGGAAAAAAAAAAAGACAAAAAACAAACCAGAAAAAAGATGATCACCAGAGTCACACCTAGGGCCAATCAGCACACATTGTGCTGATTTGAACACTTGTAAATCTGTGTTCAGTTCCTTGCTTAATGCCAATTCTTCCCGTGCCAACAAGCAAGGCATCCACCTTCCCTGTTTGTCACTTCCCTGTCCATAGCATGGAGATAAAAGCCTCCCTATTATCTCATATGGATTTAAATTAAAGAGTGGGGGGGTTCTGTTCTGGGATAATTTTTTTTTTCCCCAAGTTCTTCTGCTGACATAATAGGTACCAGATACTCCTGGAGAGGGAGAAAAAGATAGGCTTTCAGAAAGTAAATGTAATTAGAAAAGTCTGTAGAGGAAATTATCTGATGGGTTTTTCCTTTCTTTGATTCCTCTTGATTCTCTGAAAAGGATTTCTTTCTGAAGCAGTTGTTAACTGGAATAGAATCATTGTCTTACAGAAGGCTCACCAGACCTTATTTGCTGTTTGTGTTGCTATGACTCTGAGAGATAACATCACACCTTGTGTTCCTTTGACTTGGAAAGGGATGCATTAGAGAGCTCCATTCTGTTCTTTGCAGAATGAAAGAAAGTACCCCTGTCCTCACTGGAAAATCAAAACCTTTAGCACCTTCATGCTAGGGTCAGCAAGCCAAAACATCAATACATACTGTCAAACCAAATTCCAGGAGGTGATTCTGGTTGGTTCCTGCAGGAATAAATCCAAGAAAACACTCTAAAGGGTGACAGAGGCTGTATTTTCTTAGCTATTAAGGTGACTTTCTAAAACCACTGAATATTCAGCATATTTAAGCATGTATACACCCCGCTGCTTGTCTGTGCAATGAAATATTGGTGTTTTGATAAGTGATAGAAGAGCCGTCTATATATTTCAAACCAAAATGACAAAATAACTTGGCATATTTTCCTAGCAGGATCACATGGTATTAAAAATGTTTTATGGAGGAAACATTTTAAGCTATAAAATATTCTGTTTGTTTTTTTCTGCCTTCTGAGATAACAGCAGAATGTTTTGTCTGCATAACCAGTCCTTATTAGCTGCTGGAGATGTAATATCGATTCAAACTTCTTGGAACTTCAGCTCAAAAGAGAGATAATTTATCTTTGGATGGGAAGTTTCCAAGAAAGGAAAGGGGGTTTATTGGTTTTCTTATTTTTTTTTAGGGTTGTTTGTGCTTATAGTGTACTTTAAATTAGTATAGTACACAATAGTTAGTGTGTTATTGTGGATTTATTTCCATCTCTATGCCTACACCTCCTATTTAAACTGTTGGTGCTATTAACCACCAGAAATACAAATAATTGTCTTAATTAAGGTAAGACCTCAATGCCCTTGATGAATAGGATTTTGTCTCACTAGATGCTATGCAAACAGGCTAAGGCAATCCATGGCTGAAAACCACAGTTTCAGTATCCCACAGAACAATAAATTTTATTAAACAAGCACATCAACATTACATAGGGACAGCAGATTTTTTTTTTATTTGGTTCATTTAACTTGATTTGGATTATTTAATTTGTTTAAATATTAAGTAAGTGGTGCTCAGTAAAAAAAAATGGAGGGGGATTATTTGATTAGGAAAACAAACAACAGAGATGAGAAGGGAAGCACTGGAGTGAATTCAGCAGGGATGAGAGAAGGGAAATAAGGCAAGCAGGTACTCTGAGGGCTAAAGGGAAGTGTCAAAGAGAAAGTTGGGTGGTAACATATGGAATGAAAACTGTAGTAAAATTCCTGAACACATCATAACACATGATATTACCTATAGGTATTGTACTGAGGGATTTTCTATTCCATGTGAGGGACGAGACCAGCCTAAAGTGATCTTGACATCAGGAATCCAGGAGGGATTTAAATTCACTCCTCTTGACCTCATGAGGTCCGTGGTATCTGCAATTTTCCCTGGCAAGGGAAAGCAAGGGAAGCTGTGCTCATTGTGAGAGAGCAGATCTGTCTTCTGTCCCACCTCACACTTCAGTGGTCACTTTCCCTGCCTCTTTAATCAAAACACTGGCCACAGCAACATGAAAACTAGATGTGCCCTTTGGCGCTGGCAGTGGCTCAGTTCCAGCTAGTGAATATTCAGATGAATATTTGGAAAGATGACTTGTTTCCCCATACTGCTTTTAGAGAGGAAATCTCAGTCTGGAGTCTGGTCTTTGACATTGTTTTTTAATGAAGTTGAGCCCGTGCCATCTGCCAGCCTTCCAGATTACGTGGGGAACTTCCATGTTGCTATTCACATAAATTGATACATAATTCAGGTTTTATACTCACCTTGAGGCATTTCTTCACCGATTCCAGTGAGGACATAAGTTAGCTCTTGCTGTGGTCGCTGCACCATCATTATTCTTTTAGAGCAAAAGCCTAAAGGAAAAACAGTTAAATACATTTCCTGTCATAAACCTGAAATCTGGAGCCAGCACCTTAAAATGCAAGAACAAGCCATTAAAAACTGCCCACAAACATGAAAGAACTGTTTCAATTTGTTGCCAAAACCAGTTTATCAGATTAAGATGGCCGACTGGCTTTCCTAATGTTTGTGCTGCAAACTTTTTCTGGTCTGTGGTTTGCTGTGCAGGATGTCTTTGTGTCACTGGTTTAAGAGCCTGACCTTTAGTTATGAGAAATAAGTTTTTGTTGTTGTAAATAGAGCCCAAGGAAAGCAGAGCTTTGTTTTTACTCTGCTACCTTTAATGAAAAAACTCCAGGTGTGGCCAATTCCTGGAGTTGGAATTACTAAGCAGAGTTTATTAATTAAACAGAGTATGGAATAATAAATAAAATTAAATACATTATTTAATATAGTTCATAACTCTGTTCATTTAATTATTCCATATATATTGATTCCATAAATACATATGGAATAATTGAATGAACAGAGTTATGGAATCTGCCCTCAGCTCCAGGTGAGGCTGTGGAGAATCGTCCTGCTTATAGAGACAGGACCTGGAGGGATGAACCTCATGAACCTCATGAAGTTCAACGAGGCCAAGAGGGAGGTCCTGCAGGAGACTGGAGCAATGCCAAGCACAGACACAGAATGGGGGGGATGACAGTGGATTGAGGCCAGCCCTTGGGGAGAAGGATTTGGGGGTGTTGGCTGATGGAAAACTCAGCAGGAGCCAGCAACGAGCACTGGCAGCCCAGAGAGCCAGCCATGACCTGGGCTGCACCCAAAGCAGCCTGAGCAGAGGCTCCAGGGAGGGGATCCTGCCCCTCTGCCCTGCTCTGGTGAGAGCCCACCTGCAGGTCTGGGGTCCCAGCACAGGAAGGACATGGAGCTGATGGAGCAAGCCCAGAGGATGAGGGATGGAGCAGCTCTGCTGTGAGGAAAGGCTGATGGAATTGAGGATGTTCAGCCTGGAGAATGGAAGACTTTGGGGAAACCCTAAAGGGGGCCTACAAGAGAGATGGAGAGGGACTTTATAAGGGCACGTAGTGACAAGACAGGGGGGAATGGCTTCAAACTGACAGAGAAGGTTTAGATTGGTTATGAGGAAAAAATTCTTTACTGTGAGGGTGAAAAGGCCCTGGCACAGGTTTCCTAAAGAAGTTGTGACTGCCCCATCCCTGGCAGTGCTCAAGGCCAGGTTGGATGGGACCTGGGATAGTGGAAGGTGTCCCTGCCCATGGCATGGGGTTGGAACTGGATGATCTTTAATGTCCTTTCAAACCCAAACTATTCTGTGATTCTGTGGCTTCTACCCCAGAGATCTGGCATCTCTAGTAATTGTTTAGCTACTCCTACAACGTTGTAAAAATGAATTTTTGTTTGCAGAGGGCTCTGAGACGATGACATGAAAGGTTCTGAATAAGTACAAAGTGTAATTATTAGCTAGTGTTTAACAAGGTTTTATGATTATCACATTGTCTGTGTAAACAGGATTTACCTTAGAGTTAATACAGGGTGAGGTCTGGGCATCCCACGCTGCCTTTTTGCACTTCCACTGAATCTCATCTAGGAACATTTGAGATCTTTGTCTTCAGTTTGTTGCAGCTCAGTCCAAAACTCTGAAATGAGGCGACTTTGTTGATAAAACATTGTTTACTTAAATCTTGGAAACAGCCAGGAAAGAGCCACTTGATTTCAACAGCTGCTATTACAAGGGTGTCTTGGCAAGAAGTAGTCATTTATTTAACCATCAACACAGAATTAACAAGTGAAGGTACGCTGAAAAATTTCTTTAGGTTCTCTAAAGAAACACATATTTAAAAGGCAATATCTGAGTTTGAAGTATCCATGTAATAGACACAAAAGAAATGTGTTTCTGGCTCAAATCAGCAATTCTAGGGTTTCTGAGGAGTCTTTATTGGTATTTGCTTCCTCCCTGCTGTTGGTGTGTGACCACCCCAGGATAGGCTATATTGGCACATCACTGACAGTGGTACAGTAATAATTACTTTGCTTGAGGATTTTTGTTTGTGGTTCTTAGTGCTGCAATTATCATCGTGGATGCAATCCATGCACTTCATGTTTTAAAGGAGTTATTTAAGGCAATAAATCTCAGCAGGTGACAGAGGTGCACTTTCAGTGGCATGAATATTGTGATCACATGTGCACATTGACCTCTCTGCTCCACCTCACACTCTAAGTTGTCGCTCCCTGTATTTATTTAAGATTTGTGTAGTAGTTTTGATGGCAATAAGAACTCAGAATACCTTTCTGCTCCTTGTCAGAACGGACACTCAGAAATTTCTGCTTAAATGTCTGTAAGTTATAAACTACATAAGCTGTTTTTTTACCTCATTACTTGAAAAGAAAAAGAGTTCTGTTTTAACTCAGCTGCACAAGGGTAAGAGGGAAAAAAATTATAAAAATAAAAATAAAAAGGGTGATTTAAAAGCTTATGTAGTCAAAGAGAATTTGCTAGCTTTCAGTATTTCACAGTACTTACCATGAAAGGTCAGCATTTGTCTTCCTCTTTGTTTGAAACCTGTCCAATTTCCATTCAGATGCAGCTGCTTCAAATGCCTTTTGGTCATATACAGGTTTGAGCAACTCCAGAATATTGTAGAGGAGAAGGGAGGGGATGAGAGGAACATCCTGACAAACCTGAAGGCCTTGTCATAGCTTGTCACGAAGCAAAAGGCGTGATGCCCTGTGCAGGCTGCCCTAGAGCAGAGGCTGGATGGAGTTACAGAATAAAGCAGGGATTTATTCAAAGGATCTCCTCCATGCATCCACCTTGGGCAGCACAAGAGCCCAGCCAGGGCTGCACCCAAGATGGACCAGAATGGTCCCAAAATGAACCCAAGATGAACCAAAATGGTCACAAAATGAACCCAAGATGGACCAGAATGGTCCCAAAATGAACCCAAGATGGACCAAAATGGTCCCAAAATGCACGAGCGCTCCCGGGGTCTCTCCCTTGGCTCAGCTCTGCTCCATTTGCACCTTGCAGTTCATTGTCCCGTTCCAGCTTTAGCCCAGGCACTCCCACCCTGCTTGTTTTCCTCTCTCCAGCCCACGCTGTTTGTGCTCCTGGGCTGAGCTTTGGATCATTTGTCCTTGGTGCCCAGCTGGAGCAGGAATTGTTTTGTCTCCCTGCTCTGTGTAGAGCTCACCATCCCCTCATGTGAAGCCCAGACCCCCAGAATAAGGTAGCACAGAATCTGAAAATATAAAAGCTAAAACCTGAGGTATCAGGTGCATTTGTGAAGGCCATCCCAAGGCTGGGCAGAGCAGCAGCATTTACACTAGCTAGCACTGCACAGAAGAGCTGTAAATAAAACCTTTCCTCTTCCAGGTGCTGGATTTGTGATCATGGCATTTACAGCTCAGCTCTGCTCAAGCAGCTCCTGTGCCAAACAGTAGCAAAAAAGAGCAAGCAAGCAAGATCCCAGCATGAGGGATGGAGAAAATGGGGTGATGAATTCATCAAAGGCACGGAGTATTTGTGGCTGAAGTAAATATTTCTCCTGGGTCAGATCCCTTTCTATCTTCTCTGATAAATGAGCTGGCATCAATGGACATATTACAAAGGCTTTATGCTTTGGTTTTACTTTATCCAGACAGAGGAAAGATGTGTATTTTCACTCAACCCAAGACCTACTAATCACTGCTTTGTCAGTGTAAGCTCTGAGAATCCAGGTCTAAAACACTAATAAAAAAAAAAGATGTTTTCCCTTTACCAGTTAAAATCTGCAATTCAGTGCTCTGTCCAAGGGAAGAAAACTTCAGCAGATAACACCAGAGCAAAGAGTGCACAGCCCTGGACACAGGCAGCTGACTTTGCAGCACATCTATCTTGTCTTTGCTGAGCTGCAGGCACCAAATCAATTGTGTATTAGAGTGGAGGGGGTATGGGTCAGGTGTTTTTTTTTGTGCAGATTTGGGTTGGTTCTTTATCAGGCTTTATTAATATTGTAAGAAGATTTCTGTCTTTCCTTGATAAAAAAAGGCAAACCAAAACCACCCCAACACTTCCAATGCAGGTGTTCACCTGTGCATATGACTGATTTTTAGCGGCCACTGGAAGTGTGGCACGTGAGATGATGACACTCTTGCAGGCTTCCAGTCCAAATGGGAGATACCAGCAGGAAACATAACAAATGGAAGGGAAGCTCAAAGTCAGAGCAGAGCAAAGGAGTCAATAAACAGCACTTCCAAAGCAGCAAACATCTGTCTGTTAGCAAAGCTCTGTTGCAATAGCATTTTGAGAGTAGAAAGCCAGAAGGCCAATCTAGAGATCTATCAGCTGTGTTTATCCAGCCTTTAAAGCATTAAAACCATTCCATTTACATGCTCAAAACCAAGACAACCTTCTTCCCTAGCCTGTGTATTCAGCTAGTCTTGAGCAGTGCTCTTTGATAAAATTAAACAGAAAAATATATCCAAAAATATATTGATATATTATATATTGGTATATGATATATATATATAACATATTTTATATTGAAAAATATAAACAAAAATAAGCAAAATTTAGCAAAAATAAGCAAAATTATCTGACTAAGTTTTGACTTTGGAGGAGTAGCAAAAGAAAACATGATGTGCTCCAAACCATCCATGGGTGATGCAGAGTGTGCATCACCTTCTTCCCTGGCCTGTGTATTCAGCTGGTCTTGAGCAGGGCTCTTTGATGTGTGTGTGGGGTATGATGCCTTGAACTTGATTTTGGCTTTGCTCTTGGCTCCACCCAGGCTGCTTTATGGTTTTTAAATGAATAAAAAATAAACTGAAGAACAGATCCAAAAATATATTATATATATGATATTTATGGTATACATGATATATATGATATATATGCTATTTATGATATATTTTATATTTTAAAAAACCCCAAAATAAGCAAAGTTTAGCTTGGTTTCACTAAGTTTTGGCTTTGGAGGAGTAGCAAAAGAAAACACGATGTGTTCCAAACCATCCATGGGTGATGCAGAGTGTATGTGACAGATGTGCTGAACAAATTGGTGCTGTCTTGTAGAAAGCTGAAGTTACCTTCTGCTTGAGGTGTAAGTGGCTTGTTAACACCTCGGAGAGACACAGCCTGCGTGCCCTGCAAGCAGGAGAGCTGCAGTGGTGAACAAGCTGGTTTGCCTCCAGGACTGGAGGGGAGGGGGAAGGACCCATGGACAGTTATATTTTTATTAAGGTTTTTGATTGCACATCCAAAAGCAATCTGACTTCTTTGAGGGCACTAATTTAGGACCTTGAGCCATGATTTCCATCCTGCTGTGCTGGTGGCAGCTCCCAGCCTGAGGCACCACATTCCCTTCCCTCGTCTCTGGAATTTTATTTATGGCAATGCATATTGATAATCTCCATCCAGCACTTTAACCTGGTCTTGGGAGGAGGTGGGAAGATGTAGTGGGGGAAGACAGAGGCACCTGGCCCATCCTGACTGCACAACTGGGGCTTTGAGGGCAGGTGTAAAACAAAGATGTGTGCATGAAGTCGCTCCATCAGCAAAGCAGCTGGAGATGCAGCAGACGTGGAGGTTCTGAGGCATTCCATTCCACTTCCCACCCCTCAGGATGCTCCTCTTCTGCAGTAGGGGAGAGGGTGTGCTTTGAAAGAGTGGGCTCTGCATTCTTCCACTAATTTAATGGGATAACAAGGTCCAGCACAGTGCCTAAAGCATCTGTGAGAAGAGGCAAGCACTGGGTTGGCTGCAATAATTTCTCTGCCTGGCATTGCGTATCCTAACTCTCCCAGATCGTCTTCTTCAACTACCAACCAAATAATTTCTTTCTACTTCTCTAGAAAGACCTGCCTGCTTTGTGTCCTAAAGACCCTCTGGTATTCTTTTTATCCCACATGCTTTTACACTTCTGTCAGACACCTTCCCTAAGCTTCCGCATTTAGTGCCATCTCTCCCGTTTTTAGCTCTGACAGCCTTCACACATGAGAGTGCACAGCCACCAAGTGGGGTTTGGGGTTTGGGAAGGGACTGGGAAGCAGCTCTGCATCTTCTTGGAAGAAATTGCCCTGTGGAAGGCTCTGAGTTCTGCAGCATGAGCTGCTCCTGGTGCTTGGCCCAGGGCAGACACAGCATTCTGCCTGCAACTCTCCGAGTGGCCAAGGCCCAAATGCTGCTTTGTAAAGAGTGTGTTTACTTTACATGAACCTAAGACAGTTGAAAAAACTTGATCTTAATCAATAAGTTCAAGGTTAGCTAGATATTGTAGGGGATACAAGAACAGTTTACTTTATCCTACCTTTAAATGTTAAGGTTGGTTGGTAGAACAGACAGTGCAGAAATTAATGGAGTGTATATATAAAATGGGAATGGTGTCAGAGCCAATTTGATTAAGCATTGTGAGTACTGCTGACGTAAAACAAAATAATATTTTTTCATTGTTGTGTTCTTATGAGTGCCTGTGAACTTGTTGGAAAGTCAGAGATGAAGTTGAGGGTATTTTTGGGGGGCCATGTACAAAGAATAGATGCAGATTGTCATTTTCATGTCTATAAATCACCACAATAGTCTTGACCTGGTGAAGTTTATTGAATCTAGTGCTATCTTTCATGTAAAACACCATGCCTGTAGTCTACAGCTTTTAAGGATCTATTTTTTCCCTCCACTGTATATTGTAGAATTCTATCCTTTCCTAATATGGTGTTTGAGAGATGTTTTAAAAATAAATCATATTGGCATTTGGATTTAATTATAAATTTCAAAGATAGGAACACATAGTTTATACAATATTTCAGCATGATGTTCATCTGAGCAGTACACTGTGAAAACTTTTTATTAGATTTACTTTATTCAAGGAGCCCAAGCACTTAGGTTTTTGGGAATTTGTATATTGATATGGAGAGAGATCAAAACAGTTGTCAGCTGAAATCAACAGCTGGCTCTTCTGTGCAGGAATAAACCTGTGGGATCATCGTAAGTTACTCAAGCCGTGGAGTGAATGCAAATTAGCTTTTCTTCCCCTTTTATTAGAGGATTTTGTGAAAGAGGAACTACAGAGAGCAGTTGTAACGCTGCTGGACTTGCAGACAGCCAAAAGCAGGGAGGCTGGATTAGCAGTATATTAGCTGTAGTTAATTAGTACATTAGCTGTGTTTCCTTCCCTTTATCTGGGACTGCAAAGCCAAGCCTGCAGGGCCCAATCCAGCCTGGGGCTCCCCAGCTCCAGCCTGGCATGGACCCTCTGGAGGGAGTCTAGTGAGGGTTTGGATCTCAAGGAGCTGGAAGGAGCAGCTGAGAGCTGGACTTTCCTGATGGGACAATGAAGAGAAGAGGAATGCAGGCTCTTGTCAGTGATGGAAGGGCAGAAGTAGTGAGCCCAATAATGTGAGAACATTGGAAGCTTCCAATTTGACATCAGAAGAAACTTTTTGGGGGTGGTCAGACACTGCTACAGGGACCTGTTAGAGGCAACAGACAAAACTTGACAGAGCCAGGGCCTGAGGAATCTGCTGCAGGACTCTCGGAGCAGCAGGCTGGATTGGGTGGCCTCCAGGCATCCCTTCGCAGCTGCATGATCTTCTGCTTTCCAGCAAGCAATGAGAGAAAAATGAGAGGCAACAACTAATGCTCAGATCATTAGGAGTTTACAAAGACCAATTAGTGGGTGACATTCTAACACTTTTAACAACCACGTATTTCTGGTTTTGCACTGAAGAGCGAGCCTCCCAAAAACTGAGTGCTACAGTGAGCTGGTGCTTGTCCAGGGTATCCTACAGAAACTGTACAATGCAGCAAGTTCCTGTCAAAACTCTTGATTCATGAAGTGTATTTTTCTCACCAGCCATCAGTTAAAACATTTTGTAGATATTTCTCCCACCTTCTCAAGCTCCTTTATGCTTCAGCTTTTTTCATCTCTTCACAGACTGGCACCCTCTTTTTATAGTGTTATACACTCTGAGCATGCTTCTGCATGCAAAAGATTGCAATAGATTCAATAAAATTTTTCTTTAAGTCTACCAAAATGATCTACAAGATCCTTGTGCCATATCTCCCAAAATACACTGATGTATGGGAATCTCCCAAAACTATAGTCTCCAGGGCAGCTTTAATGACTTCCTGGATGTGATCCAATGTCCTGCAGGACTCTGAAGGATATTTTGTCTTCCTAATGTTACTGCTCCAACAGTTCAGAACCTAAAATACAGATGAATACAACTATCCAAAAGAGAGAAGAAAAATGAGAATGGTGAAATAGCATATTCCATCACCACTTTCTTGGAAGAAGTTGTTGAGACTGAGGAAGTGAGAGATTGCTTGAGGCATTCAGTCAGGCAGCTGGACAGGGTGGATGTGGAACAGCTGCAAGTGCAGGTAGTGCTGGAAGTACAGGTCATAATGCAGCACATGTGGAGAAAATCCCATTTTTCTATTAGCTAGTGAAATTAATCGGGATAACTGGTTTCTTTTTAGGGCTGTTTATGTTTTCCCTTAATAATTTCTGTAATGATCGCACTCCTTCAAAACACAAAAAAGTAGCACAAACACCTGCCAAAGCACCAATAAATTTCTTTCTGTTTATCTTGCAATCCTTTGAAAAATCTTAACCAGTTGAAGCCTCCTTTAATCCATAATTTTCAGGAGAACAAACAACACCTGGGTAGGTGGTGTGATGGTTTCCATTCAGTGTGACTCTCCATTTTTTTTCTGTTTGCCTGGAAAGACAGATCAGTACAGGACAAGAGTGAAAATGAAACAAAATGAAACTGTTAATAGGAATATAGAGGTTGAAGGGGCAGAGCAGACTCTGAGTGTGCTCTGGGTGCTCTTCCAAGAAGGATGACAAATGGATACGCCTCACCCTGGCCAGCTCTTTCAGAAATTCACTGTACAATCTGGATGGGAAAGCCGAGCAAAGTTTATTTTAACTTTGGGTAGGAAAAAAGAGCATGTCTTCAGCTGCCAAAGTGGTGTTCTCAGGTCGTGGTTGGTGTGCAGGCATTTGCAAGGTTTTAGCTGCCTCCTATCTCACTGGTCCTTCAGCAGGAATACATTGCACTGCCAAGAGCCACTTTAAAATCTATTAAACATAAGTAAAACGGTCAAGCCCGTTTCTTCCGCCTCTGTCTGTTCCGTAAGAAGCAAGAAAAAACACATTTGTTTTTAAAATACTCCCTTGCTTCCTTTGTTGCTAAGATGTTTTTGCTGTAGCTGAGCAGCTCTGCTGCTGTTACAGTCCTGGCTGTTTCAGTTCCTGGAGTGGAAAACCCTGAGCAGAATAATCAGGACAAAAGCTTGTAGTCCAGGTTTCAAACGCAAAATTATTGTTTAAGGGACTGTGCATCTGCTCCAGCTGAAAAGCTGCAATTACTCAAGCCTTCCTTCCACTCTCCTTTTCTTTTGCTTTCCCTTTTTCTTTTTTCTTTTTTGCTTTCTTCTTTCTCTTTTCTTCTTTTTCCTCTTTTTTCCTTTTTCCTCTTTTTTCCTTTTTTCCTTTTTTTCCTCTTTTTTCCTCTTTTTTCCTTTCTCTTTTCCCCTCTCTTTTTACCTTTTTTTCCCTCGTTTCCCTCTTTTTCCTCTTTTCCTTTTTCTTGTTGCCTTTTAAAAATTATTTTCTCCTTTTCTTTTTTCTCCTTTTTTATTTTTGGGATCTTTTCTTTTCTTTTCTTTTCTTTTCTTTTCTTTTCTTTTCTTTTCTTTTCTTTTCTTTTCTTTTCTTTTCTTTTCTTTTCTTTTCTTTTCTTTTCTTTTCTTTTCTTCTTTCTATTTTTGATGGTTTCCTACACACCCACTTCTTGCTATAACTCCCATGTTAAGGAATGCAAGGTCTGTTGAAGCTGCACCCTTTTCTCTCCCAGAGTGCAGCCTCCACTCCTCTCCCAGATGCTGCACACCCACACTGAGCATCACTGGGATTTTGCGAGCACTAACGAGCTGTGAGAGTAGCAGAGTCGAGGCCAGGATCCTCTCCAGAGCTTCCCTAGGACAGACATTCAGTCATGGCTTCTAAAACTCTGGATTTCTGCAATTCATGGAGTGCTGAGTCCACCAACACAGCTGGTAATGACCCCAGCAGGAGCAGAATTCAATTTCTGCAGGGTTTTTGCTCCTCCATATCAGAGCAGCTAAACTTCTGCATTATAGGAAACTCTTTTCCTTAAGACACTATTTTTTAAAAAACAGGCAAGGAGTTTTTTCCCCCTCAGGAAGTTCTTGCAGATCTGGATTGCCAGGCCTTTGATTTGCATGGGATATTTGTTGCATGTGAATTACAGAGCAGCTGCTTGAATTCCCACTGGTTTGTTTCTCTTCACATCTCCTCCAAGGACAGAGGAAACACAAAATTCATTGTTAACCTAATTAAATTAATTAAACTCTAAACAGTCTAATTAAATACTTATTGGTCAAATAACAATGCTGCTAATACTTCTGGTTGCAATTCTATGCAGATAATGCACAAACAAACTCTGTGGTATTTATCCTTTTCTTGCTTGCTGCCTTGACCCTTTCATCACCCTCTGGGTTCCAGGCTTAAAAGTTTCAGTTTGAGAAAGGTGCAGGGCTTGGCAAATAATTAGCATCCCAAGCCCTTTATGAGGAGGATGCCAGTTGTTGTTTCTTCTTTTTTTTCCAGTTTCCATATGTGGCCATTTTAATGTTTGTCAGCATTCTCTATAGCTTGTTTTTGACTTCACTGATCTGCAGGTTTCACGTTGCATTCCAATTTACCACATCTGTTCTATATGGATTGAGTACTTGTTCTTTTTTCAACCCCGAAAATAACGTTTGCCCAGTCCTTTGATTGTGGCAGAGTGGTTTATAGCCCTGGAATCATCCTGGCTCCTATTGCCTGTCACACTTTCTTGCTGTAACTGTAAAGATCATTTTAGCCAAAGGTTCAGAGGCTTTTTCTCTGTATTTCCACCTGGGAAGACTGGTACTATGAGGGGAGACCATTCCATTTTAGTATAATATTGTATATTACACTAAATCTATATAATATTTAGTGCAATGATGGCCATACACTTCAGTGCAGTATTGTGTGTGTATGGCGTGCCTGCAGGGACAGGTGAAGGTAAAGGAGATGCCCAGGTGGCATCTGTGAAGTAATACCTCATTCCTCCCTTCTGCTGGAGATGTGAAAGTCAGCTTTCTTTATTTTTTCCCCTTTTTTCCCCCACTTTTACTGTTTCTGTGATGCTGCTACTCATAGAATCCGTGCTGTTCCAAAAGCTATGAAGTGCTTTCTGATAGGACAGTGGATTTCAAAGGGGATTCTTCTGGCCTCCTCAGGGTTTGCAAAGGAAATATTTGGGACAGATTGTAAGTTTGGGACAGCCAGAGGAGCTGTCAAAATTGCCACTACATTCGGAAGTAAGCTTCTCCAGTAAAAACCTTTTTAACAAATTTATGGTTTATACCTCCCAATGTTACAGGTAATGAACTGTCCTTCCCTAGGACACAAGGTTAGTTCCTCTCTGAAAAAAATATTTATTGTGATTAATATGATTAATTTTATTTATGAACACAGTCAAAAGGGTATGTTGTATCATGAGAGAGGTGGATACGACCCTTCCTTTTTCTTAGCTTGACTCTCATACCCTCCACATACAAGCAGGATTCAATTCATAAATCAGGCAGTGCTATAAGGGTGCTGGGCAAGCCCAGCCCAAGCTCTTGTGCCTTGCAATTAGAAAAGTGCATTTTTACTCTGTTTCTACCTGGTTTCTTTTTAATGTTTTAAATTTTGGCTTTTATTCTACATGCTGTCATAATGACTGCAGCCTGGAAAGCAGCAGCATTTCACCTGGTTTCTTCCAGGTGCTGGAAAACTCATGCAGCTTTCTTAGTTCACTGTGTTTATGGAGCACTTTGAAACAAGAATTGTCTAAGAATGCCTCCAAGAATGATTCTTTTTATGAAATATATTTGTCAGGAGGCTGGAAATGTCTTCTCTTGAGGAATAAGTCAACCAGAAGAGAGGCATATGTGTAAAGAAGTGAAGAACAGATTCCTGTCTGTAAATCTGGTGCCATGACTCAACAGAAAAAGATGGCTCTGCTGAGGAATTTCAGTGTAAAAAAGCAATTTATAGGATTGAATGAATAACATATTTCATGTTTGGATACTAAGGCATCTAGACAAAGGATGGAAAAATTGGGAAATGGTGTGCATGCTCAAATCAGTCCTACTTAGCTTTTACTGGTAGTGTGAGACTGGCATGTGAGAGGTTATGAGGAATTAGAGGGCACTGAAAGACCTTTTGAATGGTAACTTCAAACAGTCTCTTTTCTCTTTGGTAATCAGCCCATTTAGGTGTTTTATAAATAGCAAAGATAGATTGTCAGATACCTTCAATAGGAAAGAGCAGGGGCAGGACAGGGAAGTAATAAGTTATATGAGATACCAATCATATTTCCATCAACAGAAAATGACTCATGATTCATACAAGCCTCCTTTATACTAGAATACATTGTTTAGAATTTTGTTTAAAAATTAAACAGAACGTCTAGTGCTTCAGCAGCTTTAACTTGCTGGCTTCATTTCTGATGGACATTCTATAAATAAAACATATATTTCAAAGCTTGAATTCTCCTCAGAAGAGCCCACAGGCAGTTTTGGTGGGATATTGTTTTTCAGAGCAGTCATATTAATTTGCCAGCTGAACAAGGGTTTTGCAAGCGAAGCAATGAGTAAGAAGTGTGCTTTGAGCTGGCAAGTCAGAATAAGGCACCTTCTGAAAACAAACATGCAGAAGAAAAAGCTCTCTGCAAAATGCAAAGCTAAATTGATGCCAAGATTGCTGTTCTGAATAGCAGTGTACAGCAGCACAGTGAGATTTCAGTCAATTGAGTAATCCTGTAAATAAAGGTATAAATTTCACAGTAAATCCTTCTGCAAGGCTTTCTAAGCCCTGAGCATTAACAGGAAAACAGACAGTGCACAATTCAGCATGCTCTATGGGGAAGAAGGAAGGTTAGAAGATAATCCCTCTGCCACTTTCTTGTCACATAGGCTACTTGCACATATTTACATAGAAGAACCAGTTTCTTTTCTGCTGAATTTGCCTCCACAATCCAGAGTGCATCACAGGCACTGGAGGGCCGGCCTTTGTCACCATCACATTTTCTAAAAAATCCCTTTGCCCAGGATTTTTTCCCCTGGGAAGCTGAGAAGCCTCAGAGAAAAAGGAAAGCAATAATGATCTCATTTGCTTCTCCTGTGTTTTGCTGCTTTGGAATGTGTTTGGAGATTGTTTATCCAACAGGTGAATTGTTTTTACTTATTGGCCCAGCTGTGTCGAGGCTCTGGGGAGAGGAATGATTTTTTTGTTAGTATATTTTAGCCTTCTGTCTGTATCCTTTCTCTGTTCTTTCGTATAGTTTAGTATAGCATTTCTTATATAATATAATATCATAAAATAATAAATTAGCCTTCTGAGAACACGGAGTCAGATTCTCAATTTCTTCCTCTGTCTGGGGACCCCTGAAAATACCACAGGCCTTAACTAGACACTGGAGAAAAGGACAGTCCTCTCTGGAAAAGCCTTCCAACCCTTTATTCCTAAATTCTGCAGTCAGGGGTGGAGGCTCACAGTGTTTTAGGAGCAGCAGAGCCATGCTGGAGCCAAGAGAGGCAGAAGGTGGGCGCATCATGCAGCGATTGCTGACAGTCTGCTTCAGCGCAGCGACAGAAGAGCACACCCCGGTGACATTTCTCTATTTGACACATGTATGGCTATACGAGTGCTTTAGCATTTGATTTTTAAAGTTTGATTTAGCCAGAGCAAAGCATAAAGCTGGTGTCTCCCAGCTTTAGTAATGGCTGTATGTGGCTGCATTTCTCCTCACAGAGAAAGCAAGGCACAACTTCCCAAGGATATTTCTGGGAATCGCAGCGAGGGGCCTCAGAGAAAGAAAAAACAATTCTTATCTCAATTGCTGCTCCTCTTGCTGCTTACAAGTGGAATACATTGTAGAAGATTGTTTGCCTGAAGAGAATTAGTAAATAGATTCTAGTGTGAGTATTTGATTCATTGACCAGTTGAATCCAATTTTGTGTGTGTGTGGGGACTGTCGGCTGAGATTCTGTTGAGTGCTTGTGCAAATTCAGTGTAATGTAGTGTAATATAGTGTAATATAGCATAATGAAGTAATTAATTAGCCTTTGGATATCAATAGAGTCCCCCTCATCATTAGTCCCCTCGTTTCCGATAGCTGTACCCATGGCAGGTTCTCCCCGGCCAGGTGGCTCCTTCTGCTCACCTCAGCTCTCATCCCTGCCCACGTGCCAGTGCTCAGGCTCCCCCAGACAAGGTGGCTGCATGCTGGCCACGAGCATGAGCTTCCCCCTGAAGCCAGGCCAAGCCCTGACTGCCAGGGTAAGCCTTCGAGGGAGCCCCAACTGTGCCAGGGAGCGTGCCAGGAGCAGGGAGCTAAAGATGACCGTGGCCCAGCTCTCAGCCTGTGGCCTGGCCTTATTCTGTTTACTGGAATAGACAGAACACGCAGCCAAAGAGGTCAGGAAGAGAGCACAGCACTGAATGTTTTCAGCACACTGGGGACATTTGCCCTGCTGGCCTTGGCAATGGTTTCTCATGCACCACTTCTGTGCATATGCTCCTTCCCTTCCCTGCCTTGCTTTCCCCTCCTTCCCCTGCCTGCTTCCTACCTTTTCATGTGTGGCTGAGTCAGACGGTCCAGCAAAAAGCCTTCAGTTATATTTCATCTTTATTGGGTCTTGTAATGATCCAAATAATTGCTTGAGTTTTAATCTGCTTTATGCAGGCTGAGCACTTCTGGTTACACTTGGTTAAGGAGGACTAAGGCTCTGCCACCCTTCAAAAAAACCCCATGTTCCCAGGACTGCAAAAGGCTGCTTGCTGCCCTGCCAAGGAGCCTGCAGTAGGATCTGTACTGCTGTGAACTTCTGCAGAAATCACGTAGCTTGATTTTTAAGTTGGTTTGGCTCCTAGGGAATACAGAGTTCTAGTCCAGGCCACCCTGTGCTGCACGCCACTGATTCTCCCTCTGGGGTACAAACACAAGCTGTGGGCAAAAGGAACCTTGTTAAAGTGGAGTAAATATTATCCCAAGTAATAGTACTAGAAGTGAGGAGTTTCTCCAGTTAATGTGGCAGCAGGGCGGGCAGTTACATCATCAGAGAAAAGGCAGTGGTAGAAAGGATGGGTCTACTATAAGGATGATTAAGGTGAATTCTCTCTGGTTTATATAGGTGACTCAACAAAGTGAATATAAAATGCTCCCTCAGTGATCTATGAGTCCATGCCCTGCTGCCTTCCAGCAAGGCAAGAGCTCCCCAGTGCCTGAAGGATTTTTTAAAAATACAGCACAGGCTGTATAATCACTGAAGGGCTTGAAAGCTTCCCCAACACTAATTTTATCTGTTTGTGATGGTGGAAACCTGGTGGAGTAGTGAGAATAGGTTTCAGGGTGTCCTGAGACAAACCTTAAAAGCTGAGAATGCAGCTTGATTTGGGCCAGCAATCCCCTGGGCACAGATTGGTTAAGCCATGCAGCCCATGAGCATCAATTAGAGGAACTGCAATTAGTGAAGGGTGTGCATGTTTGGAGCTTATTTCACTTCTTTTTACAGTTTACAGAAAGATTAACTAAAAAAGAAGTGCTCTTCTTAAGAGAAAGCAGTGCTGACTTGTCTTTACCAGTAAAAAATCCAGGCCAGGGATCTGAAAAGCCAGAAAACATCCCCGAAACCATGGATATAAAACTGTGCAAGAGGGAGGAGGCATGCAACTCCAGACTCCAGCACAGGAGAGCTGACTCTGCTTTTACACTGAGATCAAGGACAAATTGTCTACTGGCTTTGAATCAAACACTGGCTCAAAACTAAGATAATGGGAAAATTTCCTTTTTATTTGACTTTATTTTTTTTAAGTGTTTTTTATCTTGCTCATTTAAGAAGTCTGTGCCTCTGTTCTAAGAAGGTTTTTTTTCCAGGATCAGAGATATCTTGCATTCCTCAAGTGCAATTCATTCCCAATAAAACTCTCTGTGTTCCATATCAACCATTAATGTTTCCAGATTGTAAACCTGACAGGTTTAACAGATTTATTCTTGTTTTCTATTAGTGTGAGGCTACGACTGTGAGATTAACATTTAGCATGCTGTGGAGACTGAGCAGCTCTTTCTGTGTCCATAACTTTGTTCTTTGATGAAACTAAACTGGCAAAATAAACCAGGAAAAGAAATTCTTTCCTGAAGTGACTGAGGCCTAAACAGTTGTGGTTTTGACAATCAATGCAAGAAATAAAGATAGAAAATAGAAAATATATTAATACTTTCTTACTAAATTTGGGGCAGGTGTTTTTTTGGTTTTTTGGGTTTTTTTAAAGTGTCCTGTAACAAAATATAGTCCTTTTCATTTGCCTGATGAGAAGCTCTGGTGGTACCTATTTAGGCATTAGCTAAACTTCCCTTGAACAACAAAGGGAGTACTTTGTTTGCATGTTTAATTTCTGCTTAGTAATCAAGACTGTTTTAAGTATTTACAGGAAGCTGTGTTTTGATTCTCAGCAGATAAACAAGCTGGGTTTTTATACAAAGCTTATGTCTATAAAGCAAACACAAAATCTGGTTCATCTTTCCAGTGTGGGAAAAATACAACTTACTATGAAAAATCACACTAAGGGATTGATCTATTTATTTATCTATTTTATTTAAGACATAGACTCATAGAATGGTTTGGATTAGAAGAGACCCTAAAGATCATCTGGTTCCAACACCCCTGTGGTAGACAGGGAGACCTTCCACTAGACCAAGCTGCTCAACAAACATGCAAATGAACCTATAACTAGAAATACATCTTCTATAACACTAAAAAAACAGTGATTGTCTGATACTGGGAGTATATAAAAGAGATTTGTGAAAATGTAAGAACTTGACCTAAACCTCAAAGTTAATTTAGTGCACTTAATTCCACCTCCCCAGGCATAGCCAGAGACGTGGAAGTGGCACTGTGAATAACGCAGAATTAAGAAATTAAAATAAATTTGCAGTAAAATTCTATAGCCAAACTGACCTTTGCTGATGGAAATCATTTGGCAGAGAGCTTAAAAAAAAGTAAGGTGGATCCAAATGGTCTCACATCTGGATCCCAAGATTGCAGTTTGGGTTCACATCTAACATCAGAGCCAGCAGGCAGGTCCTGCACTCAACAGCAGGACCCCCTTGCACCACTCTAGCTTAAATCTTTATTTCCATAAATAAAATAATTATTCTTGCCTAAAGACTGTTGGCTTTTCCAGATAAGGTCAAACAATTATCAATTGTTAGCCATAATAAAAGCATTATCAATTCTTAGCCATATTTATCTGGCTAAGAATTGATAATGTTTTTATTATGCTTTGAGGTGATCCTATGTCAGCAAAATATGATAATTTTATTTTTCCCCCCAGAAAGTCTATAGCATGTTTTTGTATTCATCTCAGCAGATTGTGTTTAATTGGGTTCAGCACTGCCATGAGCTGGCAGTGCAGATTTCTGGTCTGGTGCCAGTTAATGCTCACTGCAGATGTATCTCAGGACTCTTACAGGCCATGGAGCTGCTACCCTACCAAGCAACGTATTTGTGTTCCTGGGGGAATAAGTGAGCTGCAGGTTTGGGTGTATTGGGTTACTTGACATGGTTCAAAGGTCAATTCATGGAAAAACATCAGTGAAAATCTCCCAAAAGTGACTCATCTTCTCCTTCTTTTCCATCAGCTGGGAGAAAACAAAAAATAAGACAAAGGAGAATTTTCTGGTAACTGCACCCTTGTATTTAGGGCAGGTTCTGGTTTACCTGTATTGAACAGCTCATTGTCCTTCCAGATTCTGCTGTGTTTTTCTCATTTACATAGATTTCAGTACTTTTACTACTTTTGTAGCTAACTTATGGATTATTCATCATAACTATTAGCTTTCATGGGGTCTCTTTGCCCTCAACTTAATGCATATACTGAAATTGGTTCACTGCGATTTGTAAGCATTCATGAGAATTAGACAATTTTTTAAGCAGCAGCACAAGTGCTCTGTTGAGTAATAAATGTCATTTTTGGTTTTAGTGGCACCTGGAAGTAACTCTGCTCTAAGAAGCTGCTCTTACTATCTGCATTTTGTATCAGCTGAAAAGTTGACACAAGATTCATTTCACTTCCAGGAGTTATTATAAACACATCCTTTGTGGAAGAGCTTGAAATATTTTTGAATTGCCATGTGAAATATTAAGTGGAGAAATATTAACAACTGAGCAGATGATTCTTTACTCTTACAGATGTGTGAAACACTAAGTACATATGTGAACATGATCAAAAAAACAAATCTTAGTTTTGTGTGCAACCTTGACTTAGAGCAGAGCCACAGGAAAAGAACTTTATTTCATCTTTTTCTTTCATATAAACTGGCAGCACTTTTAAAACAGCTCTTTCACGTCAGCTCTGTACATAATTGTTCTGTTTTGGCTGGCAAGTATTATTTGCTGAAATACCACTTCTTATCTTCCATCTCTTTGCTGGCTCTTGTCCACTTTTCAGCTACTCCTCTGCATCTTCTGACTCACTGGTTTCTTTGAGAGATGATTTATAGTGCTGCAGATTGTCTTGGATGCTGCCTGCTTTGGGATTTTTTTTGTGTGTTTTGTTGTGTTTGTTTTTTTTTTAAAGTGGATGTCCCACTGTTGTTTTAGCAAGGAGCATTCAGACTTTTTGAGAATAACTGTGAAGGTGGCCCTCAGTGTGTTATAACTATGTGGCACTCATGAAGGAATAAGATTATTTAGTTCAGAGACATAGCTCTTAAGACATTAATAAAGATTTTCTTCTTATATGACAGAAAAGTCTCCATGCTTAGATTTCAAACTCAATCCCTTACTGTTTTCATTGCTGCCATCCTGTAACTGTTCAATGACTCTAAGAACAAGAAATATTTCCTGCTTTCTTTTGCAGGAAATGGTTCAGAACACTGTCTCCATGAGGACAGTAAGGGACTGCAGTAATTCTTCTTCTTTATTTTAAAAAAGCTGTTTTTAATAACAACCTGGAATTACCCACGTATAGTCCATCAAGGCTTTTATGATCTTCAAAACAGGGAATGCTTTTTGTTCCAGTGACTTTTGTGAAGTCACATACCAGAGTGATGAGCATCAGAAACCCTAGAGAGGCAGGAAGTCAGATGTCCTATAAGGTTAAATTCTTTTCTTCTCTGGGTTGACTTTTTTCTGCAGAACATACCACGATGTGGCATGAGCTCCAACTCTCGCTTTTAAGAGGAAGCAGAAATTATTATTGTTATTTTTTCAGGCTGTATAATTCTCGTCCCTTGTTCCAATTTCAGGTTTTACATGTGTTGTTAGGCTCAACAAGACAATTTCTGTTGCGAGACCTAAATGCAGCTTGATCACGGAGCATTAAGAAACATGATGATGGTTATTTGGTTAGCCACCAATTTCCTTTCTCATGCTCTCAGGCTCAGATTACTGAGCTTTCATCTGGCATCCTCAGACATGCTCACTAATTGTCCTGCAGCAGACAAATAAAGAGCACGTTTTACAAGTCGTGTGTGGGACATACTAACTAATGTCAATTCATATGTTGCCTGGATACCGATCTTATTTGTGTTTAGGATTATTTAATTAACTTCTTCGTTGTAAAGAACAGAGAATTGAAGCATGCAGTCCAAAGTCTAATGCAAAAACTCAACAGTCTGTAATGAATTTTGGCTCAAACACCCATTGCTCTGGTCATCAACTATATTGTAGCTGTAACATAAGAGATGAGAATTAAAAGGAGCTTGGGTGAAGTTGGAGGAGGCTGAGTGGAGGGGGAGGATGTTATTAGGAATACCAGACTAATGGAAATGCATTTGTAGAGTTGTTCAACATGTGTCATGCAGATTAAAGGAATGTTGAACAGCTGCTCAAGGGAATATTGTCAGTCTCCCCAACAGGCTAAGCATGAAGGGTCTTCGGAAGAACTAAATGTGGTAATGGGATCTCCAGAGCCTTTTATGGATTTTTTGGGATGCAAATCGCAGGAAATATTAAATGTTTGATACACTAAATGCTCAATGTTCACTCAAGATACAGAAGGATGTACAGAAGTTGGAGAGGTAATGTTTAAAACTGAGTCATGACTCCCTCTCTGTAAACTTGCAGAAACACACAGCGTGGAAATGCACCTAATGTTTGAGTTAGTGGAGAAAGGTGGCTGGGGCCGAGGCCTCTGCAGCTGAAAGATGTTGATCCAGGAAGAACTCATTCCTTTTCCATCAATCCATGGTGAATTTCCATCCAAGAGGAGAAATGGAAATACAAAAATACAACAAAATTGTCAGGTTTAAGGGAAAGCAGCTGAAACCTGAGTGTACAATCAAGCTGCATTAGGCTGCTTGTGCAAGACAAGATGGGGCTGTCAGTTGTCCTTCAAACTCATTTAGAGGTACAGAAAGTCCACAGAACCTTAAATGTGTGCTGTCTGCTCTAATATCCTCTCAAGCAACTTTAGAGTAACTGGAAATAATCATAATAGTGTATCCTTTACTCTAGTTGTGTTTGGCAGACCAGGTTTGTGGTGAAATGAGACGGTTTAATGTAAAAAAATCTAATTTTGGGGTTGCCATAAGTAAGAAGAAAGGATCAAAATACAAGAAGTCCTTGATAAAATGAACAGTGAACTGATGACCCAGTTCAAGTCTGTGGTGGAAGACCATTTTAATAGAGGTGAAAGAATCAAAAAAAAAGACTTTTCCCACACAGTGATGTGGAAATAGTGGTTCCAAGCTATATCAAAATTTCCAAATCACTGCAGCCACATAGCCAGCCTTTGGGGGATCTAGGAGGCCAGGGTTTTGTGATTCCTTTTCCCTTGGCACACTCAATATTACATGAGACCAGGTACCCTGCTGATCTTGTGTAGCTTGACTGAGATATCAGATGCTAATTCATGGCATTGCTTAATTTTCAGTAAAAAAAAAAAAAAAAACAAAACAAAAAAAAAAAAAAAAACCAAAACAAAACAAATACAAAACAAAAAAAAACCAACAAAAAAAAAAAAAAAAAACCACAAAAAAACCAAAAGATGAGGGGATAGCATATAAAAGGATCCATGTACTGCCTTGACAGCCTGGAGCCAAACATGATCCCACAATGATAAGCAGACTAATGGAGGGTGTTTCCCACCATTTCACTCCTAACTCTGTGAAAATGGGAGAGATGGCAAAAGGTACTGAACCCATCCCAAAGCACTAAAAATTATAAGAGTAATGAACGTCTGGTGCAGGTGGTGAAGAACTTAGAGATGAGGGTCAGGAATCAAAGGACACAAAGCTGTGCTTTCATCAAAGATGGTTTTAGAAATAGATAATAAGAACTTTTGCCTTTAAACAACACATCTTTAAAGCAATACCCCATAAGTTAACATAGCCCACAAACACAACTGTAAGGAAAACTTGTAGGAAATAAGAGGAACTTCACGATTACAAATATTTGTGACAAAGTTAAGAACCATGAGAAAACTAAAGCTGTGTCCTTAGTTTTCTGGTACTGGAGGCAAAGGGAGCCCAGAGCAAAGGGAGCTTTTTCCTGCCCTCTGGAGACCTGACTGAGCTTTGAACGTTCTGTGCTCCTCCTGTAGGTGTGGGGCTTTCCTCTTGCTTGGTCTACATGGAACATGCAGCAGGAATTAAAGCACTGGCAGGGATAGCTGAGCTGCCTTGTCTGAAGCTGAACCATCTCTGCATTTGTCTTCCCAAGTGTTTTATAGAGAGCTGGAGGCTTACTGACCATGAATGCCTTGAAAGACCAGCTTCAACAAAAGCTGTGAACTTCAACCAGCCTGCACTGTTAGAAGCCAAAGGTTTGCATTTGCTGTACTGCATGGGATTTTCTATTGCCATAAGCTGGCCAGAATGGAAAAAGGATAAAATCTGGATATTTAAAGACTAAATGAAAAAAAAGGATAAAATCTGGATATTTAAAGACTAAATGAAAAAAAAAAAAAGGATAAAATCTGGATATTTAAAGACTAAATGAAAATATATATTTTTTTTTCAGCATATGACACATATCTTTGTAGGCTGAACACCACCTCTTTTTACACCACTCCAGAACTGTGGTCTCACACTGAATCCCTTCTGAGCTGCATTAAAGGGAGGCTCAGATCCTCTGCAGTGATGATGTGGTGGATTTGATTCACAGACCAACAGACTAAAGGTGCTTCATGCACCAGAGCTCAACCAAAAAATCCTCAGGATGTTTATTGAGTGTTATTTACCAGACTTGGTTTATAACATTACTAAATCCATTTAATTCATTGGATTTTCTTGAGATTATATGCTGTGGAAATACTAAGGTATTTCAGAAAGATTTCTTTTACTTCAGTACAATCTGTCCCTAACTCAGCTTTTTACAGACTTTTATGTGGTAGTTACCTTACAGCCCATCAGTCCTTCAGAAAAACTGATCCAGGTTTTGTAATCTTTCTTTTTTTCTTTTCTTCCCCCCAGATGATTTTTCACAAGCCAGGAGTTTCTCTAAAATCTCTTTCTTGACTCATTATTTCCTGGCAATTCTAAGCCGATTCTTTGTTTTCTCTTCCAAGACTCTGGAATGCCATAATATTTCTCATTCAGTTTTTGAGGAAGAGTTGCCTGGTTGTCGTGTAAAGGTTTCAGTGTCCAGTTCCAAAAATTCATAAGAACTTTATTTAATATTTTAGCACACCAGTGTTTCACCTAAAACAATCTATCCCGTGTTTTTGTAACAGTGAGGGTATGGAGATTTTAGGGGAGTAAGGTGTGTGAGGATATATTGCCTCCCTTTCTACAACTGGCTTCTGTTAAAAGAAAAAGAAAAGAAAAGGATATTTCTTCACACAGTGCTGCCTTGTGCAGTTGTCCTCCAGTAACTGGAAGAATATATTTTTAATAAAATGTTTTAGGAGAGTGCCAAGTCATTCCTGAAAGCCAACTCCTGTCTGAAGCCCTCTTTTCACCTGTTTGTTGCCCTTCTGAACTCTCTGGGATATTGAATAACTTCTTTTCTATTTTGTTTAATTCTGTGTGAGTGGTGCCTAACATGCTGCAAGTATTAACATCAGGACACAGGAATGAACCTGAAGCCCAGCATGGCCAAGACACACATTTTAATTTAATCACATGTCCCTAAAAACCTTTCTCTCACCCACTGCTTCAAGCAATTATGGCCATCTCTGGTCTGTAACACACATCTCACTGTAAACCCTTAAGTCTGCAGGCATTGGACTCAGCGTCTACCAAATATCTAGATTAAATCAGGAAAACTGGCCTTGTTCACCATCAAATAGAATACAAAGTCCTGAATCCAAGGTGTTTTACCATGTTACTTTGCCAGTAAAATAAAAGTGCAATTTTTTCTCATGGATCAACACAAGGGAGGAGGTGTTAATCTTTACTCTAAAGGACATTTACAACATGGAAATGCTGCATAAGAATAGCTTTCAGCTTCTTTTCCCCTGGGCTTTGGCTTTGAAACTCCAAATTACACGATATTGAAAAGAACACTGTAACTTTAAAAAATCCTTAAAGAAACGCACTGTCTTAAAACCAAACCCAATACTAAATGTTCTGCCTCTCACAATCTCTCTTTTACAAAAAAAAAAAATACTCTGGAAAAATCAAAAAGAAAACACTTTCCTCTATCCATTTCAGGCTACAAACTCCACAACCCTTTTGCTTTTTATTTTGGTTAGCAGCTTGGACTCCCTTACTGCATAACTAACCTGAACAAATATTGTGCCTTAGATCATTTCAAGGGAACAAATTCCAAAACAAGCAAAGAAACAATAGACAACAATTTTTTTTTCTCAAGGAAAAGAAGTAGGTAATTAATTATCCACCTGAGGAGGAGAGCTAATCATTTATAGGTGTTTTTTTGATTAACCAGAGTGAAATTTATATAGATTTTTTTAAGTCTGGAAGGAAAAAAGAAACCATACACAGTAGTTTTGAGCTACCTTCAGCCCTACTGTGCTGTGTACACAGTGTAATAATATCCTTACCAAAACAAGGAATGGTTTATGCAGCCCCATGCTGCATGGGAACCCTGTAAATACAGGAATTTAACATAATGTACAAGTGTCACGCTTTGTACAGGGTATTAGTTACTTTTGCTACCAGGAACGAAGCTTTGTGGTCAGTGAAAATATTCATCTATAGGCCTGGTGCTGGTGTTGAGCAATATTGAATTTTGGAAGGCTGGTTGGAGTCCAGACCCTTTCCTATCTCTGCAAAGCCAGGAGTGCAGGGGGTCATGGCAGCACTCCCCAGCATGTGGATTCTTCCTGGCTTTCTGATGGTCCCCAGACATAAACACAGCAAATGCCTCTGGGTTTCATGCTTCCTTTGAGAGGGAAGGGAAATAAAAGGTCCTGTTACAACCCAAAATCTGATTAACTTTGGCTGTGGTGGGCAGCTTCCCTGGGAGCTCTGAGGCACAGCTCCTCCTCTGAAGGAGAGGGGAAAGGTGTCTTCCCTGGGGTACACAGACTGCAGCTTTTGCACAGTCACCCAGCCTGGGACTGGATGTGCTGAGGTGATTCTTGTGTGTGGTGGCTGTTTAAAAGTCTTTGTGTCCCTTTTTACATTTTTGAGAGCTTTTCTGGGGAGTTCGAGCGTTGTTCGAGGGGAAAAAAGAACTCTGTGAGGATAAATAGGAAGGTTTGCTAATCAGACTTGGTGATTGGCAAAGAACAAGGTCAGGACTTTGGCAACTCTTCAACTAGTGAAGTCTCAATATTTTTACTCTCACGATCTTGTCAAGTGCCTTTTTTGTTATTATCATCATCATTATTAATCTAAATGATTCCTTTAACCTACTTCTGTATGTCTGTACACAAAAGAATTGCTATGCTATCTCCCAGCAGCATTCTGAATAGATTTTAAAAGGATTTCAGAGCCTCAACCCTAAATATCATGGAAGTGCTTATACTGCAAGCATGTTCTTATAGCACACCTATTCCAGAACAGTTTTGCCTCTGTGGAAAAACTGCTTGATGCCTTCCAGAAGGAATCTGTTGGTAACTAATTTCAATGTATGTATTCAAACAATCTGAAATAGAAGATGTTTTCAAAACAAAAGGTGGGTTTGGAGTTGTTTTTAAAGATGGGTGTATAGTTGTCATGCATGCACTTGCTGGAACACATATTGTGCTTGTCTTCCTGAAATTCACACAGAGCTCAGCCTGATAATCTGTTATTCCATTTAATGCCTTTATCCCTTCCATATGCCAGAATGGTCTCATTACTGTATATATAGGCACCTGTTCTGAATTATTTCTAATGGCCTTAATTGGGCCTATTTCAAATTTTAATGATTATTTTGCAGCCTTTGTTTAGAATCAGATTCCGGACACAAATTTGTCACAAGTTGCAGGGGTTGCAAACAAAGTTCCATGCACTCACAAGTGCTGTGGCAGCTGTAAACAATATGCACTACTCCCATAACATTCTTCAAGTTGCAATACATTTGTTTCCCTGCCTGCCTTCGTGATTTAAGTGCTTGAAGTTAAAAATTTAAAGGAACCACCCTTCTTAAATTATAGTCATAAATTGGTGTAATAACTACCTTCTTAATGGTCAAAAAGTGCAGCCAAAACCAGCAAATCTGTTCACTGTGGGGAAACATGTACACATCAATATAAACTGTTAAAACGTATTATCAGTTATTTTCTTAAGTAGTTAGTTGGGGTTTTTTTAGTTCCTTTAAAAACACCACGCAGAAAAATCATCCTACTTTTCAAGGGCAGTCATGAGTATGACAGGAGGGACACCTCCAAAAGCTGGAATCCATAAATGCTGACAGAAAAGAGGATTATTTTAGCATAGGTCATTCATTTTGTCAGCCTGACCCTTGCTGTTGTGCACAGCTTCCTTCTCAGAGCTGAGAGCAAATTTGGAATGGAAATCATGGAGGTCTTGCTCTGCTTATCCCTTCAGCTGGAAGGAAAGCTGTGAGGTATTGAAAGTGTTGCCTCTCTTGTCATGGATCTGCTGTTCCCTGCCCAGCAGCCACTGCACAGACTGTGGAAACTCAACTTTCAACCCTTCAAAGGTTGGAGAGCTGCTGTGCCAGTGAGGGACAGGACAACACCAGCAGGACTTTATGGTCTTTCCATCCCTCTTTATGCTCCTCTGGTTCCCCGTGTCCATCCCCGTTGGTGAGGGAGAAAGAGAGGCTTGGATCACAGGGCCCTTACCTCAAGCATCAGGAATGTGGCTTTCAAAGTTCAGCCAAGTATGAGCTACCAAGGCACAACACCCTTTTAAACTGGAAACCTGCAGCCAGCAGCACCTTATCCCACAGCAGTGCTCAGCACAACACAGACCTGCTCCTTCCTGCAAAAACAGAATCAGTGCCCCAGAGCTACTGAGGCTTTGTCACTGTGATAGCCAGCAGTGTTTTTTCTCTGTACCCCTTATTAAACCCCCATAATTTTATTAAATGTTTCTTGTTTATACTAGTCCACAACCTTCCTCAGCTAAGTGACAGAGTGCTTCAATGTTTCTCTGAAGCTCACTGATCAGGAGGAATTCTTGGGAGTGAAAATGACCGTGGGGTCATCATGGGTGACCACGGCAACCTTCATGTGCTGAAGGTCCCTAATTTATCATTTTCTCTTCATTATCACTATTTAGCACTCAATAATAGGTTGTCGATTTTTCAAATCCTAATGACTGCTTGGTAAGCAAGTTATTCTGCTGGACTCTGAGTTCATTTCACCAAGATATGGTTGCCAAATTCTGAGAGTAAAACTTGCAACCAAGAATTTTGATTTTTATTTTTTTTAAGGATATGGAACTACAGTGACTTTTCAAAACACGGCAGAAAAGTTACTACTGAGAAATGTGTTTGGGAGTTAAAATACCCTGTGGTTATATACATTTGGTGTAAGACATGGTCAGCATCAGCCTGGGGGCAGCAGTAATCACTAGTGGAATACTGAGCATGGTGGTTTTTTTGCTTAGCCTTCTAGTTTTTAATGCCTTTACAATGAATACATGGTGATTTCCAGTAAAGAGCAGTTTCTCTGTAGCATTTGCTACATTTTGCATATATTTATTCTTATTTGAGGGCAAGTTAAACAGCTTTTTGTTCAGAGCATATGGTGATTTAAACCTCTGCATTCCAGGACTTGTGCATCTTCCGTACTGATACCAATAGTGCACAGTGTGCCTTTATTTTATAAAATAAGAATACCTTTCCATTTTTACCTGATATCTGTCACTTTGGGTTTTTGAGCTTTAAAGAATATATTTTACACATGGGATTTTTACAACCATGGTATTTTTAACCTTAGGTTAGAGAGAATTCTTAAAAACAAACATTTCCTCTGTGCATTACAACTAAAAATGCCTAGATGACAACTACTGCCAGTAAACTACTCCATCTCTAACAAAGGTTTTACCTAATGCTGACAGCAATTCCAGCGTTGCTGTTATGTGCCAGGACTTGGAACTCTCAGACCAATATCAGCTATGCTGTCACTGGAGATATTTAATTTCAGATGTTGTTGTTGTTGTTGTTTCACTCGGGGTGGCACAGCTGACCAGGTTACGTTTTTCATGGTAATTTGAGTAAGTAAACATGAGATCAAAGCCTTTTGCTGCCTTCTCAAGATGTTGGTAAATTGCAGCAGAAGCAGGGCGTGGAACAGATGGGAGCTCTCCCTTGTTTGGCAGGTGAGTGGTTTCTCTGCAAGTGGAATCCTTCCAGCTCAGCTCTGTGGCACTGCAGCATAACAGAGTGTAAAGGGCAGGCTATGGACACCTGCCAGCCTGGCTTCCTGGGAAAACAGTGAGGAGCAATAACCGGCTCATGCTCCAGAAAATAAAGTGATCCGCTTTTATTTCAAGTGATCTGCTTTGATTTTTAACTTCCCAGAGGGAAGGACATCAGAAAAAAAATATTTGAAGGTATCAGAGTCGCTGAGAAACAATGTGATGCACTATTTCTAGCAAGATTGTCACTGAGAGACACTTGACTACGCTGTGTTGAATTATTAGCTTGCTAAATTGATATTGTTTACAGATAATAATGTTACACAGAAAATCCATCCTGTTTGAAGAAGAAGAAGTAAAGTTTCTCGTAAATGTATTCGTTCTGTGAACAGCATTTTCATTTTAAGTTCTCTCTGGTTTTATTTTAAATTTTATGGAGTAACAGCAAATCTCTGTGTGGGTTTGTTTCCCACAAGCCTTGTTACAAAAGTGATTAAACACAGGGGCACTGCAGTTCAGTTCCCACCTGTTAAAGTTTAATCTTTAGCCACTTAGTTGTTCTGTGACATGCTTTGGACTACTAATGCTGTAAAGCCACATGGCATCTCTTAAAATTAATTTGTAACAAGCTAATAGAATACATCAGAAACACCAGGTAGAAGCTGTTAATGTGACTAATTACTGCCTCGGGCTCAGCTCAGTTGAAGGCCTGAAGAGCTTGTGGTTAGACCTTGCTGGTTTGCAGGATGCTCTTGGGAAGTGAGAACTTTAGACAGAGGTGCTTTCTTTGGCATTTCTTATTAAAAAAAACCCAACAAAAAAACCCCTCTCAACAAATCTATTAACAACTTGCGATACAAAAGATCAGTGGGGTCCAAATCCCAAGAAAAGAATTCCAGTCCAGAACCAAGCTGCCAGATCAGTATCCATTACAAAGGGCCCTGGATAGGTATTCAAAGTGAATTCCAGTGAAGATTGTGACAGTAGTTATTGGATTCTGATAATCAGAATCTTAGAATAATTCATTAAAAATATCAAGCAAATGATGACGGCACCTTTATACCTTTTGCAGCAGCAAAAATATTGTGTAAAAGGTATTGGACAGTATTAACTCCAGTGTGGTGAACTGAACACAGAGATGCTATGCAACGTGCACCATTTAAAAATATACATCTTTTTTTTTGTGCTGAAAATTCTATTTATTTTGGGACTTGAGAATATAATTTAGTGTTCTGTTTTTAAAACCTGGAGATACTGGGATGGAAGTTCTGCCTTCCAGAGTGCTCCAAATGAGAGCAAATTTTAGGGTTTTTTGTTTGTTTGTTTGTTTTTTGGTGGGGTTTTTTTTCCTATTTAGAAGGATATAGGATGGAAGCTTATTTCAATGGGACTATATTGATATTTTCTCCCAGAGTATCAAGTCTTGGGACTGCATGACATGGTGGAGCTCCTGCATGGCACTGATGCCAACATGGAGCAGATACCATGTCTGGGCAGCCGGAATGTTTGCTTTAGTTGCATTTCCAAAACTTGCTCCAGAATAACTACAAACGTACACACACACATGTGCCAAATCTACAGGAGACTGAAAGAACACCCTGGCAGCCTGACTGCTTTTGCAGCAGGGTTATTTTGTGGCTTTTTTTTTTTTTTTTTTTTTTTTGTCTGGTTGCTCTTAATAATTTTTGTTCTGTGAACTTGTCCAACAAGATAATCCTACTATCAAAATCATAGCATTTGAGTGTTTTTGAATTTACCAAGAGCCTGGCACCATTGGGAATTTTTTGATGGTGCCTGCAGCAGGGTGAACAGCTTCTTTTAAAGATGTGCCCAAATATTCAAACCCCCTTGGGGATGAAAGAGCACACATTGCTGGGGACAAATATAGAACTTCTTATCAGAACTCTGAATCACACTCTGGCCCCAAAGGAGTAGAGAAACACTGATGGTCCAACTCCAAGAGAGATTTTTTTGGGTAAGGGCTGTACTCAGATGGGTTCTCTGTAGCTGGAGGTTTCTTCTGAATAGAAGTGAGTGGCTCTGTTGCCTAACACCAGGGAAACTGGGCAGGAAGGTTGTTCAGTGTTCCTCTCTTACTTTGTCTGTTTTCTGCAGTAAAGCTTGATTACTCAGCTGGAGTCCATCTTGTGCAGTCATCAGACAGAAACAGAGATGTGAAAACCGAGGCACAAGAGCAGAATATGTGAAAGGACCCAGTCCAAAATTCAGACACAAAAGGAACAGGGATGAGATGCACCCCAAGATGCCAGGGCAGAGAAGACAGAAGGGAAGTTCTGTACTTGCTGGAGAAGACAGAAGGGAAGTTCTACAGCGAGTCCAGCTCAGCAGGCATTGCCAACTGCAGCTATCATCCACGGGACAGAAAATGATTCTTGTTGCTAAACAGCTTAAATAAACTGAAGGCAAGGTGGCAACAGTGCCGTGAAATAGTCCATGCAGTAATTCTGATCCACTCCACCACTTCCATGGGTGCATTTGAAGCAGTCCAAACCAAACACAGATAATTGCACAGTGCAAGCATTCAGCAGAAGGAATGGCTGCTGATTCCATCTGAGCTGCCTGGTGCACATTCAGGACACCAGCATCCTGATGGCACAAGGAGAACTGACTAATCTCTGAGCAGGACGTTGCTGGATAAGAAACCACATAATATGTGACCTAGAAACAAAGATGTTTTTCCACCCAGCCTTGGAAAACATAAAAGCAGAGCTCTTCAGGCAAAGGATAGCAACTAGTGCTTCCAGAAGAAATGAGGAATATTAAAATTGACTTTTTTATGCTTCGGCTCAGCTTGAGAAAGGATCTCGCTGTGCTCTTTTTGCTGTTTTATGGGGATTTTTTAAATTTTGGTTTGTGGTTGGGGTTTTTTTGAAGACACACCCCAAGACTGTTATTAGTGGAAATACAGGGCTCAGTTTCTAAGAGAAGCAGAGACCCTGCTAAACACTCAATAAACAGGAGTCTTGTGCTGTTGTCTGCTGCCACACTTTAGTATTTGCAGAGTCATGGAGAAATTTTGAGAAATACAAATTATATTACTGACAGATGGAATTCTTTCTGTTTGAGGACAGATGCTTTTTATACAGCTTTTATTTAAAACTATGGGTTTTTTGAATGCTTGTTTATGGAAATTTAGAACAGCAAATTACCCCTTTCCTCATTAAAATGTGTTTTTCTCAGTCAAATCTATTTTTCAAGAACTTCATACATTTATGCAACATTCCATGTAACTAAATTAATTACAGAGCCAGCTTTTTTATGATATTCAAATACCATTTGGGGGAAAGAAACGCTTCCTGAAATACCTCCAGAAATCCTTGGACATACTTTTCTTACAGATGAGTGAGTCTGTCTCCCCATCCCTTCTAATAACAAAGATATCACAGCAGAGTTCTTAATGAAAAATTTTTAATTTTTAATGAATTTTTTTTGTAGTTTCTATAACAGGACAGAAGCAAGGTGTGAAGGAAACTCACTCCACCCTTGAGATATGAGCAGTGGGATGATAAATTAAATAACAATATGGATTTATCATAGTTGTTGTCTGGGCTTCATCTCCCAAGACACTCTCTGTGCCACGAGGCAGGTGGCTGTGCCTTGGAGCTAAATGGAATTCTGGTGGATGTCAGCTCTCAGTACCACAGCAGAAGGTAGCCAGATTCAAATGCCAACTTTGAAGGTGCTGTGCTGCATCAGAAAGGAAAATCAAGTGAAGCAAACATTTCAGGTAAACTGCAAAAAAAAAAAAAAAAAAAAAAAATTAAAGAAGTTTCCTTTTGGTTTTCCTGAAAATTTATTTTTAAAAAATTACTTTCCCTGCAGAGAAATGTTCAGTTTTGGGGATACAACACTTTTTCTTCATGGGGCTAGTCAGGAAAACATTTCTGTCTGGCTCTTTAAATGCTCTTTATCTCAAAAATGTAATTGTGTCTCTGGCACATGAGAAGTGCAGTAACATGTCTTAGGTAGCACAGTTATTTGTTACCATGCCTGCAGCAGAAGAAAGATGTTTTTATGAATTTTAGCTGAAATGAACTTTATGAAGGAGAAGCCCAAGATCAGACTGAAAAACTGCTGGCAAATCTCACTAGAATGAGAAGGTGGCTAGGTGTTCTACTCTTTCTTGACTTTGTAGATAAATGTGGGTTCATGTTGCTGGCTTTTTTTTTTAAATATAAACCACAAGTTTTGCCTGGCTTAGCTTAATTTCAGTGAGATCAGCCACCTCTGTTTTTCAGAGAAAAAACCCCAAACCAATACCACTCTCTGCATCTAACTAGGAGGACCCAATCAAGGGCTAACATTAAATTTAACTTTCCACCACGAGGCAAGCAAAAATCAACTCAGCTAGAAGACTGTGCCACGAAAAACACCTCAGTTGTGGAGCCCAAGTACCCCTCTGTGTGGACAGTAACTCATCTTCCTGTGACTGTCACAGGTGCCAGCAGAACACGTGGCTGAAGCCCAGTTTTAAGATGCATCATCAGGGGAATTTGCAATATGTGTGCAGCGTTTACCAGAGCACAAATATATGAAAGATAAAACCCACAGACAATTAGTTCAGCTGGGCAGCCTGAAAGCTAAACATTTGCAAAGAGATATATGGCAAGGCCAGTAATTTCGGACCACAGTAAATGAAAATTGGATTTGTAGGTTTGGAATTGCCATCTCTCATCCCATCGTATTGACTTTCATGGGTGGAAGGAGCAGGTCCTGGAGCTGATGCAGCCTCAGCAGTTCATTGGTAAAGATAAAAAACCACAGGTGCCATGGAAGGAAATTACAGTAACTGCCAGAGGGAAAGGTGAGATAGGTGATGGGTGATCATTTCATCTGTTTGTTTTCTCTTTCCCCCTTTCCCTTCCAACTCTCCACTTCTGGTGGCAGCAGACACTGAATGTTTAAAAGTAAGTGTTGACCAACAAGCTTAGAACAAGACAGAGAAAGGTGGCCTCAGCTGCCCAGTGACCCTTTGGCCCTGATCCAGGCTCTGGCTCCACAGGTGAGCACCCTCTGCTAACAGCAGAAACATGGAAACCTGGTATTTTCATCAGCTGCCATTACTTTCTCCTTTTAGGAAAATCGGCTTTTCCTCAGGGAACGTGGGGCCAGGTGCTGCTTGTGAAGCGTTTCAGGATGCAGACAGTGAAATCTGGGGCCACTTTGTGCCAGGATTCCCCTGCTGTTCAAGCTCATGAGCAAGCTCCAGTTGAGCTCCTTGCACTTCTTGGACCAGGTAGCCTGTGTAGCAGCCCAGGTGCCACACAGATGGTGAGTTTGATCTTTTAACGGGAGCTTTTATAACCCTGGTGGTATTTTTAGAGCTGTTGTCTTACCTCTGATCTCAAGAGGATGTTATTTTATCTCTTCTTTAGGACTGGGAAAAATGTAAATGGAAGTGCTTTCATTCTTGTGCCTTGTAAGAGAGATTCTAGAGAGCAGTTTCCAAGAGGACTTTAGCTCTTATTCCTTTATAGAGGATACATTTTATTTTCTTTTGCATTTACACATTGGGACAGCTCCAGGGCCATTAGAATGTTTTTAATTCCAGAGTGATTGAGGTATTTTTCCATCTATGTTGAATAGTGTGTCTTTTGTCTGAGAATCTGACTGATGTAGCCCTTTCTGCTCGGGAATATTAAATATACTTGGAAACAGACAGGTTGTTATTAGCTGAAGTTTTTTTCTCATCATTGTCATTGGATTTGCTAACTCTGAGGTTTTCAGCAAAGTCTGAGCTGTTGGTCTTGCTCTTAAGGCTCTTAGATAATTGGTTAATTGACTGATCTTTTCATACCAGTTTTATTTACAAATGCCAAAGTTGAAATTTCTTAAATTTGAGAGGTCCTGTGAGCATCTATGGACTTTGGAAAATTGCTTCTGGTCTCATGGACTTGTTTTCACTTAAGATACAATCAGCATATTTGAGGGGGATATTTTCTGCTGTCTGTCTACAGGAATATCAAATGTGCCCACAGCACAGGATAAATGCTTGCAAGTCTTCTATTGACCATGAATAAGAGAAATAATTGTGAATGAAAATGTGCAAAACAAATTATGCTTCTGAGGGAAACTAGAACTATGCTTAACATTCAGAATAATCAAGATATACAACACAAAGTCTAGAAGCAGTGAATTTAGTGCTATAGGATGAGGGATCTCATGATTCTTTTCTTTGCAAAGAACAGCTCTATGTCACTTTTGACAGTCTTTGTGTTATAAAGAACAAATTGGAAAAATCTGTGTGGAAGAAAGTGCCTTTGAAGTGCCCAGCTCCAGTTCACTTTTTTTTTTTTTCTTTTTGTTTGCAAGCTCAAAAACAAAATTCTAAATCATGCCATAATTTCCTTTTCTGTTCTATAGAGAAAAGAGGATTAAAGGTTATGAACTTTTTTGCTGTTAATTAAAGGAAGCAGGCAGATATGGTCTGGGGCAGAATCCCCAGAAGTTCTGAGTTGACATATGTGTCTGTTTACAAGCTTGTAGTTGGTCTCCACCTATGAAATGGGATGGCAAAGAACCCTAAAAGCAACCATCACCCCCAGGCTTTGTAGATGATTGGATCAGGCTCTGACCTACACAGAACTGTAAATATAAAGCCTGGTAAATACAAAGGCCTGCAGCTGGATCCAGGAAAAAAGTTGTACACAAAGTTCAGCGAAACTTAATTGCCAGCTTTGATCATGGGGTAGAGGCTACGTTCTTTTCTTCATCTCTTACATAAATGCACTTTCAGAAACCTCACTGCCTGTGTTTTGGAAGTGAGCAGGGTCTATTTTACTCTGCAGCTGGAGTGGAATTGTTTCAGGAGGACCTCTGGTCTGGTTTTTGGTTCAGCTCAAAAGACAACCCAGTGGCGTTTCTCTGCACGTCTGAAACACAGCAACTTCTCAACATCACACCCAAACGCTCCTGAAACTTCAGGGGAAGTTTTAGGTTTGACCTCGATTTGACAGAGAAGTAATAAAAGAAAATGGGAGACATGTGGAGCTGCTTCTTTCTCTCAAATACAGCCACAGCTGGAGTGGTTTTGGATCTGAGAGCTGGGTATGGTTCCTGTACAGCAGGGTGGAAATGCCACCTTCTCCTCACAGTTCTTGAGGATGGTGGTGTTCTGATGGGCCGCCTCCTACAAAAGTGTAGGTGTCAGGAAATGGAGGGGCAAATGGGAGATGTGAGCAAGGGTGGAGGAGTGGTTGGTGTAGTGAGGATATCCTGGGAAAGAAAGACAACAGCTCAAACATCAGCAGGGACAGGAACAGCAAACAGGAGCCAAGGAAAGAGGCCTCTGTTACTGGGGACAGGTGGGCTCCAAAAATGAAAATTTCTCTGGACCCTGTGGACCAGAAAAAAAGTGGAGATTGAGCTGTCAGGAAAGAAGGAACACTGAGGCAAAACCCTGCAGGATCCTGCTGTGCCAGAGACCAGGAGATGATGCTGGGGGGACTCTGCTGGGGGGTGGGACAGGGCAAGGGAATGGGGAGAAAATTTGCATGTTAATGGGAGAGTGAGAGACAGAGATGTGGAACACACAGCACCTCTGGGGAGAGGAAGGAGGCTTTATAATAAAAGTTGGTTTGGACAGATGGGGAGTGTGGAGGAGAGGTTTGGGAGGAAGGCAAGAAACCTCTCTGGCATGCTGCAAGCTCAGCCTACAGAAGCTGCAGAGTGTGTGACCCTCTTGTTAACTTCATTTCACAATGTTCCCTGCATGCTTTGTGTGGCTTCCAAGTAATGCATGACATCAGAAATCCTAATAAAAACCACCTGCTCGGTGCATTTTATGTTCAACTCCGTTAAACTTTCCTAGTTCAAAGTATCCAGTGCTATCTGGAACAGGAGGATAATTACTTTTCTCTAAATTTGCTGAGCTTTGTTAAATGAGTTCTTTCCTTAAGGAGTAAAAATGCAAATTTACATGCTTTAACTCCACATTTTGGAAAATCACCTTTCAGCTGCTCAACTTTGTAGGCTGATAAAAAACATCTGTCAAAATTAATTTCTGATCCTCCTCTTGAACCTAGTCTGCTTCCATCCACGCTCATGGCCTGTGTTTCAGGATTGAGGAGCTGACTGCTGTGCACCAGGGAGGTGTGGGGTGTAAATGGCTCTAGGTCTAGTGGGAGCAATCCTCAGCACACCCCAGGAGAGATCTTTAAGCTTCAGGTTGCCTGGATTCTTTCAAGTCAGACAAGAAGCAATGTTTGTACATCCCTCAGCACACGGAAAGAGCTGGTGTGGGCCAGAGGTAATTAATATCAGCAGTTAAACTAGCTGTTCATTAAAAATAAAAAAAAGTATCATTAGAAATAATTGCTTAGCTTTCCACTTTTGTGATCCAAAAATTCTCAGGCTGTGGTGTTCCTGTCTGTCGAATATTAGATTAGTATCTCTCAAGACAAAACAAAAGAAAAATCACTCTTCTTCTCTGGGCTACTTTGCAAAGTTTATTCCAGACTTTGTCTAGCTGTGACAGAGGTTCCCAACAGTCTCAGTACTAAAGACAGAGGTGCAGTGGCCCTGTCTCTTTTTGGGGAGTCTGAGCTTTCACCCCAGAGTCCCAGCCAGAAGCCAGCCCCTTCCTGTGGCTGCCTGCTCTCCAGTTCACCTGTCACTGGTGGCACTGAAGAACACTTCCCTGGAGGCAGATTTCTTGTTTTCAGTGAACTTAGCCATTTGCAGGAGTTTTTGAACCTCTTTTTGCTTCATCAAAAAAAAAAAAAAAAGCCAGGCACAAGGGCAGCTTCTGAAAACTTATTTTAGGACAAGGAAAGGGGGCCATGACCCCCAGGCTCTGCTGTTTAAATCAGCAGAACTTCTTTGGAGTGTACGTAGGATTTAGGAAAGGGCACGGGCTCTGCTGGTTGTGTCACAAATTTTCCAGAGTGCTTTTTCTGAACAAGCCAGAAAAAGATTTGCCTGAAGGGACGCATGAATGTGGGGCACATGAATAACTTCTGAACACCAAAGTTCTGGGGTTTCTAAGGGACAAAAGGACTAACATGTGGGCACCATAAGGGGCTGGAGGAGGGAAGGTGGCACGAGGGTGACTTCTGTGCACCCCCAGTGGGATGGGCAGGGTTGGGGGGAAATTGGAAGATCTTCTGAGGCCACTTGAAATCTGCTGCCAGAGCTCAGAGTCTCAGGCACTGCAGTCCCTGTGCCAAGCTGGAAACATGGGACTCAGCCTGGAAATAGGAAGGGGATGAGGACAGTCTTCTATGGTTTCATTTGAATTGCCTGAAGTGAGGAGACAGAGAAGGTGGTCTCCCTGATTAAGGATTTCTCATTTAAGTCTTTTGGGAAGAAATGGAGTAAATTCATCTTTAATTGCACTAAACAGTTTATAATCAATAATGTTCTCTGCTGCCTTTTTGCAAATGTTCAAGCCTTTGACTCTTTTGAGGGTGGGCTGTGAGGGCATTACCAGATCTAGGGGAAAAAAAATGATTGTAAATAAATCTCTACACATAAAAGCCCCAGGCCTCTCTGGACACATACTTTTAAATCTATTTATTCACCTTTTCCCCTCTGTTTTCATATTTAGATAGGGATAGCTGTGGTGTAAAACAGAGCTATATATTTTTGTCTGTTAGGACATGAGAAAGGGCACAGTGCTCTCTGTTTCAGCAGCTGTTCTGAGGCCAGTGTGCTAACTGTATTTATTTATTTATTAGTGGGTTGTTTTGGTTAGACTATTTTTTCCCCTGGTGTATGTGCTGCTGCAGTTGGTGGACATGCTTTCCCTTTCTTACATCAACAAAGAAATTGGCCCAAGAGAATTTCATGGGTTACTCCCTTTTGGCCTCTGAATTGTCCAGGTAAAGATTTTTTTCCTACGTGTTTCTTCTGCATCATCTGGCTCTGAATGCATTCTCCTGGCATGTGAAATAGCAGGAATATATGCCATGTGTTTTCTGAGGACACCAGCCATACCCTCAGAAATCATTTGCTTCTTCTCTCACCCAGAAGCCATTGAAGAAATTAAATCTGGATGAATGATGAAAATGCATTGCAGTTAGAGAACGGCTGTAGATTCTTTTTGACAGCAAGTGGGGTTTCTAATGCTTCCTTAATTTTTACTTACACGTATCTGGAGTTGTGATTAATCCAATGAAATATTCAAAATTGCCCCAGTAAATCTGACTTTCATGAACAGGATTTATCTTAAAGCCTCATAAAGCACTCTGGCAATCAGATCCAAACTTTCTTTTGTGATGCAGATAAGCATCACATGTAATCTTCATGTCTCCAGTTTCCAAGAGTTCTGGAGGAAGAATTTTCATCCACTGGAGAACAGAATCTTTCTCTGCAGGGGCTAATTCATACAAAAACAACTGTAGTTTTTCCAAACAATAACAAAAATGTGTTTCTTTCCTGTGGATTAAGAAAAATCTCGAGATGAAGACCAGCTTCCCTGCTCCCTTCCTGTACAAATTGTGAAATTGGCCTGAAAAACAGGGTTTTTCCTTTCTTTTTTTTTTCTGAGCCATTCTGATGCTCTGTGGTGTAATGGGCTTTCCTTAAAAACCAGAAGCTGTGAGATGCTGGTTCTCTCTATTCCAGCTCTTCAGGACTAAAGATAAAACAAATGTCATGAATATCACAATAAATCCTGAAAGCTACAAAAACAAAGGGAGGGGGGGAGTGATCAGAAGCTGTGCAGCAATGCACAGATGGAAAAAAAAAATACCCTGGGGGCTCCTGCAGCTTTTGGTGGCTTTTCTTTTGGAGCCTGTCCTGTGACAGCGACTGGCACTGGGTGGAGGGAGCAGGGAGAAGGAAATTCACCCTACAACCACAGGGTGTTACCAGCCTCATCCTGCTTTTAGGTCTCCAGAGGTAAAACTGGGGAGAAAAGCACCAGTTAGTGTATGTGAATATCTACCAGATACTAGTGGGTATTGAAGTGATGGAATTGTGCTCATTTTTCAAGAATGGGCATAACAGGTCCTAAAATTCCTCATGAATCTTTGTTCTGGGTTTAAGTTTGCCAAAGCAAGTGTGATCTTCCACTTGCCACAGGTTTTCAGTGACTTCCATCACCACAAAACCAAAGATATTTGTTTAAAAAAAATAGATTTTCTGCAATCCATACCCACATTCAGTGAGTATGCAATGTGTTTTCTAGTCTGTTTGCAAGGCTGGTGATGTGTGATGGAAGCTCAAGCTGTAAATGAAATTCATTCTGAAAAGAATAGGTGACAAGGCAGTGTAAGATTGAATTCCCATTGCATGAATCACTTCATTTGCACACGCCTCTTTGCACTTGATTGGACATACTGATATTTTAAATGCATTACAAATTTAATCAAAAGCGTTAAAGAAGACACACAACATTGAAATTGCATCCAGGAAAACATCTGGGACTAGGGAGGGGGAATCATTCTTGCATAAAAACTCAAGGTTCTGTACTTTCATAAATTAATCGAATAAACAAAGGCATATTGAAGCTCCTCAGGAGATTATGTAGAAGGTCAACCCATGGCATTTCCCAGACTGCAAATCCATGCATTGATCTGAAGAGACTTTTGTATTTAAATAACTCCTGGGCTGACTCCATTGGACTTTTTCCTCTGCAGTCTGTCAGCAGTGCTGAAATGGGATCAAGAGGACTCTTCCCACCTGCAAAGTTGTTCAGAGTTGTGTTATCAACTTGGGGGGAGCTGAAGGTTCACTCCTGCAAAGTTCATTCACACAGATAAATCCATTTTACCCTTTGAAGAACTCCAGCTCAGAGAGGAACAAGGCCTTGAGGTGAGGTTGATAATAAAGGGATCGTTTTACTGTCCAGATAAAATCCCCTGAAGGTATCTGAAGCTATGTCCTTTAACTTCCTGCACGGCACACAATCTTCCTCATGTTTATAAATTGTATTCTCTCCTCTTGAAACCAAACACCAAAACACTTCTTCTTCCTCTCCAGATTGGCTCCATATGGAAAACATCACAGACTAGGACAAAAGCAAGAAAGATTAGAAGAGAGAAAAGTTGAAAATTCCATTTAGGTGACAATTTCACTTCATCTGTATCAAATATATATATATATTTCATTTCATCTATATCAAATTTTGATATAGATAATTTCAAATATTTCAGAAAGGGCTCTCTACCCCACTCTGTGTTACAGCTACTTCTTCACTTAAGTTTTTTTTTTCCCACAGCAATTTTAAACAGTGACTGAAAAGATTAAAATAAATCAGAGAAGCCTAATGAATATATATAATTTTCTTTCTTACTGTGTGTGGAATCTGCACAGTTACATTTATGTGCTGGGATACCATTAGAACAAGATTTTTAACGTGAAAACATCAAAAATCTCCTCTTTGACACTGTTTAATGAAATCCCAGGCGTGCAGTGCATGTTGAAAGAAATAATTTGACAAGTTTATATGAAAAAAAGGGGGTGAGTTTACTTGCAGCAGACCGGATAAGAATTTTCATTCATTGCTTATGGAGCAGGTTATCATACTGTAAGAGGGTTATATAAAACTTAAATATTAAAATTAAAAAAAAAAAACCAAAAAACAAACCAAGATGTTTGCTGACAGATTCTTATGCTAGAGGCCTTTTCTTGATCTTTTCTCAGCCGAGGTGTCAATATTGAAGTGTAAATAAGGAGGCAAATACTAGGTACTGAACAGTTCTAAATCAGTAGTGAGCACTTTCTTGTCCCCTGGGCTCATGCTGCCTGAAAGCCATGATGAAGAAATATTGTAATTTACAGAATAGTAATTCTATAGCTTAATTTTTTTCATTACTGTAATTCACATAGCAGAAAAGACCTTGGCTTTGTGTAAAAACCTGCTCAGCAATAGCAAAATAGTTCGATTTATCAATATTGTTTTGAGCACAAATCCAAAACACAGTCCCATACCAACTGCTGTGAGGGAAATTAACTCTGTCCCATTCAAAACAGGCACAAAGATACGTTTTGAAACAGGTCAGTCCTTCATTTACTTTTAGCAATATTCAAACCTTTTGCATTTAGCTCTGATGATGCACAAGGTATACCTTTAAAATATGTTCATTATGTTATCTTGATTTGTTTTGCACAGAAGAGCAAACAGAAAAAAAAAAAAATTCAGGTTGTTTCCATCAGGTGTGAAGCTTCCCATCTTTTTTGGTCTTTAATTTTTTTTTTTTATTTCAACATGAATGAGAGACTTTTATCAGTATCTGAACAAAATGTCCAAAATGTAAATAGGATTTGAAGAATTATAGAGACATTCTGCTGTTCTGATCTGACACATGACTGAGGGACAACATTTTGCTTGCCTTCCTCTTACATTGAGGGAAAAAAAACCATTGAAAGCTCCATTGTTTATAAAGAAAGCTGGAAGGAAATCGGCCTGAAGGAATAAATTGAACAGATGCATCACCTTCCATTACGCAGACAAGACAAATAGCTGTGTTTCGTGAAAAAAAGCTATCAAATTACCAGCTGCACCATGCAAAAATGCTCTTGGATAAATGGGCAAGCTCCCAGCACCTGTGGGAAGCCCGGTGGCTGCAAATCTGATTCTTTCTATGGTTATGTGCTGATCTCCTTTGGTGCCGATCAGCTTGGATTAGGAATGTCTTCCAAATCTTGATGTATTTATTTAGATTTACTCTAATAATCTTATCAGAATGAGAACTGTGAAAGAAGCTGCTGTTTTCATCGTGCTAAGACAGTGAGTATCATCGGTCCCCTTGTCAGACTCAGTGTTTCCAAAGGTTATGAGTGCTTCAAAGCACTCAAATGTCCTGAGAGTGTCACCTTTTTATTTCAACAGATGGGGGGTGGAGGGAGGCAAGCAACAGCAAGAATTTCACTGGCTTTATGCTTAAGGACAACCAAATAATTTTGGCTGAAAATGTCCAAACACATTCAGCCTGAGGCATAGCCTGAGCCTGGAGAACTTCAGCCTTAGTGGCTTCAGTCTTTTATGAGTTTCCTGTGCTTCAAACAAGACCATACAAATGGGAAGTATTATGCAATCTTAATAATAGGTTATGTTCCCAATTTGCTCACAACAAACCAGTCAGCATAACTGAAATTCCTAGGTGTACTGTGGTTATTAAAAATTAGTGTTCTGTGACTTGCTGCTGGCCTTCCAGCATAAATTTATTGAAAAAAAGGAGAAAAAAAAAAAAAAAAGTAATGCTTTTGCTCTTTAAACTTAATTTTCTTCAATTTTTCTCCAAACCTTAATGGATCATATATTGCAAAAAATAAGTTTTAGTTGTACTTGGCTTCTTATTCCATCCCTATAAGTGATTGCTTTCTTTAAAGGGATGTTTTCTGTAAAATATAAATAAACACATAGATTCATGGAATTGCTTGGGATGGGAAGGGACTTTGAAAATCATCTCATTCCAGCTCTCCTGACATGCACAGGGACATTTTCACTGTCCCAGGCTGCTCAGAGCCCCATCCAGCCTGGCCTTGAACACTTCCAGGGATTAGCCAAATGAAACCAATGAGCAGAGACTGTTTTTTCACCCAGCTGAGATGACATTGCTCTGGTTGTACAAAGGTGTTTAAAAACGGCCCTGGTAGCTCCTGTGAATTATTCAGGGGTATAATCTACTGAATTTACTATCTAGAGGCACCAGTCTCTAGTACCTTTTTTACTTTATTCCGAGGATGCAGATGGAATTCCCCAATAAATCATCCACTGAGATGAAGGTTTTTCTTCTGAGAAAAAAAAATTCTGAATTAGCCAAAACAGGCCTCAGGCACAGATAACTGGAAAACTGAAATAGTGGCTGCTTCAGCAGTAGCAGGGCCCGGGTTTAGCTTGATGCTCTTGCACGTAACTCAGAATGGTCCTGAGTTGGTCTCATGGGCTGGCACTGAGGTACCAAATTACTGTTCTTTGTATCAGGGGTGCATTTGTCCTACAGCTCAATTAAGTATATTAATTAATTAATTATATTAACTAAATAAAATCAAGTATAGTTAACCTGGGTTCAAAGAGCAGTGGAAGAAGTTCATTGGATTTTTAGCTATTTAAGCAGATGAATTCGAGCTCAGATTCTCCCATAGGGTTGGAATTCCACTGAGAGCTCAGTTTCCATGACAGATTTCACTGCTGTAAATTGGGGTGACCAACCCAGGCTAAGCACCCCCCCAAAAAAGATGTTCCTTCAGCAAGGACAGATATCAAGCACATCCCTGTACAGTATGACTGAAATCTTGGAAAGCTTTTCTTTTGGAGAATTGGTGAAGTAGCCATGACTCAGAGGCTGCTCAGGAAAATATGGCTTTAGCCCTGAGCACTGTCTGCTCAGCTGCTGTACTTTGCTTTCTTGTTTTCCACTATTCCCATGGGCCATCACAGTTTTTCTTTTTTCCTTCATCTTCTGTTCAGTAGGGATATTCCGGGTCTTTTCTTGGACTTACCTGCTGCGAGAAGAGTGTTCAAAGCAACTTTAGGAAACTTTGATATGGCCCTTTTTCAATAAATCAATAATGTTAACATGTTAACCTTTCTGAATTCATTTTCAAGACCCTTATTTTCACAAAGAGTAAAATTCAGAATCTGAAATAATTTCCAGGTTCTGCTCCTGTTCTGCTGTGAGCCACTGAGGCAGGTGTCTGCTCTCACTTGTGGATAACAGCTGTCTTCAAATACCTGGAAATCTAGATGAGAAGTATCACAGTCAGGATAAAATGGGGAACAGCAAGAACGTGCTGCAGTGTTTTATAAACAATTCTGAAATGTTTGAAAGGCAGTGCTTGTAGTACTGGGAATATGCTTTTACTACATACTTACTCTGGGTTTTTTATTTTCTTTTTTTTAGACTTTATTTTGCTCTGAGTTTTGCTGAGATCTCCCATGTGTTTCAGGACACTTGGGGCAGGTCTCACTTTTTATATTCACAGCCTGTTTATGAATCAAAATAAAGAAATGGAGCTACTGTCACAAAGCCCCAGAATTTATATCAGGGACTGATGACATTCTCAACCAATCTACAGTAACATTTTGTAAATCACTTCCCCTTAGGTGATGACAGGTTTCAGGGATTAAAAGTTAATACAAGGTGTATAATTCCATTTCCAGTCTTGCTATTCCTCCTACAGCAATAACCAACTGATTATTCTTTCAATTTTAAGCTTCTTGGCCTATTTCTGAGTGGTGCTGGATATCCAGTGCTTCCAAGGAAATCAGAGTTGTTCATGCCCATTCCCCCTCTGCACTGAATGTCTGGAGCACCAAGCTTGGTGTATTAACTAAAAATTACAACAGAAAGTATGATGAGCTGCTCTATGCATTTTGTTTTATTCCGATTAGGAAAATTTGAATCATTTTTGTGACTTATTATTTAATGCAGACTTCTCTGTTAAGTGGCTGAAGTGCCTATCATTGTCTATAAAATTCAGCAGAATAGCAATGACTGTGTTTTATTCTGTTCCTGGGTGTTTTCAGAATTGAAAGCAGATGCAATCTGTTGTATTAGGCCCGAATTCACAGAATCATAGAACAGCCTGGGTTGGAAGGGACCCTAAAGATCATCTCACTCCAACCCCTGCCATGGCCAGGGACACCTGCCACTGTCCCAGGGTGCTCAGAGCCCATCCAGCCTGGCCTGGGACACTCCCAGGGATGAGACAGCCCCAGCTTCTCTGGATAACCAGTTCCTGTCCCTCATTATCCTCACAGGGAAGAATTTCTTCCTAACACCCAATCCAAACCCAGTCTCTCAGTTTGAAGCCACTCCCCTTTGTCCTGTCTCTCCATTTTGGAGAAATTCCCACTCTGCCTTTCTTGCAGGCTCCTTTCAGGTACTGGAAGGCCACTGTTGAGTCCTTTCTTATTTGTGGCACTTCTGGGTGAATCTTTGTAGAAGAGAACAAATTTCTTATGTTCTTTCCTTAAATTGCACCCCCTGTGTGGTATTGCAAAACTTTGTCTGTAAATTACCGACAAAAATGAGATTTTATACTCATGGATAGCAAGCTATTGTCATGCAAGACACTTTGGGTTACCAAGAGTGACTAGAATTTCACTTGCAATGGCTTGACTTTATCCCTTCCAGAACTGGTGTTTGAATAGCAAAGTTTTTAACTTTGGAGTTGAACTTTCCCTTAGGGTGCAGCAGACCTGGCTTCCACGTGTGTCATGCACACCCCTTTTACTCTGGTTAAATCTGGTCTAAGTTTGGGACAGTTTTTAGAAGAAGATGAAAATCAATCAAGTTCTGCACAGATTTAGTTTTCGTTGCTCAGACAATTCTCTGCTGAGACACACTGCTGTGGGAGTTTCAGAAAAGAAGAGTCAATTGAACTCATCACTGTATTTCTTGGTAGGTAATACTGATGTATGTGATAATTCAAAGTTCATTATTCACATTAGAAGGTAAAATATTTTTCAGTTTGTCCATAGAAACGATCTTCCTTGCATGTGTAGTTTGAGAGTTTAGTTAAAATAATGAAAAATCAATTCTGTGAAGGGAAATAAGGTTATCCTTTCAAATAATGGCTGGAGGAAAGGTTCTACACCCAAGTGTCATGGGTTATTTGATGACAGAGCATTTTTAAGGTTTTGAGTTTGGTGTTTTTTTAATAAGCTTCTAAGACTCTTGATATTTTTCCTGTGTTTTAATCAATTTCTGCACAGAGAGTAAGTGTCACAGTCTGAAAGGCAGGACTGCTGGGAATTTGGGTAAGCAAGGCGCAGGTGAGGGACTCTGGACCTGCTGAGTCTTTAAGCAGAAAAATATATACAAACTGGAGCTGCACAGAAACAGCAAAAAGATCATTGAAATTATAACCTCTGATGCCTTGTGCCATTTAGAATTAATCTTATTGAACAACCTGGTGCCCTTTCAGTTGAACCAAAGCCCTGGCCAAATTTCAAACCTGTGTCCTACCTTACAGGTTTGTTTAAGTCTACAACCCAAGACTAAAGCTGTGACTCACCTGTAACTTTTAACAGATCCCACTGTGGCTGCTCTTTTGTGTTTTCAGAAGGAGATCCTGGCACTGCACCTTGGCTATGTTCTTTCGTGGAGGTGCTCCGAAAATTTGAGTTGAGTTGGAAAGGCCAGGAATTCTCACTTTTTTCCAGGTCTGGCCAAGTTATTTTCCAGGGTGGAGAACAGAGTATGTTTTATTGTAGCAAGGAGAGCTAGTATTGCCTAGATTAATACCTTTGCTTCCTTTATGGAGTAAGTTTAGCAGAGCTGCAGTGGAGACTCCTGATGGTTCATATCCAGGAAGGAGCCTCCCTCTAGCTGAGTCCCTGGGAGCTGCACTAACCTTTGGCTGCAGAAGACAGCTATTTGCACCTCTGACGTGCCTTTTAAAACACTGACCAACACATTTTTTAGTAGCTTTTTAATGTTCTCAGAAGTTCACAGGGAATGAATGAACCTATTTGTAATTCTGGCTGGGGTTGATCTCATTCAGCTGAAGGAGCATAACCTGCAGCTCTCCTTGTTTCCAGAAATTCACACCATCCATTTCGCAGTCAAAACCAGATGATACCCCTTGGAACAATGCTTGTTTGGAGTGTTGCTGGCACTGGGTCAGCCTGTGTGCTGCTCCTCCGTGCACCTGCACTGGTGGGATCCCAGCTCTGGCCCCGTGATGCTGCAAACCAGCTCAGGCACAGCGTGTGCACAGAGGCTTTGCTGCTCTCACCGGGATGCCCTCATGGGGCTCTCAGCTGTGGTTAACGTGAGTTACACGGCCAGGTTCAGTCTCCACAGCATCTGCTGGGCAGCGAGAGCCCAGATTGGGACGTGCAGGAGCTCAGGGGTGGCATTTGCTCTCTGGTGTTTCGCCAGGGCACACGTTTGCAGAAGGACAGGGAAATCTCCTGCTCTGGGCTAATGCGCTGAATCAAGGGTGCCTATTGAACTTTCACTGAATATTAACTTCTACTGCGCTTGGCAAACACACTCAGCAAAAGGTGATCGTGCCAGCCCAGCTATTGATTGTGAGCTAGAGCTGCTGCAGTTGGCACTGCCAGCTCTGCCTGAGGCCGATGCCAGGTGGGTGCCCTGATGGCTTCTTGGTGTCATGGTGATGAGGACTTGTGGACTGTTCTTTGTCTGATGTCAGCTGGTTCCATTTGCCTTTTGAGATAAAGCCATCTTTTCCTGCTCTGGTGGTAATTCTTAGCAACTTACTATTGAATCTGGTTTATATTGTGCTTTTTTTTTTTTTTTGTTTTTTTTTTTGTTTTTTTTTTTTTTTTTTTTTGTTTGAACTATTCTACAATGCAGATTAGATTAAAGGTCAAGCTTGGCAGTCTCTCTCCATAAACTCTAGATTAGTAAGCCTTTCTGATATCAAAGGGATTGTTTGGATGTAACTAGTGGGAGAATTGGCTCCTGTACTCTTGCTCAAGAGAAGTCAAAAGGTTGAAGTCCACCCAAAGATTCATGTTATCATCAGAAATGCAAATAAAGGAGATGGGAGTCACGAGGCTGGATGAAGGATGATGGGTCAGCATCTTGGGCACTCCCAGATGACGGCATGTGGAAATCCCCAAGGGAATTTGAGGCATTGGATCTAGGGTTGTCATAAATTCCCTAATTCAGTGCACCCTCTGCAGTGAAAGGGCCCACAGCAGAGTGAAGTTTTGTTGAGATATTTCTTGTCCTCCAGGCTGGAGAGGGCAGGTGAGACATCCTGTGCTTGGGCCCAAATTTGCCATGCAAATTGTGCACTCTTTTCTCCTGAAGTCATTCCTTTGACTGCAGTTCACCAATTTGCATTTTAGCATCGCTCAGCATCCAATGTCCCATTTCATGGCATTGCTTTGTTGAAGGGTTTTACCTCTGCAATAGATCTCTGCAACACCAGCGATGCAATTAATTAATTAATTAATTAGACCTTACCCACATAATGCAATTACAGTAGGCATCACATATTCCCTGATTATCCATCTTCTCCAAGAAGCTGTGGCTTGGAATGAGTAGATCTGCATTTTTTGAAGTTTTCAGGGGTTTATTTTTGGGTGACAGGGCACTTCAGGGTGCATTAATTTGCATTACTCTGCTTTGCTGTGATCAGGACTTCGAGGAGCAGGGAAGCAACCTTTGAAAGCTGGTTCACTTGGACAGCTGGCAGTAAAAGGCTGTGTGTCAGTAAGCATTATGGACCTGATAAGAGCCTGTGACTTGAGCTATACGAAAAAGTGAAATGAACTCACGCTCCTGCTGATCATGACGTGCAAGGTCAGGACAAACTACTGAAATATTGGATTGCAAATACGCTCTTGGCAGTAAAAGTCCCGACTCAGTACAGCTTGATCATTCCAGGGAAGCACAGAGCTGTGCAATAAAACCAACACTGTGTTTGAAATTAGTTCCTAAGAAAGGGTTATAAATCTGAAGGAAGTTTAAAAGTGATTTTTTTTGTTCCTGATATTTTTCCTTAGTGTTCTGTAGTTGTCATTCCTGTGCCTTTTTAATTGTGCACTTCACCTCAGGAATGATCACAGCTAAGGAAGGGAGTCTAGCTGAAGCCCAAAAGATCAATGAAAGGGATGGAGAGGCAATTCCCTTTTCTTTTTTTGTGTGTATGTTGGTGTCTTTTTTCAATGCAAGTGATGAATGTGGAAGGAATAAAGACTGAGGAGATAAAAAGCTGGGGTTTGAGAGAAAGAGTTACTTCCCACAAGGCCATTAAACCCATGAATGTGCTGTCAGTGAAACTGCTGGAAGCAAAGAATGGAGCAGAAGTAAGTTGGGGTTTTTTTTGGGAAGCTGCAGGATGATAAAAGCAGGACAGTGGACTTAAAATTGGAAAAAGAAAATAAGAGAAAGCCAGGGGTTAGGTTATATCCTATCCATAAATTTCATGTGTTCTTATAGCCATTTTAAAATGCTTTTAACTCCAGTAAAACAATGGTCCAAAAGTCTGAAGACTTTTCCACATAAGTGGAAACTTCACTGAAGTTAAAGGAGCTTTGGTATGAATTCTTCCCGAATGACTAATCATATTTGATCATTTCATTAGACTCCGAGAGGAAGCAAAAATGGTGAGTCTGTTTGTTCTCTCATCTACAAAAGACAGTGGCCTTATCATGTTTCAGCGGACAGCCTAAATCTGATTTATGCTCTCACTTATCTGAATGAAGGGCACTGGCGTTGCTGCTGTTCCCCTAGTTCCTGGATGCTTGCTGCTTTCCTACAGGCTGCCAAAAATGGAAAACTTGATTAGTAGTGACTGTACGGGTAGCTGAAGAAGTTACAATTTGAAAGAAGGGAGTGACAGGTCTAGCCAGGCTTGGGACACCGAGCAGCAGAGCTCCCTCGATTTAGGACTCGAGTGGCCCAGGGTGGAATTTGTTCTTCCTTTACCCCACAATGCTACGTGTCAAAAGGACATTAAAAAAGGAAATAAAGCAGAGGAAAACCAAATAAACTTAATTCCCAACCCTCTTTAGGCACAGCTGCAGCAGTCCTTGTGCACTGATGCTAACTGGCTGCAGGCACTTCCCCTCTCCCATTTGCTCTTTAAGAATGAGGATTTGAGTTGGCTTTGCTGAGAGATGGACTCCCAGCTCCAGGAAGGAGGCTTGATGCTCTCCCAGCCCAAAGGTTAAGGCTCTAATCCATCCCCTGGAGCTAAAAGGGTGGTGCTAAACCCTTCCCGCTCCTTACAGAATATAATTGTTAGGATATTTTGAAATGAGTAAAGGTTACAGTTAAAGCCTTCCATTCACACATCTTCCCTATTGGCTTAGTCGCTGCCATTGTTCTGATTTTGAGATCACAGAGATTCTGTAAAATCATCTTATTTGTCATGACACTACTGCTACTCATAGCTTGGGGAAACACCATCCTCTTCCTCCTCTTTGGCATGTTTATAGCACTTACTGAACTTGAACTCTCTGTCAATCCTTCATCAAGATCCACCCAGGGTGCTAAAAGTGCCCCAGCTACCAACAAAGGGCAAACATTGCATGAATATGTGTATATATATAATATTTCTATTCCATTGTGTGAATATGTGCACACACAAACGTTCCCCTTGGCTTCCCTATGGCTGTTACTTTGGCTGAAAACCAGATTTATGAGGTCAATTGAAAGAAATTACAGAAGAAATTGCTTTCTTCTCACGTCATCACGCTGTTTTTCTGAGCACCCCTGGACTAGATCTTTATGTAAGAGCTTTTCTTCCTTGCTCATCTGTTCAGGTTTTCTCTCTGTTATCCCACAGTAGAAAGGAAACAAAGGAAGTTCTTGATTCACTTGACTGAATCCAAATCAAGTGTGGTTTGGCCACGTTCATTTTAGGCCTCCATCATCATGATGTGCCTGGCCTTTTTATTTAGCTAAATTGCTCTGTGGTTTGGGTGGTGAGGAAAGAGTCCTGATGTGTTTGTACCATCCAGCTTTTCAACACCATCCTCTACATTTCCCATAAAAGCACAATTGGAAAGAAAACCCCCTTGTTGCCACGTGCAACATGGATTTTAGGCAAATTTTTCCAAGAGCAGGCACCTTAACAGAGCAAGAGCTGAAGTTCTTTTGTCTTCTTGAAGAACTGTTTGCAGCTTCAAAGTATAGTTTTATCAAATATTTAAGGTAACCCTATACAGCTGTTAGTTGTTTATCCAGGAAGATAGAACTATGTAGTTTAAGTCAAAATTGTGCAAAGCTGAGCCAAAATATGTCCACAGCTTGCAGCTCTAAACCTTCTTGTCCTCAAGCAGAAGCCATAAAGCTCAATCCTGTAATTTTTAATCATTACACAGCTCATGGATGTTCCAGCTGATAATTACTGAATTCAGTGTGCCCACCAAGCTCCTATGGCCACCTGTTACACAGGTAACATTAGCAGATTTGTAATGAGCTGGGCTGAACCATTTTGGACATTTTCTCTCCTGTGGAACAAAGGTTGGGAGCTAACCCTCTGAGTCAGACAGTCAAGTCATTGGTGGGGGTGGGATTCCAAACCCATCTTCGGGCCCAAACTCCTGTGCCTGGGAAGGAAAGTGAAATCCACAGTAAGGCTGCAAAGGAGTAGCAAAGCTCCTGAAACCTGCTCATTGAGAAGGCAGCAGCAGGAGATAAAAATCTACCAGGCAGCTCAATTAGTAGCTCAGCAGTCCCCAAATTCCACAGCTTTGTGTATCAAACCCAAAATCACGCTTTGGGAAAAGACTCGTTCCCAACAAGCCAAAACTTTTGTTGCACTTTTCCCATGCACCCATCCTGCCTTTGGATGGGTTTGTGAGAAGATGGAGTGTAATTCTACACACAAAAAGAGGGTTAAAGTTCTGGAAAATAGGTTGGGTTCTGCTCTAAAGTTCTGACAAAGAAAAATCAGACCTTAATTTCTCTTGGATTTTAGTAGAGGGCTTTGCTAGTTAGGGAATACACTGACACAGAAACAGCCATGAGTCTCTGTATAAAATTGCCTTTTTGGCATAATTCACCACTGGTTTTTTAAAGATGTGCTTTAAACACTCTGAGGTTTAGTCAAATAATGGAAAACTTGAATATATGAGTCGTTATTGGTCCAAGAACAAGAAATTTCAATCTAAGACAGCACAGATAACATGATATCTTTTATTGAAACAAGAATATTAATCTAATCTTTATATAGTAATACATCCAGAAGCAGAACTTCTGGGCCTTTGAGCTTGAACTTTATAAAATATTCTTGTTCCAATAAGAAGTATCACATTATCTACCTTGTCTACTTGAATGCATGTTTTAAATGATGGATTAGTGGCTATTTTGGGTGCATTTTTACTGTGTTATTATCTTGAGTCTCACTTAACTTACACAACTGTTTTCAAAGCTATAAACCTGTACTCTTTATATGCCAAACTCAATCGTGATCTCTTTTTTTTCTCTGTGCTTTAGTCCCACTTTCAAATAGTTTACACAGTCCAAGAGTGTTGTATTGATGTTTTCTTGATTTGGTTTTATTATATTTTCTTCATTTTTGTCAGCAACAGAAAATACTTTCAAGAAAAGAGGACAGCTTTTAATGAATTTTACGCAGAAAGACCAGGTAAAAATAACTAAGAGCTCCCATAAAATGATTGTTTCTGGGAATGTGATATCTGTGGAGACACCACAATCATTTCAGTGTAGAGGAAAGACTGTGTTAGCAATCACTGCCTCTATCAAACACTGCATGATTGGTAACATTTGTGGAGCCCAATGCTTTAATTGCAGTCTTTTGATTGTTTGATTGATCAAAATCTTTTGATTTTTGAGACTAGGAGTAAAACAGGAGTAACTATGGCAGAAGGGAATCCTTGCCTAGTCCCCTCATCCTTTACATGCTGTATTCCCAGGGATATTGAAGGGCACTTAGATGCTGAAATCCAATTTCTGATCTTTTAACCCCACTGAAGTAAGGGTGTTGCCCACTGCACAGAAATGCACTAAAAATATCAGATTTCTCCCTGCAAATCTAGCTGAGAAATGTTAGATATGCAGGTCAACACTTAGTTTTGCCATTTGATAGGGGAATGAAAAGTTAAACAGAGAACTTTGCCACCTGCACCAGCTTGGCTTGAGAGAGAGTTTGAAGAAAGGATGCAAACCAGTCCCTGTTGCACTAACAAGGAGATCCTCAGCTGAATTACCTTTGTAGATTTTCCCAAGGTCCCACCAGGGGAATATTTTGGAACTGCTGCCCTACGAGATGGGGGCTGTCCCAGATATGAGCAGAGCAACTCCCCTGCCAAGCCTGACCACTTTGTGGGCTGTGGCAGCTGGCTCTGGGCCTTCTGGGAAAATGAGGTTTGCAATGAGATTTCATCACTTCATGGCCACAAAAGGCATAACCCTGCCGGGGGAATGGCAGAAGGCTGCAAGATTTCACTGGGGCCTTTGTAAGGTGCTTTGTTTTTATCATCAGATGTTTTTGGGGTGCTTCAGAAATCGGACATCTCCTCTGGAAAATACTGATGGGGTTTAAGAGCTGATAAAGAAATTAAAAATTCCAATGTCTGAGTACATACTGTGTTGACTAGGCTACTGATAGGTGGCTGGACAAAGACAATATGCAGATAGATTTCCTCCCTTTCCCCACTTTTCCCCAAATTTCAGTTAAAATAGTAGCCCACTGTCTGTGAGCACAACTTCTCCAAGAGCCTTGTATGTCTGGAGAGCTAGCACAGTGCACCCCTTTGCTTTTTTGATAATGGGCTCCTGGAGTATTTGTTTTTTAAAAAATGTTTAAAAAAGGTTTAAAAGGTTTTAAAAATGCTCGAATAGCAAGAGATGTGTGCATCTATAGCAGTACTTCCTAGTAAATTCTGAAGTAGAAATTCATCTTTGACACCTTCAGGAGGTGCTTTGACTTTGTGATATATCCCAGAGTAAGCTCTGTAGGTTATCTGCACATACCCTGTGCAGGAGCCAGTGCTAGGAAACAAGGAACAGCTGAGACTGTCAGGAGTACAGGAAGCCAGCAGCAAAGATGAAACTCAAAGCACTCAAATAATTCAGACTGAAAGAGGAACGATGAAAATTGATGGTCCAGATAGAGATGAGAAGAGACAAGGAATTTTCTTTCCCACCACAGCCAAGAAAGACACGATTGGCTCTTTCCTTCAAATCCTTTAAATTCAGCAGGTCGCCTTTAAAACAACTTCAGGAAAAACACTCTCTGGGCCTAAATTTTCTGCTAATTTTGCACGTGTGTTCTACCAGATTCAGCACAAAGGCTTTGCCTGCTCAGAAGGAGCAGCCCAGACATGGTCTACAGCTGAACAGCAAGAGCTGAACGTCCCCTGGGCAGGAGGGAAAGAACAACCCAAGGGGGGAGCATGAGGTGAGGCAGTGGGAAGGAGGAGAGTGGATGTGCTCAACTGGAAGGAAGGGCAAAAGGCCTGTCTTGCCCAGCTAGGGGGTCATTTAGGGCCATTTTTCTGGGCATTCTGAAAGAAAAGACCATGGCTGAGAGACGTTAAAATCTACTTGGAGGGTGAGTTTAAAAATAAGGTTGTTTTTGGAACCAAAGCTGAACTTTAGGAATCTAGAATTAAAGGAATAGAAGTGGAGTGCAGGGAGAAGTTGGAGAAATGTTCAGCCCTTGTCCTGTGGTCAGGCTGACTTTGTCAACACCTTGTTTTCAACACAACTCCTAGTAATTTGATGCATTTACACAATTTGCTCTTGATATGTGCATACTTTGGAAGACAAAAGCATTTCTGGTGGTTCAACTATTTGGTAAACTGCTGTTAGCTAATAATTTTTCCTATGTATGGCCTGATTAATTTTTTTTTCTGTATTAGTTACAAATATCCCCTTAAAATTTAAGTTAAAACCCAATAGAGATCATAATAAGCATTGCACTGTGTCATCAGCTCTTACAGCACCAAAACCCACAATGAAGTAGAGGCAGTAATGAAAGGGAACAGCATGATAATTTTGATCTGTGCTTCTTGTTTCTATGACTGACCCAGCAGGACCACGAGAAAATCCTTTAACCTTTCTTGCTGCAGTGACAAGACAATTTTAATACCTCTACTGAACTTCATTTGGCTTAATAAAGTCCTATAAAGTGCTTTGATCAGTTTGTTTAAATACAAGGCATGACTGAAGCAAGGCCTGCTTTTGATTCTGTATTTTCTAGTGCTGAGATGAATGCTGATAGAACAACAAAAAAAGGATATAGGAGAAACGTGGAAAAATGTTTTGCACATTCTCTGTACGCTTTATCTTCCTTATTTTTCCCCAAGGAAGGAAAAGTGTAATGGCAAAAAGTAGGATATTTAGCCAGTTTTTTGCAAAATTGCTGACTGAAAAGTAGGACAATTCTACCAAAAGTAGGGCAGCTTACTGCACGTTAAGTACCTTTGGATTATGTGCATTGTATCACTCTGCTTACTTTGCACACACAATTAGTTCAAAGTGGGACTTCCCACATGAGCTCACAGAGGAAGATTTATCTCAGCAGATAAAGCTGCAGCACCACATCAAACAGGGTCACAACACACCCGTCAAGAAAATAATCTGGAGAGCAGCTATAACTGGCTGAGCTCATGTGGAAAAGGGAAATGTCACTGGTGCTTAGGCTGGAGATCAAATCAGGTGGGGAAAATGGAGATCAGTGATGCTGGAGCAGGTCAGAGAGATGAAAATTCTAAAGTCTGCACAACCTGTGAGGTTTTAGTGCCTTTAAGGGTGAGATCATTTCAATGTCGTCAAAGGGTGCAAAAGTCAACACAATGGAGAGCTTTTTAAATGGATTTTTTTCATCAAGGGTTAATGGATAAATGACTTTTGGGGGTTCAGGTGGCACTTTGAGGGCAATATTTCCAGTCACCCTTGTCCAGAAGCAATGGATCTGCAGAACATCACGTGCGGGCTGATTTTTTACATTCCATGAGGAAGGGTGTGGCAGCTGCTGGGCTGTGTCCTCTCAAAGTACACGGGCCAGGTGAAACATTCCTGGCTACACCTGCTCCAGAGGACAACCTAGAGCTGTGAGTTTGGCTTCTCACACTGAACACGGAGGGTTAGCAGGGCACCCTGAGGCTTGAAGTAGGGGTAGGAACCCAGCATGACCTGAAGACTGCTTTTCTGACACAGCTCCTCAAATGTTTAACGCTGTTCCAATTGAAAATTGGATAATGTCTGTGATTTTATTTATCTGAAACATGATCTGACAGTCAAAAGGTATGTGGGAGAGTGGAGGTGAGGGCATATTAGGGTGCAGAAACTTAGTATAACTCCTTTCTTTCAAAATAAATAGGTATATTTGCAAGCAGGGCCTGCTTGGCCTGTCTGGCTGAACCAGTGACCTTCCAGTTTTGTTTGTGTACAGTCAAAATGATGCTTCTGTTGGCAAGAAGGAGGGGCCAGTGCTCCTTTACAAGGTTATCTACAGATATAATTTTAAAGGTGAAATTTCCATCCATCTGTGTCAGAAACAAATGTCAGCACCCAAGGCACAGAAAGCATTTTTTCCCTTTTTTCACATAATGGCTGTCTGCATCCTTCTGCAAATGACAAATTATCACCATGCTATTTTTTTTTAAATTAAATTGTTCTAACCCTTATCCTGTTACTTTAAATTTGATTTCTATTCACAGTACCTCCTTTGTGCAGTAACTTCCACTTCTTGTGATTTTGCAAACATGAATGCATTCATTATGTCTTGATTAGGTGCTACAAGGTCCAGCCACAACTATTTAGTGAGGCAGAATAAACAACTCCATTTCTGTATCTGTGCGACCTCATCAGTGCTAAGGAGTTTTACAAATGCATTGAAATCATCTCTGATTTGACTCAAGGTTACAGAAATTAAAGCTTATTTAAAAATAAGGAGTGTTCTTTCTGGCCAGCCCAGATCTCCCAATCCACAATGATACAAACTGTCATTTGTGCAATATTTCTTCTGCTGAGCATGATATAAATTATTGCTAATCATATTCCCCTCTGAGGGATTCTTGCCTAACTAAATTTACTGCAGTGAGCAGAGATTCCGTTTTAAGGGAAGTTAATGGTGTGAGGAAGTTAAAGAACCATGGAACACAGCTCTGGTGAAGGCTTGGGCTACAGTTGTTAAAAATCATCATTTCAGCAATCCCAGTATCTGTTTAGACCCTTTTAAGCAGACAGTGAAGCCACGTTTTCATTCCTTTTCCATCACATTGACTGTGATGACCATGGCTGGAGCTGTCTCCCCTAACTGAGGAGTTACTGAGGCACTGAAGGGGCACAATCATTTCTCTGTAGCCTCTGGGAATCTTTTTTTCAGCATGTGCTCCCCACTCTTTCATGAGTGTCCATTAACCTTGTACTTCTCTCCTTCCATGTTTTTGGTCTTAAAGGGATTCCTTTCTTCAGTTCATAGGAGAAGTCTGCATATTCCTATCCCTGGAGGTGTCCAAGGGCAGGTTGGATGGGGTTCTGGGCAGCCTGGTCTGGTGGAAGGTGGCCCTGGCCATGGCAGGAACTCAATAAATCCTTTCAACCCAGACCATTCCTCGATGAACCCTTTCAACCCAGACCATTCTATGATTATGGTCTTAGTGCTTATGGTTCCTATTGATCCTATTGGTTATGGTTGATTATGGTTCTTATTTCTAAGAATAAAAACCACTGCCAAACACAAACATTTCAAACAGGTGCAAGGATACTTGGCTTTTTCTCAGCATAAGGCAGAGGTTCCTAGTACGGTGAGGAAAGCTCATTATACAGAATGAAAGTGTAATCTGTTGACAGGAACTGCAGTTTGAGTGCTTTCAAACGTACCTTTATTCCCTTTTCCTCCCGGTCTCTTTGCTTTCACATGACTGCTGTTCAGGATTTCACTTTCAAATAAATATTTGGCACTTGTATCCAAAAAGACAAACAAATACGCAGAGAAAAATTTGCCTGAGTAAGTGAACACTCCTATTCAAAATTCTGTGGCTAGATGAAGGGATAAGTGACAACAGTGATGAATAAATAGTGCCTGGGCCTGCCAAAACCCAGCATTAGAAAGTATAAACAAAGCAGCAGAGAAAACAGATGGATTCATTTTAAGTTTTATCCTTTTTCAGTCAAGAGATGCTAATGAGGCCACTTCACTTTGCACCGTGACCGTGGCACGGCATGTGCCAACACCAGCGAGGGCATGGACTGGAGCAGCTGCCTTCCCCGGGGCCAAGCCATCATTACCAAAACTACAGGAAAACCCAGCTCTTCCTGCTGAATAATGGCTGAGGACACCAAGCACCATCCCAGCCACGCCACTGCAGGAATCAGGAGAGAATCTGCGCTGGATTCATCGCAGAAAGCAGGAACGTGGGGATTTGCTTGCTGGGGCTGGGGGGGAGAGGAGGGGGCTTGGTGCTGAGATGAACTGAAATCTGGTGAGGTTTTTACAGGCATGGGAGCTGCTCCATCAAATGAGCTCTGTTTGCTTTGAGGGTGGCCAGAGCTCGGTGGGTATTGGAGGCAGGTGCAGTCTGCGGGGCTATAGGCACCAGGGCCATGTGGCAACTTCTTCCTGAGGAAATCAGCCTTTTGTCTGCTCCTCCTGGAGCCCGAGGAGCAAAGGCTGCTGTGAAAAACGTAACTTTCAGGGGTTTCAGTTTCAAATTGGTTAAAACAAATTTTGAGTGTAACGAAGTTACGCTTGAAATAAAACTCTGAATTTGGAAATTATGTCTGTTTGGCAAGCTCTGGTGCACATACCCAAAATATAATGTGTCTGGACAAAAAGCCAAGAAAAAGCATGTCTTTGTCTGCACATGTGGATTTGGATACTGTTTCTAGAAGGAAATTATAAGAGAAATAACATCTCCCAATGACAATTGCCTATTCTTAAAGTTCTCAGGGGAAATTTCTAGCAGCGAGTCTCAATTTCCCTGCGGTTTCATCCCCCCCCGAGCCTGCTGCTCTTCTGCAGATTCTCCTCCCTGTGCTGCACCTCCCTGTCTCTATCTCCTTCTTCCTTGAGCCTTTGAACTGTTTCCTTTTAGAAGGAGAGTCATTCCCTTGTTTTGCCCCACAGCTTTCTCCTTGCATCACTGGCAGCTCAAACATATTTATTTCTATTTAAAAAAACAACACTACACAGCACTGATGTATCCAACCTGTGCTGCCAACAGATGAAATGGCTTTTGCTAGAGCTACCCAAAGTCACTTTTCACACATATTTTCCTTCCAGGCATTGTGAAAACTCCTTCTGGTCTTTGGTGCTGTTCTGGGGAGCTCACATGTGACCCAGGTGTAATTATGGCCTTCTCAGCCAGCGCTGGTGGGATCTGTGCTGGGACACCTGCGAGCTGGAACATGTCTCACAGGTTGGAAAAAGTGCTTTGTAGCTACACGAGAGGTAAAGGGAATGTAGAGCTGTAAGATTATTTTAAAGAGAAGCCAGGAAAAACCATGGCTTCTCAGCAAGCAGGGAATTTAATTCATAAAACAAATGTGTTTGGAAACAAAAACCATGATGCTCCCTGCTTTCTCATTCATTTTTCATGTCCTATAACTCACCTTTGCTACACTCAGTTATCCAGCAAGGGTTTTCATGAAGTAAGGTATTCATGTGTATACACACACTCATATATATTTGAGGTATAATCTCCCTGCAGTAACTCTGTACTCTTGCATGAAGCTAAATGAAGAACTGACCTTATTTCTTGGACTGCACAAGAGCAGGAGGCCTAATGGCTCTTCTGTGCTTAGATGTATTTGCTGAAAGGAGTTTAATAACATAATAATGTTGCTGCCTTCCGCTGTCATTTCTTAGGTTATCTATCATCTGGTTGATTGGAAAACATTCCCAAAAGAGTTCTGGTATTCTAGTCCATTTCCTAATCCAATCGTTTCATTACTTATGTAATTTTCCTCGTCCTGTGGGGGAAGGACACGTGTATTATTGTTCATTCCATGCAGATTTGGAAATCAAAATCATATCATAATCCCATTTCCCATCCTCCCCTGTCCTTGATTCCCTTTTATCTGGTCACTTGGAGGATGCCATCATGCTTGTACTTTCTAACCAAGGAAGTTGTGTTAGCAAATAAATCAAATTCTTTTGACGGGCAGTGGAGATTGCAGAAGAGCCATGCACCACGTTCACCCCCCCAGCTGCTGAGTTTCCCTGATTGCTGCTGTAATTTTGCTGCTCTAATCAGCCACAAGATGATAACAGTCATGCAAGGCAAGCAATTACTGGGTTTCCTGGGACAGTCCAACCACAGGGACTATTCCTAATTTAAAGGAGCTGTAACTGCCAGTGTACATGGATGCATTTTTCTTAAACATCTCTGACTATAGTTATGAAGTGAAATAATAAATTGTATTCCCTCTTGTTCTCCTGCAGGGACTGTGCCTAAGCCTGGAATTACTGACATCTGTGTATCATTTCAGTGGTAAATTACAGCTGGGACATGCTAACCCCAAAGTGTGAGTAAGGGCTGCTCCTAAATGATTGGAAACTTCTTGGCAATTTACTGTTGAGCTATAATAATTAGCTTAGTCTTCATTCTCTTTTGATAGTTGTGTAAAATTTGTGCTATTTCCTTAGCAGCAGAGTTGATTGTTTAATCAGCAAGAAGGATGGTTTTTCTGGTGAAGATTAGATCTCAGCTAAGCCTCATTTTGTGTTAATTGTCTCATTGACAACTTCCTCTCCTGCTCCCCTTCCCCCATGTAAGAAGAGGAGTGATGGAAACCTGGAATTAATATTGCCATGGAGATGATGTAATTTCCTGAGCTGCTCCAAAATAATCTGAATTTCAAAACTCTTTTACCTACTAATTTCAGGAAAAGTATAATAAATAATACAAATATATTAATGGCTAAAACATTTAATCTCATTGTAGATAGCTTGTGCCCAGTTCTCTAATAATGCATTTGTGCTTGCAGAACAAGAGGCTAAGCACAAAAATTACCATGGTGAAACTCAAAATTTGTGCTATTCATCTCTGTTGCCAGTAAATAAGATTAGAGTGACTGTTTATACGTCTGTTTAAAGCTACTGTCCTTGAAACCAATTAATGTAATAATGAATAATGAGTTTTTCATTTGTGAGATGGCGGGCAAATTGTTAAGAGGTTAGAAATTAATTTTATTTCTCAAAATGAATGGGTTGCAGGCCTTGTATCCATGTCATGACTATCCAAGGGAAAGTAAAATTAAAGCATTTTTAGACAAGGGCTGAAAATTTAAATAGCAGTCTAGGATTCACACGCTGCTGGGAATTTGGCCTTTGACTGCCATGTTTTGCATTGTTGGTGTAATAGGAATTATGGGATAGCTCAGTTCACCATGGAAAACACCTGTTTTAATAATTCTGTGCTGCTTACCAGGAGCAAGATGAAATAAATGGAACATGGGGCAGATGAATAAGACTTTTACTGGCTTCGTTAAGACTATCAATTGCTTAATTGAGAAACCATAGGGAAATTCAGAAAAACTCTTCCAAATCATCGTCCTCCTTGGATGAATTCCAGAAGTTTGGAAAGCTTCTGAACCTTCTCAACAATGCTATTTTGTGAGTGTGGACTGGAATTTGAGGTATTACAGTTAGAAGAAATAGAAATGAGAGGCTATTTTTAGGAGATGAGCCTTGTTGTGTCTTTGATATATAAAAGATATAAAATTCTACATGTGCAAGCACACTGCCTGGGGACATGGTTGAGTGGTGGATTTGGTGGTTTGAGGTTTGTGGTTGGACTTGATGATCTCAAGGGACTTCTCCAATCTAAAACATTCTGATTCTCTAAAACAAGTCTTGCTGAAATTTAGATATATTTCCAAAATGCTGGGAGTGGTTTAAGGTTATATTATATGCAGGTCAGAAACATTGTTTCTTCTTATTCTACTTATTCCATTGAGTATTTATGTTCTACTTTACACTCATGTAACTCTTTCTAGGTGGTTTTCAGTAAGTTACATTGCAAGTGTCAGCTTCAAACAGTCTTTGGCTCCTAACTGACAAATCTGTACCCTTTTGAGAGTACAGAAGAAATAATGGAGAAATAATGGTCTAAAAATGGGAAGTATCATTACTATTTCACTAGCTAAGCAAATTTGTTTCATAGTTCTTCTTTACCTTTGTTCAGTTCTTTTGTTGAATGTTTTTTTTTCCCCTATGCTTCCAAATATTTGTTGTGAGCTCCAAATAATATGTAACACTTCAGCATATGTGTCAATTTAAGGACACTAATGATGTTGACTCTGTCCAGAAAAATCAACTTTATAAGGGCTTAACTCTCATATTAAGTATTTTCTTATTCTATAAATTTTCTTATTCTGTAAATGCTTAATTCTCATATTAATGAAGTATTTTCTTATTCTATAAATTTTCTTATTCTGTAAATGCTTAATTCTCATATTAATGAAGTATTTTCTTATTCTATAAATTTTCTTATTCTGTAAATGCTTAATTCTCATATTAATGAAATATTTTCTTATTCTGTACATGCCTGTCTAGAAGAAAGAAAATTTAAGTTAATTCAGTAGGTCTGAGAAGACTGATGGAGTCTTGATTTTAGCATTGGTCTCTAGCTACATTGGAATTGGAATTGTTCAATTGTAGGTATTTTATCTTTCTAAAACACACCAGAAATAACTCTAGTACTTTTCTAGCACTGGTAATTATTCTGTGCTTACTTGCTTTTAATTTCAGCATTTGTTCACTCTCTGGGAATAATCACAAACACCAGAATTGTACAAGATTTCTACAATTAGGAGTCCCCTCCCTTCTAGATCATAGGTTTAAATATTAATGGTAACAGTTGCAAAATCAGCTTCTGGTTGTTTGTAGGAAGATCCCCTAGTGACATATGGAGCTGGTTTGAACGATGGGCAGAGGAAAAGAGTTTAGTTAAAGGTCCTTGAGGACCTCCCAGAAATTAAATTTTCACAGTAAGTATTGAACTTGGATTTCCCCTTATAGAAAACATTGAAATTAAAATGCACAGAAACTGAAATGCAGTTTGATAGATTAGCACGAGGGTTCTGTTCTCATTTAGAAAAAAACAACAATCCAATGCCTTTGTCTTCTTGAAGCAGCAATAGAATTCTAAATCTATTATTTTTATTCTCCTCAAATACTCAGAAACTGTGATGAAAGTTTCACTAATCATGATGAAACACTAACTGATGAAAGTTTCACTAATCATGCAGTCAAATAGCACCAGCTGTGAACAGAAGCCTAATAATGTGAAAGATTTGGAATGACCAAACCTGATCACCAGTCATACATTTATTAGCTCATTCATCCTAAGAAACTCCTGGGTTTAAAATCAAAAATATGGATGCTGCAAACCTTCAGTGTGGCTTGGTTTGTTTTGTTTTGTGGAAGTCTTGCAGTCCTTGCTGCTCCATTTCCAATGAGGGAAACATTTTACTCGTACTGAAATTGTGGCTGGAATGAGTTTCCATCCATAACCCCTCAATGCAAATATATATACACACATTTCTATATGTCTGTGTTTATGCATACACCTATCTACCCATCTACAGGTATGTAAACATTTTTATTTTAATCCCTCAAGCATGCAGCTCAGCCAGCCTGCCCCTGCACTGAAGGGCTGTATTGGCAAGGCAGGGAACTAAATATTGAGAGAATGTGTTCAAAATTGAATGGCCTATATGAGTTTTGTTTTATGCTAGACTGGATGTGAAAAAATATCTGTTTCATATAAAAATATTAAGAGGCAAAAGGGCAACAGTGGCCATGTAACTGAACAGCTTGTTTTATTTCAAATGCCCTGGAGCAATATCTTTTTTCCCTTTGCCCATCCTTTCATTCTCACAACTGATTCTAAAACTAGGTAGTGTCAGTGTTCAAAGTGTTGTACAGCTATTTTTATGTAACTGTTGTGTGCAAGATCATTTTTATTACTATGTTAACATGAATTTGTATGTGTATACTTTTTGTCACTTATCAAATGTGAAAAAAAATAATATTATGATCTTCTACTTCAGTGGGAATATATTTCAATTGTTCGTGATCAGTGAATGATGACAGCTGATACCATAAGTAAACAGATCATATATTATTTACCTCTGTGTCAAACACTTCCAGAATCATAACTCTTACCTTAATTTCAGGGGAAAAAAATTTAGGCACTGGATGAAAATTCCTTCACTTTTAATTATAAATTAAGATTCATAAGTAGACTGATTAAAAAGCCTGTTGGGCATGTACACTCCAAATTTTCCTCAGAAACCTTTTCTTCATGGAAAGTGCACGACAAACAGGTGGGTTTGATCAGCTACAATTATCTAAAGAGAGTATTTGACTTCATATCTTCAGATGATTTATCTCAGAATATTCCTTTGCAGTGGCATTCCAAGAGCAGGAATGTGCATGCAAGCAGTAACTCTACCTGTGGCCACAAATGTAGGATGCAGCAAAATCTCATTTTCCCTTTGTGCTGCTGCAGCCTGCCATAATAAGGAAACTCAGAAATATTTCATGGTCTGCTGTGATGTAAGGACTATTTTTTTATCCCTAATGGATTTTAATGGCTTTGGAAGAAAAGTGCTCCTTGTCTATCTCCTGTGTACACAAAAATTCTGAATGGTACCACACTGAGCTAGGAATCCTGAATGTTTGATGAGGATGTGCTACTGACAACTCAAAAAAAAAGCAAAAGAGGCTGCTCAGGACTATTTTACCATCTTTCTCCATCCTGTTCAGTATTTCAACCTTGCTATCTAAACTTTTTAAAATAGCCTTTCTTATTTTAAAGTGGGCTGAACATGACTCTGGTGATGTTGGCATTGAACTCACAGTTGGGTCTTTCATGGGATTTTTCTATTATTTTGTTTGGGTTTTTGTTTTTTGGTTTTTTTTTTTAATCTTGAAAGGCAAAGTCTGACAGTGAATTCCATTCTGGTGCTTAAATGAGGGTGAGTTCTTCCACCATTTAAGACAGAGTTTGCTGGTTTTTTTTCAGTTTGGTTGGTGGTTGTTGTTTTGGTTGGTTTGGTTTGTGTTTATTGGGGTTTTTTTGTTGTTTTTTTGGGGGAAGGGGCTTTGGATATTTAGGCTTTGTTGTTTTTTTTCTTTTTCTTTGCTAATGATGCTTCCATATTTTCTGAAGGCAGTGCTGCTTTGTAGCCTGGATCTCTCTCTGTTCATTTTTATTTTCACAGAGTTTCCTTTTTTTTCTTTTGCATTTTTAATAAAATAAAGATCCCAGATACCATCAAAGAAGGTCTCCAGGAATGTCTACTGGAGATATCTCCTATTTCAGTCTCAGATGTGCTGATATCCAAGCACTGGCTGGGAACCTCTGTTCTCATCAGTATACACCATCAGGTGAATATTTTTTTTTTCTTTTGGGGGAAATTTGTTTATTTGTTTTCCCCCCTTTTTTCACTTCTTTGGCCTTCAACTGAAGTTGATGAAGCACTGTAAATCCCACTTTGTGTTTTAAAGCACAGACAAATAATTTTAGTAAGATGAACCAATCCTGTCCCAAAGAAATGAAGGAAAAAAAACAAACAAACAAAGACATTTGAGAAGTTTTGCACTTTCTCTCCTGATCCTGACATCAGTAACAGAGGTCTTGTTAGAGCACCCTAAAGCATTCTCTAAGCTAGAAGTTATTCTCTTTTTTACTTAAAAATCTTTGACCTCATATTTTTCCCTAGAACAATAATCTTCCATTCTATTACCTTTACATTTCCAAAGTTTGTGTTCTGAGAAACAGAGTGAAGTATAAATTGTATGCAAACAAAGAAAGCCTGAGCAAAAAGCAGTCTTTGAATGGTTTCTGTTAATGTTTTTTTATGTTTAAGATGACAAACAAGTGCTCTTTATAAGGGAAGGCAGCAGTGTCTGTCTCTTCAAGGGCAATGAGATTTAGATCCTGGACATTTGTACATCTTCTTGGCTGAATCTCCTTCTAAAAAGTGAATAGTGAGGGGGCTGTTCCTGCCCTTAGAGCCCATCTGGACACAAGCATAACTTTCAGCCTTGATGTCAGAACTGTACTGCCAGAGCAGCCTGCTGTAACTCCTGTGTGCTCTGCTCCTCTCTGCTTGTACCTGGTACCATCTCCCAGCTAAAACAACACGGCCCCATCAGCTTCAGGAGGGCAGGGAGAGGGGAACAGTGATTTGGCATGCAAATTGAAGCCTAGCTTTTATTAACCAAGCTCAGCACTGCAGGATTTAAAGTGGTACCTTAATTTTTGGCTTTTATATTTTCACATTCTGTGCTGCTTTAGTGTGTGGGTCTGGGCTTCACATGAGGGGATGCTGAGCTCTCTGCACTGAGCAGGGAGACAAAACAATTCCTGCTCCAGCTGGGCACCAAGGACAAATGATCCAAAGCTCAGCCCAGGAGCACAAACAGCGTGGGCTGCAGAGAGAAAAACAAGCAGGGTGGGAGTGCCTGGGCTAAAGCTGGAATGGGACAATGAACTGCAAGGTGCAAATGGAGCAGAGCTGAGCCAAGGGAGAGACCCCGGGAGCGCTCGTGCATTTTGGGACCATTTTGGTTCATCTTGGGTTCATTTTGGGACCATTTTGGTTCATCTTGGGTTCATTTTGGGACCATTCTGGTCCATCTTGGGTTCATTTTGGGACCATTCTGGTCCATCTTGGGTTCATTTTGGGGCCATTTTGGTCCATCTTGGGTGCAGCCCTGGCTGGGCTCTTGTGCTGCCCAAGGTGGATCCATGGAGGAGATCCTTTGAATAAATCCCTGCTTTTTAACTCCGTCCAGCCTCTGTTCTAGCTCACCCCTCACAAGGCATCCAAAGGGCCTGAGCTGGTCCCTACACTGCTGCCTGGAGGAACATTGTCTGCTCTTCCCCCAGCTGGCTGAGGATTGACTGGAGATCACTCCAAGGTATCCTTGGAGACTCTCTTGACGTGTCAGCAGTGAGATGCACGCTGTCCTTCCATGCCATGGGATGTTCCAGGCTGCAGAGGCACCCCCTTGGTGCCCAGCCCTGTGTGACAGCAGCTGTGCACAGGGACATGCTGTGTCTGTGTTTGGTGAGTGTTCCAAATCTGGGTCCAACAATATTTGCTCGGGCACGGAGAAAGTCTGGGAATTTGATCTTGGCATGTGGCTGGAGCCAAAAATACAGTGCAGCAAGTGGGCATGGCTGAAATTCAGGCCTGTTATCCCAAATGTCACTCTGAAGGTTCTCAGAGACTTTCAGGCTCCCAGCAGACTCAGCTGTGCCAGTGGTGTCTGAGTGTAATGAGCTGGACCTGTCAGAACGAGTCCCAGGCAGCACATTAACTCACTGGCTTCACAGATGGGATTCTTTAAAAGATCTTTGTAATACAGATTTTTGTGATTTAGACTTTGAATTACCACCCTCTGCAGTACCTGTCTCACAGTTTGTGTCACATCAAACACACCTGTGAGCGTGCTTCGGCATGTAATTAAATTGCTATTTAATTAAATAAATTTATTGTTACTGGAGGGGTATTTTATTGTCACTCAGGAAAACCTATTCACAAGAGGGAAACAGCCTCTGATTTCTCAGTGCCTTTGCAAAAGCCCCCTCAGTTTTTCTGTGAGATAATGTAACAAAGGCATCCAGAGTGAGGGTGTAAATGACATTTTGTTCGTTCAAGGAACAAACAGCACCTAGGCTGGCCCTCAATCCACAGCTATCTCTTCAGAGTTTCCCCTTGTACATTGAAATGGTAAATGATGGCAGATGCCAAATACAGCTTCTTAAACCATACCTAGAGTAAACCATGCCTGGCTTCCTGATTCATCACGGCTGCATGCTTCGAGCTTTGCAGGTAACTTCATTTTTGAGACTGAAATGTCTATTTTTATTTTATTTATTTTTTAATCAATGGTGTTTAGATCAGTATCTGCTGCCTGTGGAACTTGTTTGGGTTAAGATTTCATTATGAATTTGAAATGGCCCAGATTCAATGAAGAGGTTGTCTTAAAATACCTCTGATAGACTTGAGCAATTTATGGTTATATTTCAGAGCCAGCTGCTGACTAGAGAGTAAAATCAAAACCACCTCACAATTCACAGTTTTGTTTGGCTTCAGGTTTAAATCCAGTTCACAGAAAGGAAGGGCTGAACTCTGCACCCCAAGATTTGCTCATCTCTTTTGCAGCTGTAAGCTACTGGAGTGCAATTATTATTAGCAATCTAAATGTAAATGTTGCTTTTCTCCTGTATTAAGTAATAAGTCCTTCTGTAATTATCGTGGGGGTGCTTTATTGCTAAAATACTCAAATATGATCTGGGAGGAATAAGGAATCATGCTACAAACCCACCTATTCTCCACTATTAATATGAAAATATTAATATTTTTAAATAAAACCAGAAAATTCTGGGATCACTGGAATACTTAAGAAGAAACAAACCATTTTCCACCCATGTGAAGGCCATAAAACATTGGTGGACAAATCAATGCCTTATTCAAAAGCCATTCAAGTTCCTCCCTTCTACATCAGTAGGATGAGCAGGGTTTTCCTGGAGCTCTGGGGTGAGTGGGGATGGTTGGACTCAGAACTCATTTGGGCATGAAGGTTCACTTAGCCAGCAATGAACTGAAATGTGGCTGGAGCCCCTGCTCCTGTCCTAAAACCAAGAAAAAGATTACACAGGTTTTGAAAAGAACGGCAAACATTACTCTCTTAGGATGAGATATTGCTAAATAGAAGAGGTGCAAGTAAATTTTTAAAAATATTGTGAAAGAGTCAAAGGAAGTCGAAGATTTTTTGAAACTCGGCAAGTCTAGCTCAGGTTCTCTTGATTCTGGGTTCTTTTCACACAGCACTGAGTACATCTAGAAGCTTCCAAAATTCATGGGGATTTTTAAATAATGCAACAGACTAAATCCTAAACTGGGACCTGTCATTTCACTTTTATTTTTTTTTAGTTACACAATGAAATCTGTAGGCTGCAAAAGAAGATGATGCAGTGCCCTGGACGCAGACATCTCTCCTGCTGGCTGGGAAAGTATGGGATGAATGTGGGATGGCTGCTGCCTGCCTGCCTCCTGAGGGTGTCACTTGTGTCCCTGCAGAAGGACTGGGTGTCACTTGTGTCCCTGCAGAAAGACGGGGTGTCACTTGTGCCTTTCCAGAAAGACGGGGTGTCACTTGTGCCTTTCCAGAAAGATGGGGTGTCACCTGTGTCCCTGCAGAAGGACGGGGTGTCACTCGTGCCTTTCCAGAAAGATGGGGTGTCACCTGTGTCCCTGCAGAAAGACGGGGTGTCACTTGTGTCCCTGCAGAAAAATGGGGTGTCACTTGTGTCCCTCCAGAGAGATGGGGTGTCCCTTGTGCCCCTGCAGAAAGATGGGGTGTCACTTGTGTCCCTGCAGAAAGATGGGGTGTCACTTGTGCCCTTCCAGAAAGAAGGGGTGTCACTTGTGCCCTTCCGGAAAGATGGGGTGTCACTTGTGCCCTTCCAGAAAGAAGGGGTGTCACTTGTGCCCCTCCAGAGAGATGGGATGTCACTTGTGCCCCTCCAGAGAGATGGGGTGTCCCTTGTGCCCCTCCAGAGAGATGGGGTGTCCCTTGTGCCCCTGCAGAAAGATGGGGTGTCCCTTGTCCTCTGGGATGCTACAGAGCCACGGGAGTCCCAGGTACATCCCAACTCCCACGCTTGGTCACCACATGAGAAGAACCAATCTGCTGCACAGAGGCACCAGGGAGGAGATAAAACACACCTTCTGATTCATTGCTCAGATGCTTGTTCAGAAATGGAGAGGCACCCAGCTCCTGAGCTCTGAAGAGCCAGCTAGCAGTGAGGTAAAACTGCCTGCCAGGTTCTGGTGTGTGCCACAGAAACAAAGGGCAAACTAAGCAGTGTCACTTCTCTGTGTCCTACCAAGACCTTCATAGAGGTGAGGAGCTTAAAATAAAGATATCTAAGTAATTTTCAGATTTTTAACTAAGGCTTAACTATCCCCTAAGTTTATTTTTAAAATGATTATTCAGGCAGGGCCAGTTTACAAAGCCTGATCCTGAAAGGACTTCAATCCATGGTGGTTATTTGTTGTTCACTTACTTACAAACCTTCTCTTAATCAATCATTCAGGTTTTTCTGGTCCTTAATCCTTAATGGTCCTTAATGAAATGCTTTTCATTGGTTTTTGCCAACTTCCTGAAACTGAAGAAAACAGCAACAAAGATCCCTCAAATAAATCTTAATAGTTACTAACGACAATAGTAGATACCCCTTTATTAATTAGGCAGAAATAAGTCTTTAAACTATGCAAATGGGGTGTTTAGGGGGTTTTCTCTCTTTTTGAGCTCTCATCTGCCCTTCTGTGCATTGCAGCCTTGCTGAAGGACCTGTAATTAAATTGAGGAGAGAAGCTGCCCTCAGTAAATGGTTCCTCCAAAAAAGTCCTCCAAAGTAGCTCATCAACGTCCTCCTCAAGGAGTGAAAGGATCTGGGTAAAGGCACAAGAGACGTCAGCTTGTAAGGCCATCCACAAAACCTTCCTGCACATGTCTGGGAGTGAAGGGATACCTGGACAGGGACGTGGTGCCATGGAGAGCCCAGACCCAGCTGCAGCCCTGGGTATCCTACAGTCCAAACTCAAGAGCTGCCCCAAGGGGATGGAAGGGATGGATGGTTCCGTGTCACAGGACTTGCACGGGCACTGCTTGGGGATCAGCAGAGACCAGAAAGTAAAGAAGCCCTCATTTTCCACATCAGAGTGAAAAGGAGTGAGCTCTGACAGAGCACAAACCACCCAGGCAGGAGCAGCCCCTGAGCCCGTCCCTGCTGTGTCACCCAGGCACTTTCTTTCATTCAGAGGATTCATTATTTAAATCTTAAAATGCCTCTCTGAAACTCAGCAGAGATATTCCTGCTTTCAGTAATACATCTGCAATAATGCTTTCCTCCCTGCTCCAGACCTCTTTGAAATCCAGCACTGCAGTCAGGGGCATGTTGACAGTTTTGCATGAATTAATGAAAAAGAAGTTGGAAGTGGTTGACCAAGATTTATTTATTATTCTTAAACTGACTGTGTATCCATGTTGCTCTTCTGAAAAGAAAATTGAGAGAAGAAGAAACTGAAAAAAAGCTCTTGAAATGTATGATTTGGAATTCATTCTGTACCTCAGTCTACAGGATACAATTGTAAGTACCAAGGCTTCTGGTTTGAGGTGGAAATTCTTGCTCTAAATTGTAAGATTGCTTTCCTGGTATTGCTTAACATGCTGAGAGGATGTGAAAATGGATGTTTCCAATACTGGGAAAAAGGTAATCCAAAGTTGGTCACTTAATAGATAAAGGCTAACTATTATTTAGTCCCTTTTGTTTAAAAAGAAAATTATTAATCATCTTGGCAATGAAACCCTAAGATGCAAAACATTAACATTCCTGCTGAATATTTTATTGCATACCCTTTATGATAAAAACCTGAAATGCAAAATCTTCATGATCCAAGCACAGAGGTGACACCTAATCTTCCTGAAGCACTCTGGAACGTGTTGAGTTGGAAATACGAGTCCTCCGAGCCTCCCTTCATTTGCATGCCCTCCTGTTTCACAACCCTGCTTCCTTCAGCACCTCAGCCTTCCCCAGAAATTCTGTGTTTGCCTCTGGCTGTGGCAACAGCCCCAGGCAAAGAGAGGGCAAGGAGGCTGCCAGCAGCAGAGGCTGGCACTGGCCAGCCAAGGGCTTGCATGGCCATGCCAGCTCAAACACAAGCACTTCCTCTTGCTGCTTTCCTCCCTCCTGAGGCCAGCCAACCAGAGATGGAATTTCTGCATTCCTGGAACACCTGCTGGAGGCTCTCAATGCTCACAATTATCCTCCCAGCCCTCCGCAGGTGCAGGGCAGGTTCTCTGAGAACACAGCTCTACAGTGGATAGGTTCATCTATAAATCTCAGTGAAACGCATGCCGCAGGATTTAAAATGTGTTTATATTTTTATAATTTTTGCTGAGAAAGCAACAGCAGTTGGAATAATGTTACGTTATAAGGCTGTGAAGCCTCGGGCAAAATCTCCAGCTCTTAGTAAATGCAGGGCTTTCTATTGCAATAAAAACCTTTGTGTCAGCATCTTAAGCTGCTGGATCACTTATGCCTTTACAATCCACACCACTCAGTCAATTTTTAACCCTTCTCTCAACACAGGCTTTCACTTCTCAGGCATTTGTCTTCACCCGCTACTGTTGCTGTAGGACACAAAATAAAACGACACGGACACTGGAACTTCTAAGGTAAAAAGAAGAAAGTTTAATTTCTGACTTCAATATTTCTAGATTTTCAAAAGTGACAGTGGATTGGAGGATGACAGTGCCACCTCTCCAATGGCACTGGACAAACCAACAGTCTATCAGATCTTTCCTCCTCCAGAAAGGAACGTAAACCAATAATTATTTACATAAAACCGCGTGAGAAAGCTCGCTACAAGAATGTAAACAGGAGAACTTAGAAGAACAAGGCAACCCGCTACCAGTCGACCCCTTGCTGTCCTCAGCTGGCAGGGCAGCTCCAGGAGCACCTTCCCAGGTGTGCCCTGGCTGCAGGTGCTGCCTCGTGCACGCTGGCTGTCAGGCAGGCTCTGAGCTGTGGGAGCCACGAGCTGCTCCTCCTTTGGCTCTGCACGCCCTGCTGCACAGATGGTGAGCCACGGCACGCGCCGCCCACTTGTCTTTTGTGCCTCTCTCCATATGGTTCTTGTGCTGGACCTGCAAACAAGTTGGAGCACTTGGTGGGACTAGGAAATTAATCTCATTGAGCTCAGCAATGTTGCTGTTAAAATTCCTCGTGTTATTGTACTGCTGTGAGGGACTGAGTGAGTCAGGTCAGACTGAGATGGGAATTTGCAGTTCCCTTGATTTTGCTGGGGTCAAACCCACCTGTGCTGTGCCTAAAGCTTACTCTGGGGTGTGTCTGTAAGCCACTTCAGCATATGAGTGAGTTCCTCATTTTCCTAAGAAAATCATCTCATGGCAGGTGTGAGATCGTGCAGCACTAATATCTGTACGTGTACATTTCATAGTATCTGTAAATGTTCACTGCATAATACCTGTACATTTCATAACATCTGTACATGTTCACTGCATAATATCTGTACATGTACATTTCATAATATCTGTACATGTTCACTGCATAATATCTGTACATGCATATTTCATATCTGTAAATATTCACTGCATAATATCTGTACATGTGCATTTCATAACATCTGTAAATGTTCACTGCATAATATCTGTACATGTATATTTCATGATATCTGTAAATATCCACTGCATAATATTTGTACATCTACACAGCACAATATCTGTACATGTTCACTGCATAATATCTCCAAATATTCTGACACTGCACAGGATCCCACAGTCTTGGAAATGGATAATGCCACTTGCTGCTTTTGCTGGTGGTAGGGGAGACAGTATTAAAGCAACCTGATATGAAAGTGGATGAATGATTTATATTTCGATGATAGATTTAGTCGTGTCCTCTTTGTGCTTCAAAGGAACTGATGAAAAATGTCAAGATTTCAGGATTTAGGACAGCATCTCAAAGGGAGCCTGTAAAGGTTCACGAGTCGAACTTTCACTGTAAGATTTAGCTCCCCCTGAGACACAGGGTCAAAGGCCAGAATTATTTCACAGATATTTTAGATGTATTTGTTTCTCAGTTAGCCACTTGGGACCAAATCCCCAAGAAGGAGCTGCAACATGAGGGAATTTCTGTGTTGTGGGGTGGAGCACGGCTGTCCAGGCTGTTGAAGGTGATAGAACACTGATTTAGGGCTCAGCATGGCTAATGCAGCTCCAAGATGGAAATGGAGGTGCAATTCCTGGAGAGCCACCACCAGTTCCTGCTGAGAGCTTCTGCTTCCCAGCACATGGGGCAAGAATGTATATTGTGGCTTCCAGCCACGTCAAGGTTTGGGTGTACAGCTCATGGAGCTGTGGAATCTGGCAACCATGAAAAGTAGGGATATTCATGATGGAGACACCTGTCCCTACTCCAGTGGTTACTTTATGTATTTTAAATATTTGTTTTAAATCTTATTTTCAACATTTATGCTATAAATCTTCTACAAACCAGCCTCAGGACAGGGGCTGGGATCCAGGTGTCTCTGCCCCCCTCACTGAACGTTCCTACCACAAGGCTGTGGTGTCACACTCATTGCTTCTCCCTTTTTACCACAGCTATTTTTTATTTATTTATACAAAGTGAAACACATTCATCATCAAGGCTGGCAAGATGAACAAAATATTCCATGGGCAGGAGTTTAAAGCCCAGTTGGAGAATGAGAGGAATTTGCTACCCAGCCCTCCATCCTTTGTGACTGCTGATTTTGGGAAGCTGCTCCATGTGCTCACCACATGCCTCTGGGATTTTTTTCTCAGGTGACACAGGTGGAGGAACTGTGCTCGAGAATCCTTCCAGGCATGACTTAGACATGGAAAATTCAGCTCTGCTGACACTGCAAGACTCCTGGACGAGCCCAGAAGTGAACCTTTAGTACCTGGTTTATCACTAGAAGCAGAGCACTGTAGAGGTAGCTGAAGAATTTTTGGATTAAGGTAAACAATCTTTGAAAATCCCACTAAATACTTACTTGCATCTCTAGATACTGATCTCACCACAATAATTTGATTCCAAATCTATTCAAGAACTTGTGTTTCCTGAAAATTAAGACTTTGCATTACATTTTTTTCACTCTAAAAGAAACTTCCTAACATGGCTCAGAAGGGGATTGTCATTTATAAGTTATTAATGAGCCTTTGATTGTGTGCATTACATGTCAAGTGAGAATTTTTTTAATGAAATGAATATTTTTTTTGGCTAATCAGTAGAACAAGTATTCATTCTTAGCTTCCCTTTACTCTGAGAGATTTGGTCTTTTTCCTTGGAAGACACAAGTTAAAATTCACTTTCTACATTTCTGTTTCTCAGCTGTTTAAGCAGAACTTATTTTTTTAGTCTTTCTAGGGAAAGATGCTTTGAAAATATCTGTCCCATTTCCTAGGAAAAAAGTTGCACACTTTTATACGTAATTATAAACCACAAAATCAGAAAGCATAAAACTCAATGTTCTTACAGAACTACTTAAAAATGAGAGTAACTTGCTGACATTTTTTGGTACTGTTAGCTCTGGAACACAAGATAAAATGGAACTGACACCAAAGACAGTATTCAGGTTAGTAAATATCTTGATTTTTGTGTTCTCTCCCAGAACTGTAACCAAACAGGTTATATGAAAGAGCATTGAAATTCCTGTTAGAGGAATTTGTGACTTCCTTGTATTTCTATTTCTACAGAATATTTCTAAGAATTAGGAAAAAAAACCCAAACAAAAAACAACCAAAACAACAAAACAACCAGATTAAAAAAGACTGAGAGAATATTTTGTGTTTAGGGACCAAAGAGCTGGCTAGTCCAGTCAAATGGAAACTTAGGAGAAATAGGGCTCCATCCTACCAGCATTTATGTATCCACTCAAATTTGTTGAGTGAGAAGTTTTTTAAGTGAATATTAAAAAAAAAAAAAAAATAGTGGAAGAGTTAAACTTCACTCAGTAACCAGAAAACTAAATACCATTTAAAGCACAAAATAACCAGAGGATCCTGAGCAGATTTGAAGCAGCCAGTGTACTTGTAATTATTACTTTTAAAAAAGGTATTTGCTTTCTAAACCAGTACTTCAGGTGGCTTCAAAATTACAACATAGAGAATTTAAAAAAAACTTTTTTTAGAATTTTTAGAATTTTTTTTCCTGAACCTAAATTTATGAGAGAAATTTTTGGCATAATTATCTAATGCTAGCAAAAATAAACAAACCAAATTTTGGGACAGTCATTGAAGTATTATAAAGGTTGGCATCTTAAAAAAAAAAAAAAAACAAAACAAAACAGACTGCTTGTAATCATGTTGCTATAGGACATTTCTTTCAAAAATATCTGGTCACTGCTGAAAGTTTGTTTTATAACCAAAAGCAGTTAAAACCAAACCAAAACCAATTTTTCCACAGACCAGGATTCACTGTTGCAGCAAAAACCTCTGCATAATGTGAATTCTCAGCTGCAATAAAATGGAATTACTCTTTGAAAATTAGATTCCCTCCATGGGCATCATAAAAAATTCTCCATTCACGTGTATTTTACAAGAGCCTGGAGTGACAGAACAAGGAGAAATGGCTTCAAACTGACAGAGAGTAAGTTTAGATTGGATAGATCTTTAGATTGGATATTAGGAAAAAATTCTTTAGTATGAGGGTGGTGATGCCCTGGCACAGGGTGCCCAGAGAAGCTGTGGCTGCCCCATCCCTGGAAATTTTCCAGGTCAGGTTGGATGGGCTCTGAGCTACCTGGGGTAGAGCAAGAGGTCCCTGCCCATGGCAGGGGGTTGGAAGAAAATGACTTTTAGGATCCCTAGCAACCCAAACCATTCCATGACTCCATGATTCTACTGATGAAAGATACATAGGCAAAAGCAAATATATATATAAAAGTTACAGAAGATAACCTTGAAAAGGCTTCAGACACATTTTTTCCTCTCAAGAACTGGAATTTTACTCTTTAGCATGATCATGATCATTCGTGTAAGCTAAAAGTAATCAATTCCGTTCTGAACAATCCTTACTTTGAAATATAAAGATTGTACTTTCTTTAAATGCCTCTTGAGGAAGTGTAACAGACTTAGAGAGACTGAAAACCCATTTCTGTGCTTGGAAAAAATCTGAATCAGCCTATTCTTTACAGTGCATGAGGATTCTAATTGTTTTCCTAATACAGTAATTGGAATTCTTTCTATGCACACCACAATGGAAGACAATGGAAATTTTCATAAATTAATAAATTTGATTTGTCATCAAGTGGATGTTCTCCACAATATAGGAGTTAATTTTTATTCATGACATACCTCAGTAATGTATTTTACATTCTTCTCAAGAAGAAAACCTTGAAATTGTGAATTAAATGAGACACATGCAGTGTGGGTCTAGTGAGTATGGCTGCACTCAACTCCAAAATTATATTATTTAGTACTTCTTTGCTGAAAATGGTATAGAAATAATCTAATTCACACTGTAAATATGTTTCAATGCCACATTCTCTATTAAAATCATTGAATCAGCAAGATAACTCACACATTAATTTTTTTCCGACATATTACTCTGGATGCTCAATTGGTTACATGAAAAATTTGTAATTTCAAAACTTTCAACTGAATTTCATGTGAGAGTCTGTGAAATGCTACTGAAGTCAGAAAAACGCTCATAATTGTAAATAAGCATATTTTTAAGTGCTCCAGTAAAGAGACACATAAATCTGTCATGTAATGTACTGGTCTTGGGGAACAGTCAGCTGTCCAAAAATTCTTTACACCTCCTTTTCTTCACTATCCACTTCCTTCTCTTTGTTGTCCAAACTGCTTTTTTTTTTTTTCCCTTCAGTTAAAGCCAGTTCAGCTTTTTAAAGTAACTTGATGTTCAACCTTTATTTTCTCACAGACCTTTCTGTGACAGCAACCCATGGAACTTCCTGGGTTTGTCTCCTTTGCCGTCTCCAAGAATCTCTACCATCACTGTGGGAGATTGTGCTGCAAATGGAGGCAGAAAGGGTCATTTCTGGTTTTCCCTGGAGTGTGAACCGCCGCAGTTCCTTTGGTGAATGACTGACACAGGGACCTCATCCCATGGAATGGTTCCTTTTTTCTCTGGGTTGTTATAGACACCTATTCATCAAAAGGAGGCTGCAAGGGCCAAAAAGATGCAGCACCAGAACTTCAGGGAAGTCTTGAGCTGTTGACTATTTGCAGGGGTAGAGAACAAGAGAAATCCCCAGAATTTCTCTTCTCTAGAGAGGGGAGACAGAATTTTTAGGTGACTATATGCTCAACATACTGTTTAAGGAGTCCCTGTCAGCTGTAGGCAGCCTAATCCAGTGGAAACATATCCTGAAGAATGAAATAACACAAATATCTTCCTGCCTTTCCCCCTTTTTTTTTTTTTGTGTGTGTTCCTGCACAGGAAATCTCCTCAATGGCCATTATTTCTCATCTTCTGTTCTCTTTGGCTCATCACACACCATGCTTTCCCACCTGGTAGTGATTCTGATGGAGACTCTAAAATTAAATTACTGCTGCCTTTTTGTGAAAGATCTGCACAACCTGGGTGCCTGAAACACCTCTAGATAGTAGATGAATAACTGACAATTACATTATTTCATTCAGAAAGAAGCAGAAGTAGTATTTTTATCAAATCCCACGTGGTAGAGGCCACTGCAGAGTTCATCTTCCCATGCACTGATCAATGCATGAGAATTTCTGCCTCGACTTATGTGAGCCTTGACTTCCATCACGCTACCTAATGCAGGATGTGAGAATGGATACACCAGGAAAAAGGACTCTTAATTTGACTTTCTTGTGTCAACTTCAGTGCAGAAAGTGGCAGATGCCTTGGGGAGGTCTGGTCTGTTTCATGTGAGACTGGAAAGAACCTAAAATGTGTCCAGACCAAAAAAAAAAAAAAAAAAAAAAGCTGCTGCTTTTAATCTAAATGGAATAATTAATGTTTTAGCTCAAGGAATTAAAAGAATATAGTCAATTATCTGCTCTGATCCATGTATTATAATTCTAAATGGGGTGGCAGCAAAGAAATTAAGGTAAGGAATGTTTATTCCTCTAGTCCTTCTTTTTGTTTTTATTATTTTATTTGAAGTGTCAACATTTCTGGTATCAGGAGGTGTAAGTGTAAAGTAACAAAGTGAACAAGGTGGAGATAAATAAAGATGTAAGCAAATGCCAGTTGGTAGGGAGTATTAGGTCAAAAGCCTGATCTATCTGATTTGCAACTGCTGCATGTGTGTTACCCAGTGTTGCAATATCCATTTATTTGCATTTTGTTCTGATGCATCTAGACTTAGAAACACATGAAAGATGCATATTTTTATTTAAAAAAAAAAAGTGAAAAAAAGTAATTATTACTATCTGGGTACTGGTTCTGTCTCTGGGAGGTTGAAGTTTAGGGTAGATGGAACCAGCTATGTTTTTCTAGATGTGTATGGCAACCTGCTGATTGCTGTCTCACCAGAATAAACTCCAAACCTTTCCAGCTGTTCTTAATCTGGCCCCTTAACCTTTAAAAAAAACCAGAGGCTTTCCATTCCTCAGAGCCAAACTTTGCTAACAATATCTAGGTTGTTTTTAAACCAAGCTTCAAACATAAAAATGACTAATAAATCCATATTCCATAATAGTTAGGCTGGAAAACTATTATTTTAAGAGAGACTCAGTTTTTATGACCCATTTCTAATAAAAATCCCAAGTATGCTTCACTAATGCTACCATTTCAGATACTCAGATCCCGGATGACAGGCATGATATCCAGATAGATGCACCAATAAATATGTAAAGGCTATAAACCTGTCTCAAATTAGTGATTTGTAGATGTGCAAGGGGGAAAGAGGGCTGGGAAATTCTGTTTTCTAATCTCGTTTCCTGACTCTTTAAGCTCCGTCACTCCACAGCTGGTGATGGTGTTTTCCCGTGGTTTGTAAGGAGTGCTAAGTACATTACTCCGCGCTCTTCGGGGCACACGGGGGTTTGCACAGACTGAGTCCTCACCTGATTCCACTGGTGTGAAGAGTGATTTTGGGCAGCCCAGGGGCAGGGCCAGAGTGTGCCCCGAGCACAGAGTGAGGCAGGTATTGAGGAAGGAAACAGCGGCTTTTGGATGGAGCCGCAGCCTGGAAGCCCGCAACGCTTCGCAGGACCGTAGCCCGCTGGCTTTGGGATTCCACCTCGGGCTTCCTATTAAAACAACAACACAACCCGTAATAATCGCTCGTAAACATCCATCTTCCTGACTCTTTTACGGCCTCGTAATTGCCCCCACCCTGACAGGCGGATTTATGCCCTGGCTGCCAGCGGGCGATGCCGAGCGGGGCAGGGCCGGGCTGCCCTTCCCCGGGAGCCGCTCCGGCAGCTCGGGCAGCGGCAGAACCCCCGGCTTTCCCCTCCGCCTCCTTCGTTATCGCCTCCAAAACCCCGCTCCGCTGCGAGGGTTTGGCCGAGTTTCGGTGCAGGTTTGCTCCGGGGCTGTGGGCAGCCTCCTCTCCCGGCCGGGGGGAGCGCTTTTCCCGTGTAAAGCTCAAGCACCATCCCTGCAGCGCTCAGGAGGGAAATCCTCTCCTTTTCGCTCTTTTTCTCTTCCCAAGCAGGCTTACGTTCAAGATTCTCCCGCAGGTCTCTTTCTCGCCCTCCCGGCAGGACTTCGCAACTTCTGCCGCCGTTCCGCTGGCCTTTTAGCTGCCTTTTTTTTTTAAGCCCTGTGCTTTATTATTTTTTTTTCCTCCCTGTCACAAGGCTCCTTCCCCTCGCCCGCGGGGCACGGCCGGGACCCCCGCGGGCCGGGCCGGTCCCTCCGGCGGGCAGCAAGGCAAGGGATGGCCTAGAAATTAAGCAGCACTTCCGAGGTGCTACACCTCCCTCTCCCCCCTGCCCGTTTTCCTACACCGCTTAGGATTTCTCCGTGCCTCTCCCAGCCCCGTACTTTCAAGAAGCAATTTTAATTTACCGCCCCGAGGTGGTCGCGGAGAGGCGCGGCTCTCGGGGAGGGGGGAGCGCAGGAAATGCCGGCGCTGCCGCGGCGGGGAGCGCCCCCGGCCCGCCGCCCCTGACCGCGGGGGTCGCTCCCGGACCATGCCCGGCTGCGAATAACCGCGGGCTGCGCGGGGGAGCCCACCGAGGCCATGGAGGAGCGGAGCCCGGCGGGCGGCGGCGGGGCGGCAGCGGCCGAGCGAGGGGCGCCCGCCCGGAGCGCGCCGCCGCCGGAGCCCTGGCGCCGCCGGAAACTTTCCCCGGCGCTGAGCGCCGGCTCCCTCTCGCTGCTGCCGGCCCTGGCGGTGGGGCTGGCGCGGGGGCAGCGCGGCCGGGGACCGCGGGGCCGGGGCTGGGTGCCGCCCGGCGCGGTGCCCTTCTGCCTGGCCGGCGCCTCCTCGGGCGCGGGGCGCTGCCCGGTGCGGGCGGCGCTGCTGCTGCCGCTGCTGCTGCTGCTGCTGGCCGCCTGCTGCGGGGGGGAAGCGGTGGCGCAGACGGCGCTGGCGGCGGGGGAGGAGGAGGAGGAGGATCACTCGCTCTCCCTCGCCGCCACGGGGGTGGTGCTGAGCTGCCTGGCCGCCGTGACATGGCTGGTGCTGAAGCTGAGGCAGGGCGTCCTCATGCTCGCCGTGACTAGCGCGGCCAAGACCACGTCCCTCGTCGCCTTGGAGAGGGTCCCGGCGTCCTGGCGGCCCTACCTGGCCTACCTGCTGGGGCTGCTGGGCATCCTTCTGGCCGGCTACGCCGACCGGCTCTGGCCCCCGCGGCGGGCCGCCCCGCTGGCCGAGCCTCCCGCCGCCCCCCCGGCCGCGGACGAAGCCCCGGTGCTCAGGCGGCGGCGGCGGTCCAGCTCCATGATCTCCCCCGAGATGTCGGGCGGCGGCGGCAGCGGCAACAAGACCCACCGGAGGACCTCGCTGCCCTGCATCCCCAGGGAGCAGGTAGGGCAGGGGCTGCGGGGAGACGGCTCCCAAAGTTTGCCGGGGGTCCCGGCGGCGGCGGAGGAGCCGCTGCTGCCGGAGAGGCCGCGCACGGAGCGGGCGCGGAGAGAGCCCCGGGACGCCCCGGGACGGGGCCGGGGAAGCCGGGCTCAAGCCGGGCTCAAGCCGAGCTCTCCGGACCAGGCTGTCTGCCCGCGGCTGCGGGTTCGGGCTGTGCTTTTCCCTTACAGCTCGGCTTTTCCTTAGGCTGGGGTAGACGGTGCCCGGTCGGCTCTCGGAGCCGGTGCGAACCTGCCCTCGGGTTTGCCAGCATCACTTAGGAACCCCGCTGTTCCAAAGCTGTAGTTTCCTAGAAAGGTAGCCGAGTCTTTTAAAAGTTGCTTTAAGCTTGGAAGGGGTGTGTGTGCGTGAGCCGAGCAGCTCGTCCGCGGTGGGAGAAGTCCCTTATCGGGGCGGCAGGCTCGTCTTTGCCCTTTGCCTCCCCGAGGCTGTTCCCGTGCGGGTAATCGATAGCTCCGGCTCTGCCCTGGCTCTGGGAACCGGTGCGAGGCACAGGCGATTTACCTCAGCTTTGTTTCCTCCGAGAGGCTGTGACTGGAATGGCTGAGTGAGAACTTTAGTACCAGAGATGCGCTCGTTTCAATGCACACCTCCAAAAAAGCTGGAGGAAGAAGCAATCAGGCACCTTTACTGCACAGCTGAGTAGAGTCCTGACACGGGCACTAAGTGGGCTTGGTTCTGCTCTTGTAGCGTTTCTCAGTTGTTTTGAGATTTCAGGTTGCCTCACAAAAACATCACTTGACACTTGGGTGTCTTGAAAGTCAGCGCAACCCCTGCTGAGCAGTGGCGAGGGAAACCTGGGGGGAAATGAGAATCAAACTGTGTTAAGTTTTCTTATTCAACTAGTGTTGAAAAGGATTCTGTGCGCTGTGATCAAGTGAAGCGTGTTGTCATACACCTAAGGTTTTCTTTCAAGTGGCTTGCTGGATAAGCAGCAAAGTTATTTTCCAAGTAATGGCATCTAACTTATACGGTGTGGGTGGCTGGTTTGTTTCTGGAAATTGTTTGATTGCATCGCTTTGTGGTTGGTATTGACATTTCTTAGAAGAGGGCCTGACAACCTTATATACTTGAGACTTGTCTTACAACAGACGTACTTATTTATTTAACAGTTTTGTTTAGGTAAAGTAAATATTTACCACAGACAAATACAGTGTGAAAAAGTAGAAAACTGACCGAGTTCTGACTTTAGCAGGAGCTGAGAGGCAACGGTGTAAGAGTAATTTGTAAGTACAATAAGGCACGAAATTAAAACTGTTTATGCTTACTTGGTGATGCTAGGCATTTCTGATGGTTTATTACAATAATCATTTGTAAGGTCTTAAAACATATTTTCCACTTGCTTTCACACTTCCAGTAAATGCAGCCTTCTAGTTAACATCTCCAAATGTAATCATTCCAAGACGGGACCCAGTGACCATGGTCCTTGTCTTCTCTCATGGAGGGACTTCAGATCCCCTGCATGTACCAGAAGGTTGGACTGGTGATGGATGACAAGGCAGACTCCTTTTCCCTCCCTGATGGTGCGTTACCTGGGGACAGTGGCCAGCTTTGCCCCGAGCAATTCCCACTTCCAGGCTGTGGAGCTGGGCTGGAGTTAGCTGGCAACTATTCTGTTCATCCACTGCAGGATTTTGGCAAATTTCTCTTTTGTTCTCACTCACTATTAATCAGTAGAAAGATCGGGTATTGCTTCTGTCTCTGTGGGTTTAGAAATGGGTGGTTACTTTGGAGTTTGGGGGGACTTTCTGTATTTTCAGTTTTTTTTAGCACAATGTAGCTGTGTGTATGTGAACTTCTCTCCCTAAGAGCTGTTCTCTTAAATAAATGCTAGCATGAGAGAAAAATGGAAAAGCTGAAACAAAGCTCTGTAAGGATCTTGAAGAAATGATGGGAGAAGTGGGACTCTCTTACAGCACACACAGTTTATGTTTATAGCAAAAATCAGCTCCCTGTAGACTTAAAGAAAGTATAGGTAAATGTTTTCTTTTGGACAGTTTTTAAATATAACATGTTAAAAATAGATGTGAGGGCTTTGAAAGAAAACCAGGCCTTCTCTTGCCCCCCTGTTTTTAAACAACATCCTCTGAATGTTTCTGGTCTTGTTTGTACATCTGGGAGCTGCCAATAGTTTTCATCAGGAAATAGATCCACTTTATTGCTTTGAAACACGTACTTCAGTGTAGTGACTAACATCAGGCAAAGTTTGAGAGATTTTTCCCATCGCCTCCCGTGTAACCTTTCCTATTGCTGAGCACTTAATTGAGCTTTTATTTTTCCAGAATTTGATTCCCTTCATGTCTGACTGTTCCTGTTAATACAAGATTCTATGAAAGTCGGAATTTCTGAATTTTCCTTATTTAGTCACACACATCCCAATTTTAATCTGAACTCTTCCCTACTAGAATTCGAAGGTGAATCTGTGTGACATTGTAAAGGACAGCACCAGGAACTGCAAACTGACAAACTGGATATTGTCTTAACACACCTTGTGTTAGCATCTTATCGGTTCCAAAAAGAAGTTGAAAATAAAAACTTTCATTAAAAAAGCCACCATCCAGAAATCAAATGGTGCCATGATGCAGCCTTCTGTTGTTGCTAAAAGTGCTTTTTGCTCGTTTTCAGTTTAATTCTGTGCTTTTTGTGGTTGCTGTTTGTATATGATCTCTCTCTTTCCCGGCTTTGGCAAAGTCTTTGGATTAAAAGCTTCCAGGCTGGTGCGAGTGTGGATCTCATTGAGGAGTGTGTGCCTGATCTTGCTCCCAGCTGTGTTGTCTCCCTGTGATTTCATCAAGGCTGGCTGAGGATGCTCAGCTCCTCGAGGGCTTGCTCAGATTTGAGAGAGGATGCAGAGCAAAATTATGAATGGATGGATAAGACAGAAAATGAATGAATGAAGAAATGCCTTTTTTTTTCCTTTTTTCAGTAAATGCAAAAGCGCCACCCAGAAGATGGCTTTTGGAGTTTTTTCTCCAGGTTTTGGCAAACATGTTATCTCTTCCTGAAAATGCAGAGAGGAGGTTGGTGGGGGTAGAGAGGGGAGCAGAAGTGTGTTCTATGTGTTGTTTTTTCCATTAAAATATTATAATGCCCATGTGCTCTGAGGCTTGTGCCTCTGATCAATGTATTAATCTTGACACACAGCACTCCAAGGGGATGATTCTGCCTTGGTGGGTAGAATGCTTCACAGGAGATTGTAGCTGGGCAAATCTAAACCATGCTGAACACTCCTGATTTTGCTTTTGAGCTTGCTTGTTTGTTTTTGTTTAGGGAAGCTTTCAGCTATCCTGGATTTATTACAAGTATGCGTTATTTGCAGCTGCTGCAAACAGTTTGATTTGCTTTTGCGGGATTTTATTTTCTTTTTTACTTTAGTAGGGGTACAATGCACAGCAGTGTCTGAAGGACTACCAGTGGGTGACACAGCCCTGTGTGAGAGAAGGTGCTGAGTCCTGATGGAAGCTCCTGATGGAGCTTCTCCCATGTCCCCAGCTGCCAGGCCAGCAGCTCCACGTACAAACTCCTGCCCGTACTCTCTGCCCCCTAAGGCAGACAGGTTTTCTATCCATTTTCCTCATGTATGTCTCTTTTCCTTTGTATTTCTGTTTCTCCCTCCTTCTGGGCAGTTGGAGAAGTGGAAAGCTCTTTGCCTTCCCAAGGGACATCTGGTCTGTCACTTATTTTCTGTTGGTTTGAGACTCGGTAGCTGTTTTATTCTGCTGCATCTTTCCCATCCCTTTTCTCCTTATTTTTTCAGGCTGGTAACCTTGGTGCCAGATTTGCCTATGTTCCTTCATCAGCAGCAGTGGGTTTTTTTGCTCAGTTCACTGTTTTTCATGGGGTTCTGGGTGGTAACCCTGCCTGTTCCCAGCCCTAGCCTGGGAAAGTTGTGTGCAGGACTGTTGTTATCACCGCCTGTCTGTGGAGTTGAGATGACAATCCTGGAACAGTTCACATGGCCAAAGATATCTCTGCACTGATAAGATCTAAGAAGCAGTGGAGAAAAAGAAATACATTTGTCAGTTTTTCTTTTTTATTTTTCCAAGGGAAAAATTAAGGCTTTATCTCTTCTCATTGTTCGATAGTGACAGCTTTGGTAGTGCCAGGAATATGTTGCTTCTTCCCCTTTGCTGGTTCTTCCTCGTTTGACCTTAAAAGGTAGAGAAATGTACCCTTATATTATAACCACTTTTTATTAATGTGGATCCTGTGCTCTGGCCTGAAAATGGGAGCAACTGGGGTGCAACATAGAGAAATTTAGAATTTTAGAGGGGAGCTGGCAGGTTGAATTTAGGTACTGAACTTTGTCTGTGTCTATTAGACATGTGAGGTTTTATATACCAAATACCTCCTCCTAAAAGGGTTTATTGAGCTGTAATTACTCCGATAAGATTGAATGGCATTGCCATTTAGATCACTAAAAACTAAGGAATTCTGAGGAGTTATGTCATCTGGTGACTTGCTGAAACACAACCATGTAAAATATTAAAGAAAGGCTCCAGGAAAAATCACCCAGGGATTCCAGAGGTAATGCTTTATTTTCTTTTGCATGGCTTCATTTACGCAAACCTGCTCCGCTTGGGTTTTTTTCGTTTCTCTTTCAGCCTCACAAAAATGTTAAAACTGCTGCTGGAACTCTCACGAAGGGCTGACAATCTATTTTTGTCCATTGGTTAAATCAAGAAACGTATATTGTGGTACACGGGCAAAAAAAAAAGTGAAGTACAGTAGTGACTTTCTGCTCTTTCTGCCTGAAGTGTGAAAATGCAAAGCTGGGGAACTGAAAGAAATCCTGTGTACTCTGGGTTGTCATGTTAATTAAATAAACAGCCAGAACAGTGACCCTGTGTATGAAATGTGTTTTGAGAAGCTCGTTGGGGGTTGGAGGGGAAAAACAGTGACACATGATGTTTTGGACGTTAACTGTGACATTTGTATGAATTTCTCCTAATCTGCTGTTAGCGTTCTTGCATTCCAGCTGGGTTTTGTGGGAGACTGAGCCATAGCTGCGTGTTGCAAGCAGAAGGAATGGCTTTTTTCTTTAAAAAGCAATATAAAGGAATAATCTCGGCCTGGAAGTGAAAAGGTTTGCTGGGTTCTGGTGCCTGCAAACCGCAGGGCTGGGAATGGGGGTGAGCTGACTGCATCCTGGATGATTTGAGAATGAGAAGAGCACTGCTGCCATTCAGGCTTTGCGCCAGTTGCTGTGATTTACCTAGGCAGTCTGATGGAAGACGTACAGCTTGTAGCACATCCCTTGTCAGATAAGGAAAGAAATGTACAGATTCAGATAATAAAGTGGAAGCCGTGTTTTACTTTGTGCAGGGATTTTTAATGTGTTTTTTTTTTTTCCTCTGCTTGGTTTTGAAGAAGTTTTTTTATGAATTACCAAAGACTTTCCTCAAAGTCTCTTCTGTGTTAGTCAGGGTGTCACTCAAAGAAACACCTCTCACTTGGACTATGTAGTTTTTCAGGTTTCAGGAGGAAGGTGGTGGGATTGGTTTTTTCTTTTTTGTTTGGTTGGTGGGTGTTTCTTTTTTGTTTATATGTGTTTGTGAGGGTTTTTTGCTTTTGTTTGTTTGTGGAGGTTTTTTTGTGTTCAAATTGTCTTGCCCTAAGTCCTGCTGCGAGTTTTGCTTTAAGCCCTGCTGCAAGTGGTAGCAGCACTTCTTTCTACTGGGAGTAATTAAAAAAAATAATGAAACGAGGTATATGTCTGAGTTTCAAGTTGTGGGTGGAATATCAACACTTTTCCTTTGGAGCTGCTTTTGGAGATTCGCTGGGGCTGCGGGGAGAGGATGTGCTCTACCCCTTTGTCAAGCTTTGGTTCTTTTATTTATTTATCTAGCTGTTTATTTGTTTATGTATTTATGTTGTCATTTATTTATTTATTTATTCTCTACTCCTTTGTCAAGCTTTGGTTCTGTTATTTCTTTATCTATTTATTTATTTATTTAATTTATTCTCTACCCCTTTGTCAAACTTTGGTTCATCTATCTATCTATCTATCTATCTATTTATCTATTTATTTATTTATTTATTTAATTTATTCTGTACCCCTTTGTCAAACTTTGGTTCTTTTATTTATTTATTTATTTATTTATCTATTTATATGTATTTATTTATTTAATTTACTCTCTACCCCTCTGTCAGGCTTTGGTTCATTTATTTAATTTATTTATTTATTTAATTTACTCTCTACCCCTCTGTCAGGCTTTGGTTCATTTATTTACTTATTTATTTTGTCTTTGTCAAACTTTGGTTCTTTTATTTATTTATCTGTTTATCTTTTTATTTATTTATCTATCTATTTAGCTATTTATTTTTTTATTTTATTTATTCTCTACTCCTTTGTCAAGCTTTGCTTTTATTAATTAATTAATTAATTAATTAATTAATTTATTTATTTTTAATGAAGGCTTCGAGCCGCTTTTCCTCTCCCTCTGTGCGGGTGCCTGTCATTGTCGCGGGCTGTGATGATGGTGATGGGGATGATGATGATGATGGTGATGGTGATGATGATGGTGGGGATGAAGGCGCTGCCGGTCGCTCCCGCGGCGGGCGGGCGGTGCCGGCGCTGGCGGGCGCGGCCCCCTAGAGGGCACGAGAACCAAAGCGGGCGCGGAGCATCCTCCACAAAATCTGTCCGTGGTCCTTAACTCGGCCCGGGCGGGACCTGCCCCGCTGCAGCCGCTCCCGGGGCTGCTCCCGGCCGGTCCCTGCGGTGCACGGCGTGCTGAGCGCCCCCAGGCTCCGTGTGAGCGCTTCTCACTGAAACGGGACGTGCCACGTGAAAAGCTGGAGGTCCTCCATCCTCTGAGCTGCTGAGGCCACAGCTGCAGCTCGCTGGGCTCCCCAGAGCAAGAGGGACAGCTGGAACTGAACTGATGGAGAAGGTTCAGCACGGGGCTGAGGGGTGATGAGGGGACTGGAGCGTCTCTCCTGGGAGGAAGGGCTGGGAAAGCTGGGTCTGTTCAGCCTGGAGAAAAGATGATTGAGAGATCTTATCAGGGCATCCCCATGTCTGAAGGGTGAGTGACAAGAGCCCAGTGCCAGGGCAGGGAGCACGAACTGGAGCACAGCCAGCTCCACCTGAATGTGAGCAAAAAGCACTGAGCGCTGGAGCAGGCTGCCCAGAGAGGCTGTGGAACCTCCTCTGGAGGGATTCAAAACCTGCCTGGCCACCAGCCTGTGTCTCTGCTCCAGGTGAGCCTGCTTTAGCAGCGGTGTTGGACTAGATGATCTCCAGAGGTGCCTTCCAAGCCCAGCCTTTCTGTGATTCTGTGTGATGTGCTGATGAGACAAATGGTCCTTCACTGCTGTTGAACACGGATGGATGGATGGATGTCTTCATGGTGCCACCTCAGGGGCTGCTGAGCAAAAGGGACAATGTGCAGCACAGGGAAGATACGGGTGGTTATAAGAGTTTGGTCAGTGAAATGGCATTGTTCATTTTTGAACCTGTCAAGGAATGGATTTTGTGTCAGCTGGTCACTGAAAATGTGCTGGTCCAGTGCTGGTCACTGAAAAGTTTTTGCGTGTGGGAGGTTATAAAATAAAATTGGGTTAGTGAAGGTTGATGCAGACTGGTGTATCAAGTTTTGGTCAGACATACAGAACCATTAGGGTCCACAGATAGCCCAAACTTCTGAGCCTCATCAAGAAGGGACTGAAATTGTACATAAAACCAGATCTGACTGAGGGGTGTTACTGATGAGGTATTTGCCTAAAAATGAAAGAATAGAAAGGAATTTGGAAAACAAAACAAAACAAACCCATCCCCAATGCTCAAAAAAACCTCCCCCCCATTTTATTTTTAAGCTGCTATGAAGAAGTCTGATTGTGTGAGATAGAAATAGACACTGGTCATGGAAGATACAGGCCTGTCACAAGGTGTGAACGAAGCTCTTCCAGCTTAGGCATTTGTATTTATTAGTTATTGAAGTGTATAGGTTTCTGATGCCAAACAGGTTGGGGATTAGAAAAACTGTTTGTTTTTTTGAAATCTGATAGTAGTTAGGGATAAAGTTCCCAGTTGCTCACTCCGTGTGCCTGAGTGACTGTACTGCTTTATCTGAAGTGCCCATCACTGCATGACTCTCTGCATTTTTACTGCAATTAACTGCTGCAGAAAAATTAGGGAGAATATACTTATGAACATCAATACAGTTAAAGGCTCTCCTTCTGCTCCTGCACAAGGCTGGAAAATTACAAAACCTCCACATATCAGAAATAGCTCAGAGCATAGCTGAGGCCTCCTTGGCTAGCACCCCCAATCCCCCAGTGAAATATGTGGGGTTAAAGTGGTTTATTTGACTTTCATATTTTGTAGGTTGCTGGAGTTTAGCTTTGTTTTGTAATAAGATTTATGCTTTGGTTTGAATTTTAAAGTAAAATAAAATTACATTCTGCGTCATTTTGTTGGGTGTTTTTTTTTAAATGGGATTTTTGTCTGCCTAACTCTGTAGGAGTGGTGCTTTTCAAATATTCTCATGATGCTTTTTCTGATGGCTGCTGAAGTCCTGAGGCACTCCCTGCTGACAGTTTAAAAAAAGCAACCCTTCCTCTCAGACTGGTTGGTCCTCTTGGAAATATCTCAGCTTCATTAAAAGCTGTGTGAAATATAAAGATGATGATGCTTGCTGGAAAACTGTTGCTGTGTTTTGAGGATCGAGTCACTGAGGGTTGCTGGGTTTATTTTTCGTTTTAAAAAAGCTTCTTGTTCCTGGTTGTCTTTGAGTAAATCATAATACTGTAGGGGAACAGTTTTTACTGAACTTCAAAACTGACCATTACTTATTCTGAGCAGCATCCTTCTGACTGATTTTTGAGTAAATTTGTCCATAAGCACAGTTGTTGTAAAATGAATTCCAGACAGGGAAAGAAGTGAGTATTTGAGTGGTGAAGGTTAATTGTTTTTTTAACTATTGCACTCCCAGCAGGTTGATGATACCTTGCTGGCATCTCTGTGTGCTGGAGCTGCTGCCAGGCTCCAGCAATAACCTGAATTGCTCCTCACCCTGGACTGCTTTGAGTCTCTTCCACTTTTGCTGTGTTGTTTTAGACAAACCCATGTGTGTTTGTGTTTAATGCCATAAAGGAGAGGCAGAGCGTTCATCTGTTTTGTAACCAGTGTTAGATGAAAATACTGATTCTTGGCAAATACGTACACCCCAAATTTACCTTGAAACGTGGCTGTGGGGCTGAAGAGGCTGCAGTGGGGGCTGTGTGCTGTCAGTTCAGTCTGCAGAAGCATCCTCAGGAGCCTTTCTGTTTGCTCCCTGAGCAGCAGAGGATGAGGATGAGGGCTGTGCATGGGCTAAAACCCACGTCCAAGCAAGTTTTACTCCACTTTGTGGGTAGAAATCTAGATATGCTCCCCCAAGCTCTTTGTTGCCTGCAGAGTAAAACTTGTGAAACCCTGCCTATGCTCGAGTATTGACTCTCAGTTGAGATGACAGCTGTGGAAAGGTGCAGAGCTGTGTGAAAGTGTAGATTAAAAAAGGCTGCACAGCCTTATGTACTGTCTACCCTTGCCTCTGTGAATGCAGTTTCAAATGCTTTTGAGAGTATTTTTTTCTTTTCTTTTTTGTTTTTTTCTTTCTTCTCTTTCCCTTCCTGGCTTCACTTCCCCTTTTCTCTCTTACTGATGATGCCTGTTTGAGCTCACCAGCTGACAGATCTAACTGGGGTTTCCTTGCAGGGTAGACTCTGCTGCTTCATTGCCTCCACAAACCCACCCCTCAATGCAGCTACCACTATTTCTACATTGGTAATGCTGAAGTCCTTCCTCCAGAACTCACTTTTGAAAGGCAGAAACCTGCTGGATGCTGCTCTGAATTCTCTGGTGCATTTCTCTTCAGCTGTGCTGGTGATGCTAACTGTAGGTTACTCTTGGCAAAGTCTGATCCCTGTATTTTGTGTTGATAAGGAGCTTCCATGTGTTTGGGTGCATCTATAATTGCAAGATAACTGGGGAGATGTGTTTCATGTGGCTGGAGTTTTAGTTGGAGTCTGTCACAGGGATTGTTACGGGAATGCCTGTGCTGAAAGGCAGTCTGCCTCTTGCTCTTGTGAGCCAATGGATACCTTCACCTTCTCACTCAGTGACATTTTAAAATTCATGTTGTGCCAGTGAAGGTTTGTTAAAAACACTGTTTTCTTTAATTCCCTTTGTAAAGCTTAGTAATCATCTCCTCCTGCCTCTGCTATTTTCAGGGGTAGCAGAGTGATCCTTTCAGTTCAGTCCTTACTGCAGAAGGAGCCGTGTTCACATCCTAAAATCCAAAGAGAGCTTCCTATTATTTTTTAACAGATAACAATTCTTTTTCTTGTTTTAAAGAAGGAAATTCAAAGCTAACATTCGTTGTGCTGCTGAAAATGTCACCTGACACCTTGTAGTGTGTTTTTATAGATGTGTGCACACACGTATAGACATTTATGTATATGTTCATGTATGTATGTGTGTACACAAATTAGTATTGTGCAGTCGAGAGGGATGGAGTTCTTTGCTTGTCAGCCAGCCTGAGTTACATATGACAGCGTTCTTTCTGGATATTAGATCATATTTCCTGATGTTTCCACGGGCAGGCTTGTTTAATATGCCAGCTTTAGTAACTATTGCTTGACTTGTGACTCTTTATAGTTTAAATATTTCTTCTTCTTTCTTGATTTACAAATGTGTGCCGAGTTGTGCAATTATTCTTACAAGTGATCCAAGTTCTTGCAAGTTCCAGTGTTAAATTTGGAGATTGGTGCCACAAGTCTGTTCTAGAGGTGAAAGCCATGAAGGTGCTTCCCAGGGTGTCCCTGGGCTGACCTGCTGCTGGCTCTAGCTGGGATGTGGAGCATGGACGGGCTGGGCAGGAGGAGCTGGACAGGTCCCAGTGCAGCCTGAACTGGAGCCACTCCTGGGGGCACAGAGAAGGTGGGCACAGAGTGTGTGGAGATTGGGGTGGCTGTGCCCAGCTCATCCCTAACGGGCTCCAGCTGGGCAGCACAGGTGAGCAGCACTGAGGGGAACGAGCCATGGAGTGCCCAGGGCCCTGAGCAGAGGGCACACAGGTGCAGGGCATCGACAGCAGGGGAGAAAAGGCTGGGCTGCAGGACGAGGGAGGAGGGCAGATGCTTGAAACCTTCTGAAGTGGAGTGATGTTACTGTGTATGGGCAGGCACCTGAAGCCTTCTGATGAGGTATGGTGCTACTGTGTGTGGGTTGAAGCTTTCTGACACTGTGTGGTGACTCTCTGTGTTGTGGCCATCGCAGCTGTGACACGTGCTGTGGCAGTAGCTCAGTGTGGAGCTCTGGCTGTATGATGAGATCAGTTGGAATAAATAGGTAACTTGTATTTTTTCAGATAATCACAATGAGCTTTCCCTGGTACAGTTTTCTTAGGTGTTGTGGATATGTAGTTGCTGCTATGTAGCTGTTCTTTGGGAAGCTGTGGATTAGTTTATATTTATTCTTTATTAAAACTTTTTCCTGAACTTTGCTGCATTTCTGTTGATTCTGCGTTCTGTACGAGCTGAAATGTTTCAAGATAACTCATATGCCATTACTGAGGGTTTATTCTTTTTAAGACCAGCCTAATGTGTCTGCAAATGCCATTCTTAAATGCAGTCCTAATTGTCTACTGATTACACAAAGCTGCGAATGAATAAACATTTTCTATTAAAGGATTTAATGCTGTTCTTCATGTGAGGGATGGAACTTCATGGATGGTTTGGAAGCTAAAAGGGGGAATAAAGGTGGGAAGGGAACTTGAACCTTTCTAGCAGGCTTCTGCTGGGAATTGCAGAGCATTCATCCTTCCTGTGACTTGTGGAGAAGCCAAAAACCTTTAGGAGCAGGCAGGTGTATCCACAGGTGTGCACAATCTCATCCTTCTAGGCAGTGTGGGCTCTGTTCGAGCCTCATTACAGAGACCCCAGTAAGAAATCTGCTCAGTGTCATAGAGAAATACTGTCTGTGCTTTATTGGGACAGCAAACTGACTTCTGGGCCATGGACTCCAGAATGCTGACTGCTGCTGAGCCTGCTGTGTTGGTGTCAAGCAGGGTCACAGAGGAGCACGGGGTAACGGTGCAACAATCAGATGGAGGGGGGTGCCAGCACTAAATCACATATTCCAGCTTGAATTCCTCCCGAGGATCCAAGGCTGTCGTTTCCTCTTGGCCAGGCACCTTTGGAATCAGGGCCAGCTCATAGGAAATCCGAGGAACCAGGGCTTAACTGCAACTGAGGACATCTAAACCTGGCTTTCTGGATGCATCTGTTGTGGTGAGACAGAGAGATGGCAAACACAAATGTTTCTTGGAGAGCTCCTGAGCATTTTTAAGTGAAGCAGTGAGGACAGACTGTCTATCCCCTTCCTCTCAAAGCTATCCAATCTTTATTTCAGCTTTTTCTTCTGCTGTGTGTGGTGTACAAATCTAATCCTGAAATGTGTGATGTTCCTATTCAGGGCTGATGGACGGTATGAACCGTTGATTTTAGTGACTGAGGCACAGTTTCAGTGATTTTCATTCCAACATTTTAGCTGCCATCATCCTTGGATCTAGAATTTTCTTTTGTATTATGTAGAGATGAAAAAGAAGATCCTTAGGATGAACCTTAAGACTTCCTGACTGTGATCTGCCACTCGAGCAGACTTTTTGAAAACCCAGTTTTTTAAATTCTGGATATTTATCAGCATGCCTGGACATGCTGTCATGTTTAGGTCTTTGGATTTTATTTTTCTTTTGGAAACTGCGACTTATCTGTGTTTAAAAACTGGTAAAATCCTTCCAGCTGCAATAATATGTGCTTATTTCACATTCTGATCTGCTTTATACATTTTCTCCTCTCAAATGAAAGTGGTGATGTGATGCTGAGAAAAACATTGATTTTTTTTTAAGCTGAAGTCACTGTATTGCAAAATTTACTGATATGCACTTAAAGAAACCCAGCCCAGAAAATCCTGAGATGTGATGCAACAGCTTCCTTTGCTGTCATTCAGTGCACTCATGAGAACTTGGCCTGGGGGGCTCTGGCTCTTTTATTCAGTTAAGGTTTTTAGAACTGAGATGAAAGTAACAATCAGATTGTCTTAATCATTTATAATAGCAGGTTAAGGAGATGAGAACTTAAGGGAGAAACTTGATAGCCCAGGGAGTATCTTTCCTGTGATCTTAATGCATTGCCATCTAAACCAGTGAGTCAGTGCTTGTAAGCATAATTATGTCATACACTGTCTTTTGGATGCTTGGATCTGCAATTGCAGATGGTTTTAATGAAATTTCAGCTATTGAACTTCTTAGCTGTATGCAGGTTTGTTTTCTTTTTCATGTGTTTATTGAATAAAAAGCAAACTTAAAAGAAAGGTCATGGTATTGCTGGCTACATGCTTTGAGTTTACAGCTTCCTCAGTGCCACTCTTCTGAATGGTCAAAAGGTTTTTTTGATTTAGGAATACTTACATCAATGAGCTGATTTTTTTTTTTCCTGCCTCATTTCCTATCTTCTAGTCCACCAAATCTGATCCTCCTTTCCTCTCATTAAAGACAGGCCAAACAACACAAGGATGGGCTTTGGGCACTTGATTCTGCTTCTACGTGTTAGGAAAAGTGAATTAGATTTGTTTGATGCTTGTCTGTGAGTGACCACCCAAGAATGACTGCAGTTTTGTCTGGTGAGGTTTTTTTTTCTTTAGCTCATCTCTCTTCTTTCCCTTCAACCAGCATCTGGTGATTTTTTTTTTTTCCTGTTTCTTTGCTTTTGGTTTTGATCATTTTAGGTGTGTGTGTGTGTATGTTTGTTTGTTTGTTTGTTGAACCAGAGAGATCCACCCATGGGTGTCTCTGAAGATGCTACCTCAGATTTTAAGGGATGACAGAGTTACCTGCCTCTAAATGCAAAAGCTTGAATGCAAAAACTCACTGATGCCTTGGAGGAAATTTCCATACATCAAAGACAGGTTTGCTTTGGTCACAGGATGTGAAATGAGCATGGCAAGGCAGTTTGATGGGCACAGGTCAAATTTCCCAGTAGTGTGTGAAGTCTGCCCTAAGAATGTGTGTTAACTGGAGGAAGATGCTCACTGCTTTTTCATTTGTTAACACCAAATCAGAAAATGCATTTTGGTGATTACTGCTATTATTTCACCTCTCCCCTTTTAATTCTAATGCTGGATGTATTTATTGTTTACTCCTTTGCCCCTCCGTAGGGTTCTGGTGGCCTTTTCACCTTCTGGGCCTCTTTGTTCTGAGCCATGGCTGGTGTGGCTCGGGTGACATCACAAACATTTGTGTTGGCAGTCCTTCCTCGAGGAGGACTCTGAAGCCTGACAGTGGTGAAGATGACTAAGTAGAGACAGATTTATGTGGAAATCTTATTAATACCCATAAAAGAGAGAATGAAGGCATAAGAAATTTGGCTCCAAAAAAGTGACCAAAAAATGCTCTGTTCTTAGAAACATTTGGCATAGCTCCATCATGCCTTTTGTGGGAACTGGTTCTTTGTCTGGCCTAATCTAGACTTCTTTTCTTTTTTTTTTCCCAGAAGATTACTAAAGACTTCCACTTTTCCCAAACTTTCTCACAGTAGAAAAAAATTAATTTTCACTTTGGTAATGCACAAATCAGTTAATTATTTCAAAGATCGTGAAACACAGATGTCTCCCCTTGTTTCTCAGCAAAGATTTAATGGTAGCTTTGCCGTGTGAGATCTTTTGCTGTCTCCAAATGTCCATAGATGTTACATGGTGCTCATAATCAAAGTGATTTACTAAGATGGGGAAATAATTTTCACTTAGAGTGTGTGAGGGCTGGAAAGGAGCTGCATCAGAGATGTGAAATCATAATTCAGTTTCTTTCATAACCTGTTTGATTCCAGCCTTGGGAGAGGAGTTTTTGATGCTCAGTGTGTACTAAGGCTCATGCTCTTGTCTGTGCAGCTGCAGGAAGATTTTCTGCCTAGAAAACCCATCTTCATTTATGGCATAATCCATAATATCTACAAAAATGTTTCATAAATAAAATCACCTTTATGTGCTCATTGCATGTGGGTAGAGCTTTTTTGTCCTGGAAAGAATTTCCAATATATTGTTGCTGTTGAATCTGTAATCGAACAAGTTCTGGTTTGCTTTTAGCTATTACTGTGTGACCTAGGAATTTGGTTCATTGGGATGTTGTGTTTTAGATCTTTAACTGATCCATGCACGTGTCTTGTACTTTTTCCATGTGTGTGTTGTTTTTCCCAGCAAGCATGATATTCCAAGCTCGCTCCTGATGTGACCACACACTGCTTTGAAATAGGAAGCAATAAATTAGCTTTTAGGGCTGGCTTATGAGCAAGACCTTATTCTTTATTTGTTTACCTCTGCTTCTTGGATGTGTGCAGTCTTTAGGCCTGCTGTTAGCTCTGCTACCGAAACTGTTGCCATTTCAGAAGACCAAAGCAGCAACAAAACGAAGAAGAAAATGGGAAAAAAAATGAATCTGGATGAGAAGATAATTTATATCTCTGTTTGCCAAGGTACAAATCTTCACCATGAGCTGTTGCTTAGAACCTGGAGAGACAGCTCACCTCCTCTTTTCTTAGGTTGTCCCTCGTCTGGAGGCAGTGGAAAGCATTCTGCATAGAGGGAATTGAGACCCTGCAAATGGCTCGTTGGCCAGGAAGGGAAATTGCTATCTTGGATTTGAATCCCAGGGCTGTGCCCCTGTGATGACAGCTCTGTGCTCCCTCAGGTTCCTGCGATGGAATAGTTCTTTTTGTTAAGTCTTGGTAGGAGTTCAGAGCTTCCATCCTCCCCAGTGCTCTACTTCTGCTCCTGAACTTTTCTGTCATTTGTAAGAGCAGTAATGCTGCAAGAAAACATTTCCTTGGCCAGTAGGTTTTATCATTGAGTGGCTTTGTCAGATGCTTCCACACAGACCTGCCATTGAAGTCTTTTATTTCTTTGGTGTTGGAATATTAAGTGGCCAGTCAGTGTCCCCTCTGCTAATCTTGCTTAGCATTTGTATTGGTCCTCTTACTTTTAGGACACCCTGCAGACTACTGGCTTGGCCTTCTGAGGTGTGTCATGTATTCAATTTGTGCTGAACTGGATGGGCAGTAAGGGCATTTGGCATCTCCCAGGAATGAACAGGCTGACAGATTAATCCTGTGTTGACTTTTAAATTAAATAGCGTTGTGGGAAAGCCTCAGAAATCATTGATACTCCTTGCTTGGGTCAGAGGCATGTACTGAAGCTGTTAGCTCTGACCTGCTGTCTTCTGAGTTAGACTTGTCCTGGATCTCTGGGGGATTCTTGGAAGCTGAGAGGGAGGGAAAATGAGAGCTCTTGGTGTAATATATCTTGTTGGCCTTTCTTGAGGTAAATGAAACACTAAATCAGGATAAGTGAATTAGTTCCATGTTCTTCTGTCCCATCTTCTTCCTCACTTCAGCTGTGTGATTTGCCTGAGACCAGCTGGCTTGGGCTGGTGCACAATCCATGGGCAGATGTGTCTGGACAAAATTCCTTTTGGAGGGAAGTGTGGTTCTCAGTGTTCCCTTGTTTGCCATCACATCCGGTCTTGGCTGGATGAAGCCTGGAAGTCCAGAGTTCCCCTGGAATTCTTCTGGTACTTTACAGCTCCTCCCTGCTTTTTATATGCAAACAACATTCTTTGAGAGGCCTAGAGGGTGGAAACGACTATGAACAAAACCCATATATTTTCTGATATGTCAGAAGATACGAGAAAATAATAGGGTGCTCCATGTCTGCTGGTAGCTGATTTCTTTTCATCCTATTTATTTTGTAGAGGAAAAAAGCTTGGTTGGATATTGGGGAAAACTTTTTTATGCATAGCAGTAGTAAAATTCTGCAACAAGCTATGTAGGGCAATTTAATCTGTGCACATGGAAGGTTCTTTCAGAATACTGTTTTAGATATTTTTCCAAGTGGGTCTAGATGCTTCTTAGAGAAAACAACTGTTGTTGCTGCCAGTTTTTCCTACTTACTTTGTAGAGGAAAAAAGGTTGGTTGGATATGGGGGAAAACTTTTCTAGGAATAATAGTAAAGTTCTGTAACAAGCTATGTAAGGGAATTTCATCTGTGTATATGGAAGGTTCTTTTCAGAATAGTGTTTTAGGTATTTTTCTAAGTGGGTCTAGATATCTGCTTTTTCTTAGAGAAAACAACTGTTGTTGCTGCCAATTTTTCCTATTTATTTTGTAGAGCAAAAAAGCTTGGTTGGATATTGGGGAAGACTTTTTTTATGCATAGTAGTAGTGAAGTTCTGCAACAAGCTATGCAGGGCAATTTAATCTGTGCACATGGAAGGTTCTTTCAGAATAGTGTTTTAGATATTTTTCCAAGTGGATATAGATGCTTTTTCTTAGAGGAAACCATAGATGTTGCTGCCAATTTTTCCTACATCTGCCTGTGGCTGTGCCCCCAGCTGCTGGCCAGACTCCTCGTGCAGTGCCACTTGTTCTGCTTGGTGCAGACCCAACCAAGGAGCCCCGTTTGTGTTCCAGTCAGTGCCCAAAGTGGAGTGTTAATCCTCCTCCAGTGCCTGCCCTTAGAGGGGATTACTGAAGATCAGATCACATTTCTTTTGTCTCTTCCACTGTTGCCCTTCTCTGATTCAGGAGGTGCTGTGTTATTTTAGTTTGTATTAATTGGTGGCAGACTCTTTTTTCCCCCCCTCTTTTCTTCCCTGTAAATGATAATGTTCAAGTTCCAGGTAGGCTCCTAATTGCTCTCCATTTTGGCCCTGCTTCAAGCTGATTTATCAAGTCCACTTGTTAACTTAATGCTTTTATGGCTGCCAAGAGAGTGCTACATGGCCTAAGTGAGATGGAGTGGCTGGGATTTGTTAGACTTTGTGTGCAGGGAGGTTTCCTAGCAGCCAGATAAGGGACAGCTGTTTGAAGGGCACCCTGTCACCCTTGCTCACGTGAGGGAGCAGCCCTTGGGAGAGAGGGCATTGGGATGGGTGTGTGTAGGGTACAGCACGTCCTGTGCCTTATGCCCTGCTGCCCAGCTCAGGAGTTCTCATCTGCTTGGGTTTGAATGCTTCCTGTCACTCCTTGTTGGTTTGTTGTTGGTGTATTTATTTATTTTAAAAATTTATTTATGTAGTTTATTCATTTTGCTCTGAACTAGCTGGACTGCTGTTAAAAGTCTCAGCGTGGCAGCTGTAAAATTGCCTAATCAGCTGCAGGAGATAATCTTTCCCAGGGCAGACCTTTGAATGCACTGACTGTCAGCAGGAATAGGTCAGATGCCTCCAGGTAACTTTGTGGGAAGCCTTGTTTTCAAAACTCTATCTACCCTGCTTTGTTAAGGACTAAGGAACTGGTTAGTGGGTCCTGTCATATAAGTCCTCTTTTATGGTTGTGCTAAGTCCTCTTAAAGAAAGCAAATAACTCTCTCATTAATGCTGCTCTGCTCAGCGTAGAAATAAAACAGCTGTTGTGACTGTCAGAGGCTTTAAGACTTGAAATTGGAAAGAATTTCCACTGGATCAGTTGATGAAACTCAGTGGGCTATGGCAGTGCATTCTTATCTCAATTTTATCCTTGGAGTCTGAGAAATAAGTTGAATTTGGGCCTGAGAACTAGTTCAGAGTTGTGTTTCAAGGGGGTAGGTGACACCTGGGAGAGATAAGCTGCAACAAGAGCTCAGATTTTCATACTTTTCCTGTAAATCAAATGATTAAAAATATGTGAGGTTTGGTGTATCAGACCTGAAGAATAAATCCCTTCCTTCCTATGCTGGATTCCAACATTCAGCAGTGGAAATATTGAAGAATGTCAGTTGGAACTGATGCTGACCGTATTGGTGGCCTAAAATACTTGGTTAAAACTACTTCCAGGGCCTTTTATAGCTTTGAAATTGCAGAACTGAATAGCTCTGAATTATACTAAAGCCTCTTCAGATGTCTTACCTTCCTTCTCTTGAACTGGGGAAGCAGAAAGGAAAAAACACACCACAAAACAGAATCAAACAGAAAATGCTTTTTTTGTTCTGTCATTTCCATTTGTGAGCCTGCAGTGGGTGCAGGGGCATTGCTTGAGTTTCCTCCTCATCATCTGAGTTTCCTCCTCGTCATCTCTGTGTTTTTCCAAGCATTTGTGAAGTGTAGGACATCCCTGGGATCCAGGGGAGAGCAGGATCACCCTCTGAGTTCAGTAGTGCAAGTGCAAATGACACATTTCAGGGGCAGAACAATGTCACATAGGGAATTTGATTGCAAACCAGAAGTGTTTATATATAGAATAAGTATATATGAGTGGTTTTAATTGATGTGTGGGCACATGCAGGCCTATTAATAGAGGGAAATAAGGAGAGGGAAAAGAGGAAATAAAGCACCGCAGCTGTGATTTATCAAGATTGACATGAAAACAAATATTATTTTAGTAATCAGAGGAAATTCTTTGTAAAGCATGTACAAGAAAGGTATTTTAACCCACCTCAACGATTTCCTGCCCAGTTACATCCATAGCAAATCAGACAGACTTCTTCCCCTGCCCCCCACAAAGGGTCACTTTAAAATTATTGTTTCTCCCTTCCTCCATTTCTCTTGATGTTGGGCTTTTTGTTTGCTTCAGATGCTTTTCTTTTCTCTTGTCAAATTCTTCTTTAAGGGATTTTTTACCTGGCATGTAAAACTGTCTAAAAAGGGCAGCTGTGGGGCGGGAAAAGGCTTTAGTTTTTAATTTAACTGTAAAATGTGCTGAAGGGCATTGATGTTCCCTCAGTGTAAGGCTGGGGATATTTGGTATTCCTGCCTGGTGTGCTCAGTTTAGTGGAGGAGGAGGAGGAGAAGGTGCTCCTCAGTCTGGTTTGGTCACAGAATCATAGAATGGTTTGGATTGGAAGGGATCCTAAAGGTCATCCAGTTCCAACCCCACTACCATGGGCAGGGACACCTTGCACTATCCCAGCTTGTCCAGAGCCCCATCCAAGCTGGCCTGGAGCACTTCCAAGGATGGGGAATCTGCAGCTTCTTTAGGGAACCTGTTCAGTGCCTGTCCACCAAGGTTTGGGAAGAGTCACAGATTTGGTGAAGCTGCTCAAAGGAGGCAGAAGGAATTGCCTTGCCCTGTCTGCATCACAGCTGTTTCCAGCTCTCAAACATCTGCAATCCTGACAATGTCTTGGGAGAAAAATGGCCAAGCACCCTGAGTAACCAGACATGGGGAGAAGGGGTTTAGGTGAAAGAACCTGGAAAACACTTGGTGAACCCAGGGGTTGACTTTGTCTCTTAAAATGTTGCAGGTTCATCTTGCCAAACTTCATCTGCCCGAGGGCAGCATTTCACTTAACACTGCATGTCCTTAAACCTCTCTAGCATTCAAATATTTTTGTCTTTGTTTTCAGAAAGGATTTTTTTTTTAACTCTGTTCAATACCATTCCTGCTTTTGCCTGTCAAAAATGCAGCCAAAAGCCTTTTTGAGGTGGAAATTAAAAGAAAAATAGAAGAGATAAAAGGGAAATGCTACTTCATTGGATGCTCTACTTTCTGATACCCAGAGAAGTTTCCCATTTCTCATTGGCAAAAAGACTTTGAATGCCTTGTGCTCATAAGTCTTCCCTCTCGATGTGTATCTCAAACCACAAACACACCATTTGTCTGCAGGGAATTATATTAATAATTTGAAGAGTGACTAGAAATAAAAACAAATCTGGTTAACATCATCCATGACCTGACTTGATTAAAAATAATTTCCCCCTTGAAAAACTATTCCAAATGCTGTTTCTGAATGAAAGTTTAGGTAATAACAGTGGCTGATAATACAGGACAGAGAAGGATTTGCAAGAAGCATAACCTTGAGCTCCCTTCTTGCCTCTACTGAGCACATGGATTGGAAAAGAATGATAGATGAGGACTAAATAAAGGACTTCTGGCTGTGGCTTTTCATGTTTTTCTTCTGTGATCTCCATACTTAATGATGAGATTTATGTTTTCAAACATAGCTTTATCTTCTAAATATATTGTAGGAGGCTAAATTGTGGAGAGAGGGGGGAAAAAGTGAGGGACTGTTTCTGCAGCGTTGAAATGCAGCTTTAGCTTCAGCATTTCAGGAGTCAGAGGTTTCTGCAGGAGTTTGTGCTTGAGGGGCATTTTGTGCTGGGTCACAGGTGATCTGGTCTGGTGGGAAGCCCAAGGCATTTCTTTGAGTCCTTCCCAGGTAATTGAAAGCACATTTCAGAGGCGTGGTGCTGCTGGGCCCTTATTGCCTGGGGGCGATATTATTGTTCCACAGCCCCTGCCTGCTGGAACCCTGGTTACTGAGAATTCCAGACTGTCTGTGCTGCCAGGCACTGACCCCCAGGAGAACACTGCACTGACCTGAGGACATGGAGAAGCTTCCAAAATGGAATGACAGAACTGGGATTGTGGGTGTGGGGTTTGAATAGAAGTGTGTGACACCACAGGGTGGGAAACTCAGAGTTTAAGGGTTTAGAATACAGTAATATATATATAAAGCAAGATGGAGATTTTGGGGAAGAGGTTGGTCCTTCTTCACCTTCTTGTCCATGGGTTTGGGTGGTTTTGTGTAATTGGATTAAAAAAAGTCCACATTGCAGGGCACAGATGGTTGGTTATTGAGTTAAAAGTAAAAATAAAGTGGAACTATCTGTGGCTTGCATTATAAATGGAATTAATGTGTCATTTTCCCTGTCTTTTGCTTTTATCAGTTTGGATCTTCTATCAGCCCTGGCGCAAAAGAGTTCTTGCAGAAGGATGTTACAGGGAATGTGATAATGGTCAACGTGAGGGTCTCTGATCTCACAGGGGAGGTTGTAATTTCTGGAAATTACATTACAAAATGCTTCTGGAGTGTGCTTTAGAGACCTTCAGAAAGAACCAAGAAAGATGAGAGCAATGCAGTTGAGGCCAGGAATGGTGCAGTCTTAACAGACCAGCAGTTTTCCAGGGACTGTTTCAGGCAATTCCTTGGTGGAGCAATGTGCCAGCCCACCTGGGACAGAGCACGGGCATCTCTCAACACTGCCCGGTGGTGCACTGTGGGAAATGAATTTGTAGGGAATTCTCAAAGCCAAGAAATGCTTACAATGTATTGTAATTAGGAAACGGTTGGCTTCTGATTGTGATAGTGTGAATTATAACATCTCTATTGTCTCAGCCTTCACATGAGACTGAAAATGGAATTAAAGTTTTTAAGATGCCTCTTGGTGCCCCATCTCTGGGTCAGGAAAAGCCATAATCTGAAAGTGAGGAGGCCTGGAAACCCCACCCTGTGCCAGCCTCACTGGACACCCTTACAGTCATTCCTGGTTGTGTGCTGGATGCCAGGTTGAAGCAATCAACCCAAGTTCTGAGGCTCTGAAGGGCAGAGGGAAACCTCAGCCACACAGGGTTCCAGCATGGGGTCAGTTTGTTTGTCCTTTCTGGGCTGTCAGTGGGAAAGCTACAGTTAAGGCATAGAAGAATGTATGATTTGTTAAGGAACTGGCTTGTCCTAGATTTGTTTTTTGATATCCAGCTATTTATGCAGCTACATGCCAAGTACTGTGACATCACTTTGTACCCCACCATCCACCCTAGGAAGGTGTGTGCTGAGTACACTGCTTCAAGAAACAACAGAGGGATTTCAGGGTCTATTTTTTCCTGGAAAGATTGAACAGGTATTTTTGTCTGCTTTAGATATAAAACCATAAAATGCCCCTTGCTTGTCTCACCTTATCAGGCCAGGCACACAGCTTCTCTCTGTTGTGGCAGTGTTATCCTGCTGACTCTCTCAGCCTTTCCTGCATGAAGGAAATGCCTCTGGGGTTGCTCAAGGCAGAGGTGCTGCAGTTGTGCCTGGGGCTGTTACAGAACAGCTTAAATTGCCTTTTCCTGAGCTGTGTGGCTGAACTGGTGCTATTCCCACCATTCCCAAAGGATTCAGCAGCTTGGTGTGTGGGTGCTCTGCTCCTCGGCTGTGGGTGGAAGCAGGAATCTCTGCACAAGCAGTGACTGTGACTTCAGAGGTAACACCTAGTTCAGTCCCCTCAGTTAACTTCGAAGCACATGGTAAATAAATTTCATGAAATTACTGGATTTTACTCAAAACATTGCATACAAAGAAGTGTTTTATATTCCAGATGTTTTTAATTGCCTCTGTATTTATAAATGTGACATTTAATCAAAGTAATTCTGAATAGATTTTTTGACCAAAACTGAAATTTATTTGGAATGTTTGCATTGGGGAAAGCACTAGTACAACTTTATTCTGCTTGGTAGAAGTTTTTTATTTCAAGAACATTTTATAAGCATATTACTATATTTTTACAAAGTTGAAATGTAGGAAAAGGAAGAAGAATAAAGCAGCAATGCAAGGAGGTCAACAGAAGAGTTGAAATTGATAAAAACAGCTAGTGTGTATCCTGAATTCATCTACGTTGCTCAAAGAACAAGTGATTTGTAACTCATGTTTATAGGAACTTTAATGTTACCTATTTAATTCAGTTTCTTTGAGATGCAAAAATCAAGCGGATTCTTTTTTTTTTCCCTGCTGGGAGATAGCAAGAGATTCATTAACTCCCATCAGAGATTCATTACCACTGGTCTTTCCGCCTTGTATTTAAAAATTAAAAATAATTTACTAATTGAAAAAGGGATTTGTGTAATTTCAGTGTCTGCACCTTCTGAAAGACTGTCTTGACTATCCAGTGACGTGCTAAGTGTGTCAAACTCTAATCACAAACTGGACATCTGCTACAACAAAATGGGAGAAGGTCTGTGAAATGAATACAATTGCTGACACATTTACTGACAGTGGGAGATCAGCTATACTTTTAAAATACTGAAAATAAGAGACATTTTATTGAGACTAGGCATGGGGAGATGGTCCTGCAGAGTCTGGAAAATGGGCATTTGAGCAGGAGTAGGGATTGTGACTGCCAGAAAAATGAATCAGCAGCATCATCTGCATTCCTCTCAGGGTGGCAGGTGTGTAGGAACTCGGATGCCCTGGGTGGTTTTATCACAAAGCTGTGATGGGCTCAGGCTGCTAGTTATGTTTGTTTGATCTCTTTGTGCAGTTGAAATAAAGATGCTAGTACGTGTACTGTGTCTTTCAACAAAGCTAACTCTTAACTTTTCTTCTTGATTTTATAACTCGGATGTTTTGTGGTGTGTATGTGTGCCTGGGAGCTTTTCCTTAAAAATGAACACTTTGTTAAAGACTGCCACATATGTGGATTCTGTTAACAGGGAGAGTTGCTGTGCAGGACAGTGATTTGGATGGGTTTTACTTTCAAGGAAAAATAATTGAGCTGGGTCAAGCAGACAATTGGGCCAAAATTTTGTGGAAATGAAGAAAACGCATCTCTGTTTCTCTAAACTTATTCTTGTAATGGTTGCATTTGTGATTTAAATCCTCCATAATTAAAGATAATTCCTGTGCCATTGCTGTTTGACAGTCCCAAATGGCAGAACCCAGAAATCATTGTTTGTGCAGCCACTCCAAATGCCAGAACAGCTCCAGGCGTTCACTGCCCAGCTTTTGCTGGTCATTGATCCCGCAGCTTTGTGTTTGGCTGTACTTTGTTTCTCCTGGGTTGGAGTACCTGTGTACAGGACACGTGTTGCTTCTTGAACTGCTCTGTGATAAGAAGCAGTAAATCTGTGTGAGGGCAGTGAATCTGTACATCGTCTTTGAGCACGTGGCTGTTGTTTTCTTGCTTGGTCTCGCTGCCATAGCAATAAATGCTGCTTTTAACACTGCCTCAACTAGGGGGGAAGGAAAAGAGCTGTTTACACCTAACTTTTTGGTGCGGAGGCCTTGGCTGGTTTCTGCAGCACAGCTCTGCCTGACAGCTGTGCACTGCTCTGTGCTTCTTCTGTGTTTCTCTTGTGCACACCAGCCCATGTGAGCAGCTCCAAAAGCAGAGGAGTCTGTCCAAATTTGAATGGCTCCAGCAGAGTCTTGTTAAGCAGGGGGTTGTGTGGTGTTATGTTGGTAGAGAGCCCCAGGTAAAGGGGACTTCAGCCTCATTCCCAGTTTGTGCCAGTGCTCTGCAGCACTGTTTTTATTTTCATCACCATGGCTTTCCCACTTTGCCCATCTCAGTTGCTGGCACTCCCCAGTGGGGATGTCAGAGCCCTGTGGGCATCTTGGTTCTTCTGGTGCTCAGACCCCATGATGTGATACATGTGCTGGAGCTCCTGAATTAGGCTGGCACATCACTCACTGACTGCTTTCAGCTGAGTGTTTGCATTGGTGTGACTTGTGGTACCTGTTCGTTATTTGTGGGTTTGCAGGGCAAAAGAAAACCTGACTTGACTGTTCAGGTCACAAGCCTAAGGATGCTCTGGCAGGGTTATGTTGGAGTCTTGGGTGGCAGATACAGCATCCCAAGCGTTTTCACTTTTCTTCCTTTTCTTCTCCCTCCTCCTGTTTGGACAAAAAAGCTTCTCAATGGAAATACATAAAGCATGGGGTTTTGGTTTTGGGTTTTTTTTCTATGAAAACTGTCACTTTCCTTGGTTTGCCAGTGTTTGTCCCTTCCTTACCACTCGCCTTCATCACCCTCTCTCCCAAAGACAAATGCAGAAGTTTCTTTGAAACAGATGAAACTGAAAAACAGACCAAAAAAAAAAAAACCTTTCAGCGAGGATTTTCTGTGAACTTGAACTAAGCAGTAACTCTCTTTTTGTGCCTTCCAGAAGGCTTGTTGTTGAGTTGTTTCATGCCTGGGATGGCTGAGGGCGAGGTCTGTGGAGCTGCTGTGAAAGGGCTGTGCGTGATAAGAGTGGGAGGCACAGTGTCATAATTAATGCTGTCAGAAAGTGTTTTTTAAAATGTGACTAGTGCTGTATTTCCAGCATATTGTATTCATTTTCCTTTTATTGTGGTCTGACAGTACACCCTGAGCTCAAACCAATTTCTTAATCCTGAAAAGGCTCTCAAGTCGAATCTGGCTGTGGGAGTTTAGGCCTGAAGGAGTTTAGGGCTGCTTCACAGCTGGAAAAAGTTACTTTTTCCATTAAAACAGGAATTAACTGGCTTTAAGGGACTTAGGATCTTTTTTATCTTAAGAAAACTCTGCAGTAATAAGAAGAGCTTAGATTGTGATGGTCTGCTAATCAAAATGAAGATGTCCTGGTTTATGGTGTTTCCATAGCACTTGGCTGTAATGAAATACTCTCAGTGTTAAGAGAAACGGGATGAATTTTCCTTAATGAATGTCATGGAAAAAAGTTCAGGATAAACTGCATATGTGAACACTTTTGAATCCTTTAGTGAGTATTATTGATTAATTGCATGTTTTAAATTTAATTGCCATAGCAAATTGCTTGAAGGGATCGTGAGCACAGGATTTCCTGTCTACAGCTTTTTGGGAGCAATGTGTACGTTGGCAATCAAATAACCCTGAAACCTTTAGGGTTGTTTCTCCTTATAAAGTTCGTTGTGTGTAACTCCCTTTTGTGACATCTCGGCATCTCTCCAGATGATACCAAGTTCAGGTAACAAACACATCAAGCTGGAAACACTTCGATATTATAAATATTTGTAAAAATGATGTGTGGACATGTACTTTATACTTCGCAAGTAATAATATTTAATTATTTTGGTGTGCATCCAGACACAGGGCTCTTTCACCTTGTATGCTTTGATATTTGAGTGCTGTCTTTTCCTCTCAAGTTTCATTGAATGTTACATGATAAATGCAGCCTCCAGGGGAGCTGCAGGTTGGACATCAGGAGGAATCTCTTGTTGGAAAGGGTTGGCAAGCATTGAAATGGGAGGTGACGGAGTCACCACCCCTGGAGGTGTTGAGGAAAGGACTGGGTGTGACACTCAGGGCCACAGAGTGTTCAGTTGTAGGTTGGACTCTGTGACCTTGGAGGTCTTGTCCAGCCTAAATGATTCTGTGATTCTTTGATTAATTGTTTGTATGGGGACAAGGACATTAACATGCAGAACAGACTGCGGTTGGAACCTTTGCACGAGCTGTTTTATCATGAGAGGGTGGATTATTCTGGTGAGAAACATGAAATGGTGACCCCAGAGCACCTACTTGGGCATCCCCAAGTTGAACCACTAGCCTATTCTCCCTGGGGAAATCTTCTTTGACTGTGAAGGACCCATGAGTGTTTAAAAACACTGACTGGGAATCAAATTTATCCATTTCTGTTACCTCCTCAAGGAAAGCTTTTAGAGCCTTACCTTAAAGTGTTCAGTAGCATGGATTTTGAAGCAGGCTGGTGGTCTGTCTGTTTTTAAAGTCGGCAGGTTTTCATTCTGTAACCATAAGATACTAGTATGAACATGTGCTTGGATGAAAGGATTATTATTTTTTCATCTTGTTAGCCACCTATGTATAAATGCAGACTTGATTTCTGGGGTTTGTGAATGTTTTAATAATATCTGAATGCTGTTTTCAGCAAAAGGAAAAATAGGATCTTTTTAATACTTGAAAATTGAGATGCATGCATGTGTTCTCAAACACAATTACTACATATTCTTTTTTTTCTGATCTTCCTGCTGTTATTTTGATTCTTGTGATACAGGTTTTCAGTAGAATGCTGTAAATGTTTAATTCTAGTCCCAGCATCACAGTGTGAGGTTCTCATTCTCTACACCTGCAAGATTTTTCTTGGGACAGATAGAAATGCTGTTGAAAATAGAAATTTCATTTCTTGGTGCTGAAAGATAGCTTGGTTGCTGCTGCTGGACTTGCACGTGTTGAACCATGGGAAGACAGAGGCATGGTAAGGGTGGCTGGTGTTCACATCCCTGCCAAGTTAGCTTGCAGTCAGTTACGTTCAGGTTTGCAGTTCAGCAGGACTTTGTGCTCACTGATGCTTTTTTCAGGCAGTTTTAATGTACATTTTGGTGCTGAAGGTATGAGTTTCTGAGGGTTAGTGATGCTATTGTCACCCTGATGGTCTCTCCCCAGATGGAAACTGTTGTTTGCTCCTTTTCTCCTGGAGGAGATGGGCCAGGGAGGCTTTTATGTGCCACCAAGCCTGTCCCTGAGGCCACAGGAGCTAAGGTCACTCCTGGAACTTTGACTTGGGTGTTGCAGTTGGTATTTCAGCTGGGAATAGAAACTGTACCTGTTGCTGTTGTGCTCCTGAGGCAGAGATTGAAAGCGTGCAGTTGGAAGTACAAATTTCCAAGCAAATCTGGAAGTACAGTTGGGTGGTTATAGGAACTGTCCCAGCAGTCTGTGAGCCAGAGGAGGAAGCAAATATACACTAGCACTAGAGGAAAGTTTTGAAAGCATCCAGACTGTACATCCAAACACTGGTGTCTGTGGTATTTGTGAGCTCTCAGGCTGAGCCCCTGAGCTGGTTTTGGCTGGCATGTAGAGTTAATTCTCTCTGAGTAGCTGGTGTGATTTGTGTTCGGGATTTGTGCTGGAAGCAGTGTTGATAGCACAGGGATGCTTTAGTTCTTGCTAAGCTGGATTTACACAAGGCCTTTTCTTCTCCTCACCCCACCCCAGCAGCGAGGAGGCTGAGGGTGCACAAGGAGCTGGGAGAGGACACAGCCAGGACTGACCTGACCGCAGCTGACCAAAGGGATGTCCCAGACCATACGGATAATGCTCAGCACGTCAGCTAGGAGGGAGGAGGGGGATGTTTGGTGATGGTGTTTGTCTTCCCAAGACACTCTTACGTGTGACTGAGCTCTGGTGTTCTGGAGGTGTTGAACACCTGCCTGTCACTGGATGGGGGGAATGAACTCCTTGCTTTGTTTTGCTCACATGTGTAATTGTCACCATGGTATTTTTATGAAAATCCTTTGCTAGGATTTTTTTCTCCTGAGAAGCCTCAGAGAAAAAAAAAAACCAATAATTATCTGCTGCTGTGGAATGCAACAGGTGCATCTTTGACTGGTCCATGGGAGGTGTTTCTACTTAATAACCAATCAAAGATGCAGCTGGGTCAGATTTTCTGAGAGTCATGAGCCTTTGTTATTCATTCTTTTCTGTTCTTGTCCAGCCTTCTGATGAATCCTTTCTCTCTTCTTTTAGTATAATTTAATATAGCATTTTTAATGTAATATATATCTTAATATAATAAATCATCCTTCTGAAAAATGGAGTCCAGATTGCCATCTCTTCCCTCATCCTGGGACCCTCGAACACAGACACGTGTAATGTTTGCTTTACCTCTTCAAACGTCTTTGTCTCAACCCACGAGTTTTCTCACTTTTCTGAGTCTCTTGCCCATCTCAGCAGGACACAGTGAGTGAGTGGCTCTGTGGGGCTGACTGGGCTTAAACCAAATCAGTCCTTTTGAGCACCCAAACTATCCCAGCCAAAGCCAGCACAGCTCCTGAGCAGGTTTTCCCAAGGAAAGAGTGGCAAAAGCAGCTTGGAGCCAACCTGCTTTGCTAACTTGCCTGGTGGGTGTTTCTCTCCCACACTTTTTTCTCCCCTCTGTGATCTGCTGGCACAGGTTTTCCCACGTGAGGAACAGCTCTTGGTCAGAGTCAGGCCTGCTGTGGTGCTGCTCCTTTGGTGCCAACAGTGTTGCAGGATTCTAAGACTGGTTCTGTATTTCCCCTGTTGCTCAGCACACTTCAGATACCCTCCATCGTGTTGTTCACCCAAGTCAGGGAGCTTGGTGCTGTGAAAGGTCCTGCTCTTCTGGCTGGTGAATGCACTTTGATGCTTTGTCCAAATGGAAAGAATAGGGGAATAGAAATCGAGCTCTTTATACCCCTGCCATCATTTTCTTCTCTCCTCTGTAAAGGAAAGAGAGAGAATGTGCTATTTGGTTGTCTAAATTACTTGCTTAAGTTTTATGCTGCTGCTTCTGCCACTGTTTGGAATACCACCCCTCCTGGCTTTGTGTTAACCCCCTTCATGGAGTTTACACATATTTCTGTTCAGCAATGTCCTGGCTGTGTGTTTTTGCTGCCTTTGCCAAATTAGTGTTTTCAGAGCAGTTTTCCACACACGTACAGCAGCTGACCAAATGTGAATAGCTGTGTTAGGCATAGAATAGGGTTTGTAAAATGCAAAGTTGCAGGTAAATGTCTTTCTGTTTTCACCCTTCTTTTACTTTCTGACCTGTAAATTTTGACTCGAGAAGCAAGATGCCACTGAGGTATTTAAATTGCAGTGGTAGATAAAATATAATAGCAAAGAAAACATGCAATTTTCCAGCTATGTTCCTGCTAATACAGACAGCTTTATTTTTCACTGTATTATGTGTTTGACTACAAGACACTAATTTTATGTGTGGTACACTGTAGTGGAAGACTTCATTAGCTGTCATAATTCTTCCTAGCTTAAAAGCATTCTGATCTCACCTGTTATTAACAGAGAGAGACAGTGTGGGTGTTACTCAGGGTAGCTGATGCTCTCGTTGCATGTGAGTTTGCACACATGAATAATGCTGGACCAACACTGGCCCTGTCCTAAAATGTGTTCCCCGTGCAGATTTGCTCCGTTTGGTGTCTTCTGTGAAATATGAACATATATATTTTGTTACTCTCTGGGCTCAGAAAGGACATGCCTCTTTTGCTGACTACACATTCAGCTGTTCATCAATCTATCCAGGATTCCCTAATGCTTGGTCATCTGTATTAGGGAATTTCTGGGAAGGGAATTATCAAAAATCTTTGTGAACCCATGGTTGCAATGCTGGAGGTGCCGGCTTTGGAGCGGGCTGTGGTTGCGATAAAAAATAAGTTTAAATATTTCATATTTGGTTAAAAAAAACTTTACAGATGCAGGGATTTGATGGTTTAACTCTTAAAAACTTGCAAATGCATTAAATAAGAAATTCAGGTAGGAGTAGATTTGCTGAACATATGAGTGTGGCCAGAGTCAGCCACAGTGACATTAGTGCCAGCTGATCAAAGGAAGGGGTTTGATATTTAGTAGGACAGGAGTGTGGACATACTGACTCATAAAAATCCCGTAGAGTTTATTATTTTGGGTGTTGCTAAGCATTAAGTTCTAGAGAATGTATGTGTGACTAACATTTGATTTGGGGAAGATTTGCTAAGTCAACCAGAAAGAAGTAAAGCAAATTTATCATCTCACATGTCTTTAAACAAGGCTTCAAGTGATGACAAAAATAGGATGGATGTTATTGCAAGGAGAGTTGGTAGCTGTCTTTTTAGATGCACAGCTTCCATAAAAGCTGGTGTTCTGATTGGCCAGACTTGCTCCAGGACCTGCCCTTGAAGAGGTGAAATTTTAAATGAGCTTGCTTGCAGGAAGCAATCAATGACTGTTCCTCCAGGAATGCTCCAGACTTGCAGTTTGTCTTCACACCTACCTCTCCAAGCAGCAGTGCACAGTGGCTGACTTCCAAGTCAGCTGTGCTTTTTATTTTCCTCCTTGGAGTAGCAGCTTCAGGTATCAAGGAGTGCTATGGGACTGAAAAGAGAAAGCTCTGGCATTTCCCACACTTTTCCATCTGGTTTCCTTGCCAGTGGCTGTCGCGTGAGAGGCTGATACTGCTACGCCTAGTCCTGCACAGTTGTGCTGGTGCTGGATGCATTCCAGCTTGTTGAAGGAAATATTATTCTTTTTATCCCTTCCCCGAGGGCAAAAGTCCTTCCATGGTCCATTTAATTACTGCAGGTTATTGTGATTGAAATTTCCACTATAACAGCGTGTGCCAGGGACTGTGGTGTGGTTTGTTCTGAAGCCTGACCCTACGCTTGCTGGTTCTGCTGGTGTGTTTGGTTGGTCAGGAAGCCATTTCCCCCTCATTTTCCCCCTTCCCGTTTTACCAGCATAATTCTGTCAACAGAAGCCCAGGTGCAGCTACGCTTATTCCAAGCATGAAAGTCCTCTTGGTGCTGTTGCTAATCCTCCCGCAGAGCGTTCTGCCAAAGCAAGCTGTGTCTTGGCTAGGTGATGGCATTTACTGCTATGGCAAAAGTCAGCCATCAGATCCTGCCCAAGGCCCCAGAGAAGGCACCCAGCTCTTTGCCAGCGTGCGAATGACTGCAGGGTGTGCTCCAGCCTGAGTTTGTTGCTGGAGCCATACCTTGAACAGCCATTCCCAGCTGGCCAAAGGGACACGGGAGGGCTACAGAGCCCCCACAGCTGATCTTGGAGAGATTGTGGTGGGCACATCACAGCTTCTAGAAGGTCAGTCTGCATTTCCCTCTCTCTGAGCAGGCTGGGGAGGCTGTACAGGAGAGGTTTGTCCCGGAGAGCTGTGCCTGCTGCAGGGCTGGCAGGACGTGGTGGCTCTGCTGGGCTGGCGCTGTCGTGGGCTCGCGTTATCGGTTCCTGAGCGAGCGAGTCACGTCTAGACGGTGCTGTGACAATGGACCATAAATCACGCTGGGAGCTTGCCAGCCTTGCACAGGAAACCTGCTGCTCTGTGCAAGGCAAATGCCCACCAGCTTAATCACAGCAGAGCTGTGTTCCCAAGGGCCCTTCGGTGCCCACGGAGCCTCAGCAGGTCCCCGCTTGGAAGGAGGTTGAATGTTTTTATGTTTGTGTCAAGTAAATGACTCCTTGCTGATTGCTGGGAATTTGTGTTTTGCAAGCGTGAATTTATAAGGGAGAGGGGTGCATTGAGGGCTCCAGCACCTTCATTTTCTATTGCAATACTGGCATCCCTGCATTTTTCACTGCAGTGCCAATAATTTCCAGGCAGAGGTCAGGTCTGTGGCAGGTAGCTGGTGCATTACCATTCCTTACTCTCACTCTAACATGCAATATAGGTCACAGGGCTCTTTTCCCCTCTCCTTAATCTAAAACCCAAACCCAAGCTGGGTATTATTGCCAAAAGTCCTGAAAAATGTTAAATGTTTTGGAAAGAGATGCACTTTTCTAGCACTTGTATGTAATAAAGCCTTGTTAGTAATAAGTAAGAAACAATCTGAAGTTCTGTAAACTGTAACTTATCTTTTTTCGTTTTGTTTGTTTGTTTGTACTTTAAAAACCTGTTTAATTTCAAACCTCATTATTGCAGGTCTTACAAATATCTTGTGGGCTAAAGAAGAGAACTTTTATCCGACTGTTTTTCTAGTTGATAAAAGAATCTGTGTGTGGGGTGATATTCCAGATAATTTTATAATTAGCCCAAAACTCCAGTAATTTTCTCTTGGAGTTGAAAATATGACTTGTGTAGTCCTCTTCTGCTGGAAAAATGACCAAGCTCTTCAGGATCTTCTGCTCTGAATCATCCTTCTTTCACACATCCCTAAAAGGTTTTGAAATCTGATAAGGATTCGGGGCCCTCTTTGCACCAGTAAACAATTGCAAATAACAGAGCCATGTGTATTTGTGTGGATTTTTTTTTTTTTTTTTTTTTTTTTTTTTTTTTTTACTCTTCTCAGCTCTCTTTGATCTCATTGTGGCTTTTGGCAAGAGAAGCATCAGTGCTGCGTGCCCTGGACCCCATGCCATCCCCACGGATTTCTGGAGACCAACACAGGAGAGGGGAGGAAGGCCATCCCAGCCATCTCTCTCCCAGCACAGCTCTTTGTTACCTCTGTGTGATGTATTTATTTTATCTGCTTTTCTGCTGGTCTCTCTGTAAAAATCTACAGCTTTGAGGAGGATGAGTTTCTTCCAAGGTGCATGAGGTTTGGAGGAAGTGTAGGACCCTGCTGTCCCTTTGGGAATCTTAGCTGGAATTTTCAGATTTCTTATAATCCTGTTACAAATCCTCCAAACAGAAGTCTCCTCTCTTTACAGACAATTTCTTTTCTTTCTGCTGTACTATTATTCAGCCCATTCAGCTGCTCCAATGCTGCCATAGGATTCCCTTATCCCCCCTTCATTTTTGGGATCCCTGTGCCACACATAATGTTCCTGTGGAAGTAACCTTGAGAAAAAGATGATCTCTTGCCTTTAGTCTGTTGTGTGGCAAGTGCTGATTAAGACATCAAGCTCTAGTTACTTTTATATTTGTACCTCTGCTTGCTAAAGTGCAACTCTCTGTATGTATTCAATTATTTTCCCCCAGCTTTTCTGGAAATAAATTATAAATGACTTTCCAAGTAAAAATATCTACATTTTTATAATTTTTCCCCTCATCTCTATGCCAAGTGTATCTTGGCTCTACCCAGAGACCTGATTAAAAATATTAAAACACACTTACCAGTGTGCAGCGGCTACATTTATAGCATCTGACTTGAATGTTTGTTTCATAGTCTGGATTGTAACAATCTGATTCTCAGTCTGCGATTGACGTCAATTTAATAGGAAAATTCAAATGAACCTCTATTAGATTTTCACTATTAAGTTAACAATAAAAACTTTCTACAGATGCCTTACGCAGACAAGGCTGCTAACAGGAATATTACATTAATAAAAATCAGACCTCCAGAAACAGAGAATAACTTACTTCCAAAAAACCCAACAATTTTGTTTTCCATTTTCTAGCTCACAAAAATATTTGCTTTTTAATTGCACTAGCGGTTGAGATGTTGAGAATTGGGAGAAGACAGCTCTTGGCCGTTCGTGGTCATGTTGCACATCTCTTGGCTTTTACAGAGTTGGAGACCCCTTCCAAAAGTGTGTGTTTGACCAATTTCATTGCTCTCAACTTCAGCTTTCCCCCTTGGGTTCTGTGGCACGCCACCTTTATTTACCAGCTCCTAACCTGCCCAGTCCTGCTGCTCAGAAGGTGCTGATACAGCCAGAACAACTCTGGAGGCACCAGTTTGGGTCAGGAGCACATCTGTCAGGGTTTACAGCCTCTGCCATGGCTTGCCCCACCTGTAGCTGTGGGTAGTTCCTGCCTTGAGGGCTGTGCGGTGCCTGGCAGCAGATGATGGAGTGAGGAAATAACGCTGTTGTTCATCTGCAGTGGATATTTTCTGGCAGAGACCAGGTGCCTTGCCTGTGCTTAAATCGGGAAATCCAGGCACTGAGCATGAGGAGCATTTTGCCTCCCCTGCAGCAGCAGAAAGGGAGTGATCTCCAGGGAGAGCAGCATCCCTACAGCCTTGAGCAGAGTTAACAAAGCCTTTGCATGCAGGAGCCGTTCTGAGGTGAGGGAAGCAAGGGAGCCAGTCCTGGTCCTCAGCAGGGACAGTAGGGGTCCCCTCCTGAGCTTTGAGTACATCTGAGCTGCTGTGATGGGGATGGACCTGGCTGGCATCCCCAGGGTGGCTCCAGACCCACTGAAGTGCCCCAGATGTGCACATTCCAAGCTGTTGAGGAGCACATCCAGGGCAGGCAGTGTGGTGCAGCTGCAGGATGAGCTCCAGAGCCGGAGACAAGAGGCTGTGAACCACCAACCCTGCTGGTAATGAAGGGCATGGGGATCTGTGGCACATCCAGGTGGCTGGACACTCACAGGAGCCAGGGACTCAACAGGAAGATGCCAGACTTCAGCTGTGAGTGGATAAAAGCCCAGCAGTTGCTTTGTTTGCATTCCCTCTCCAAGACACCACCTTGAGCTGTTTCTCTGCTGCTGTGCCATGAATAAACTGCTTTAAGGATGCAGAGGTCTCTGCTATAGGAAACCTGGGATAGAGCTGGTGAGGAAACCTGTTCTGCCTGTGTGGAGGTGCAAAGGGGCTTTGATCCCAGCTCAGAGGGTGATTCCAGAGTGGCTCCTGGATTTCTGGTGAAGGGATTTTCATTTTCCCTAACAACTGAGTAGTGCCATGCTGGCACCAGCTGTTTTCATGGCAGGCTTTGATTTTGAATCTTCTCCATCCTACAACCAAAACACAAACCCAGCCTGTCCCACCTGTGGAACTGAGGCTCTGTGTGCACCAGTGTATTTCCTTTTTAGTTTCATCTTGTCTCTGCCAGCTGAAATAACAAGGCTTTTAAGACACAGCCACCTTGTGCTCCCATGGTTTGAGGGTTTATGTTACTTTAGCAGTGTTTAGCAGGTATGCTGCACAAATGGGCACAAAGAGTTGCATTGAGGGTTTTGTCATGAAATTTTGGTTTGTTCTATGAGCAAATGAAGGATGCTTTCTATTTGCCCTCCCTCCACCCCCCTGTGATTTTGTGAGGTGTGTTTTGGATGGATGTAGACTTACTTAAGGCCAGCTATTTTACTTGTCTGCCACTGAGATGACAATGTTGCACTGAAATGTTTGACAGGCTGAAGTAGCTGACAATTATTTCACATGTGCACGGCGTGACAGCTCAGAAGTGACGCTGACATTCGGTGTGTGCATCTCCCTGTTCCTCCCATCAGCTGTCCTGCTAGCCTGCAACTTTTTAAAAACACTCTGTGGCTTTTCCATCTGAACAGAGGCCCTCTGTTCCAAGTCATGCCAGGTAACTTTGTGTTTCCTTACCCTTTTCCATCCCCTGGCAGGACAGGGTGCAAAAAGTGTGGCAGGAAGTGGGGACCGGGGGTTTATATATCAGTAAAAATTGAAACTGCTGTTCTTCATTTTGGCCACATCAGTCTGCTGGGGATCTTGTGAAAGGTCATACATATTTCTCAGAGTAGTTGAAAGGACCAACAGCATCTGTTAATGTGACTTGGGGTAAATACAGCACAGGGCTTTGCAGAGCCCTGCCAGAGTTGCTGCGTACTCTGGTTTGTATTTTGTTTGCAGATTCCCATGAAGAGACTTCCCAAGCCATGAAGAGCAGTGTCCTAACCTAAAACACCTTGGGGCTTGAAAGAGTTTTAAAGCTTTACAAATGTATACTCATCTATGCTTAATCTTCTGATGATTTCTTTAGGTGGTCACATGGTCAAACTCTAATTTGTGCTCTGTTCATGTAGGGATGACTTAGAAAAACCAGCTTTTTTTCTCAGGCAGGCAATGCATGTGTTGCAAAGGCACTTCAGATATAAACTGGGCACACAATTACTGGGGAGGCTCTGAATGCTTACTTGGAAAGTGATACATAGTGTATTTGCTGTAAAAGACACAAATATCACAAGGCAGATAGTCAGTTTGATGGCAGGTGGGAAGAGTTGCTTTTTGTTTGTTATATTATGCTTTGAAAAAATAAATCCCTAAGACTCAAAGCCTTTTCTCTTGTTTACTGCTCACAGTGAAATGCAGACTGATCTGTTTCCAAGTCGCTTTGGCTTTCTGATTTCCATGGTTCAGCACAGTGCTTTGCATTACAAAGTCAAAGGCAGCTGTAATACGTTCAGTATCTCTGGTTCCTTTTACAAAGTTAATTCTTTGAATTTTTGGCAAATTGACTGTTCATTTGTCAGTGTCACCTTAATCTGCAAAACAGATAGTCAGCAGCTCAGTCTACTTTTTCTCCTCTTTGTTTAAAGAAGTAGACAAAATAAAATACAATTTGCTGTGATCTTTTCTGATTGTCCACAATACAAATGTTGGTTTCTGTGTCTGTAAGGTTACATTTCTTCAGTGAAAGGAATTAGTGAAGTCTGTAGGCCTTGCCATGGTGAGATTTTCCTTCATACTGATGTTTAGGTGAAGTGCAAAATGCAGGGTCTCTTATTAGTGAGCCAGATGCCTATTTCAGATGTGGCTGTGGATTTAACTTACTGTGCTTGGCTTAACGGGCCTCTTCTAGGTCTGAACTATTCCAACTAGGAAAAAAAAAATTCTTAAGAAATCCTGCAGCTATTTGGACTGAAAATTCCCTTCCCTCCTATTAGCAGCTGAGATTTATTTTTCTGTTTAACTAGCTGGATCTTTTGTTCATGAGAATTGGCATCCTGCAGTGGCATGGTGTGTGTCCAGCAGTGAATTGTGATGTCAGGGCAGAGACAACAGTGTGATTTATTATCAAACGGGCCAACTGGTGAGCTTTGTGAAGCTCAGGCAGCCCACACAGGTTCGGGGATGGGTGACCTTGGGCTTCCCTCTCCTTCTGCAGAAGTGAAACTTGGGGTAGAGCCAGGCTGGGGAGGTCTGGCATGGTCCAAAACATGTGTGGCCTCGTGGCTCTGTCTGGATCTGGCCACAGGCCTGCATGGGTGGCTCTGGTCAAGCCCAACTTATACCATAGGTGTTTTTTATCAGCAAGTGATTTTAATAATTGCATTTTTCTTCTGCAGTATGGGGAATAATAGAGCTGCAGCTTGTTAATATCATTTGCGGCGAGCATAGTGACAACACAGTGTTTCTCTTCTCTTCCTAATCCAGCCCACTGACTGCTGTGCTGCTTCAGTTTGGGGCATAAATCTGGGCTGTGGCTGCCAGAGTTGGACAGTTCAGCCTCCCCACTGAGATGGCTGCTGCTACCTGAGCCCCCTCGGAGCTGTGGTGAAGCTGGCAGAGGTGACCTGTGTCTCTGCAGCAATGGGTCCCCTTTGCCCTCAGCTCCCTGACGCTGCTGGGACTTGTTTTGCCTAACAGGGAGCCCGAGCGATGCCAGCTCTGTTGTCAAAAACAGCTGGGTGTGAGGTGATGCTCCATGAAAGCTTTTGAAGAGCAAAATGCGTAGCTCTCAGACTGTTTGAGGTAATCAGCAGCTCTGTTACTCTGGGTAATCACAGTAAAACAACACCTACCATCGCAAAGGTTGTTCTGCTTTTTAGTCCGTGTTTTTCAGAGCAGTGGCATGCCTGCAGTAATTCCTAGGTGGTCTCTGTGTGTGTGGTGATGTCAGCAGCTTGGGGAATTAGCTTTGCTGAAGTTTACATCTGCTGACTCATCTGTTTAAACAAGTTGATTCTGAATTTTCAGAGGGTAATAATTTTTCCCCCCTCATGCAACAGCTGAGGAGAAAGAGGTGGTTATGAGGTTTAGCAGGGGCTACCACAGTACAGGGTTTCCTTGCAGTCTTTTAACTCACTGCATATTTTAATGGCTGCAATATACAGAAAGCCTCAGTTTCATGGTTCTTCTTGGACCTTGTCCAGCTTCTGCTGTGAAAGTACAATTCAGCAGAAGCCCTTTTAGAATATTTGCTTATTTTTAGTATCCAAGAGTTTGGCATGTGGTATCCTGGATCTTCAGAAGAGTCCTAGCAGTGGTGCCTTGGCACTAATAAATGCTTGATATCTCTGATATCTCCGTTTGGGGTTTTTTCCACTGTTTGGTTTTTTTTTTTTTAATTGGGTTAAAAGTTAAAGCCCCCTCTGCTTTCCTGCTCTTAAAATCCAGTTTTTCTGCTCTTATCTCCCTCCTCTCAACACCCCTTTGGGAACAAGAAGGAATGGTGTCTCTGGCAAGGAAACAGGTAAGGTTTGGTTGGTAAGTGGAACTGATTTAATTAAATCTCCTTTTCAGCCTCATAATGGAGTCATTCAAGAAGGCAGAGGAGTAGGAATGTGGCTTCTGAGTATTTTTTTTCTCTCCTTTCTCTTTCCTTTTTCCATCCCTGCAGTCAGTGAAAGAAAAATGGCTTTCTAAACAATACTCCTTTTTGTGATGATTTAAAAAATAGGCTACGCTAAAATCAAAATCTAATTTTTTATTAGCTCGTCTTTGCATTCCTGAAAACACTAGAGCAGCTCTGATGAGTATTTGCTCTAGATACATGCCAGTGTAAGAGTGAGAATTCCAGATCTGTCTGACACCACCTGAAACCTCAGAAACATTGAGCAACACAAACCTAATGCCACAGAAGTCTGTTTTCCATCCTAATTAGCTCATGGTCTTGTGTGATTAGTTTTACTCTGCCAGCTCACTTTGGTTTTGTTATCTTGATAATTGATGTCAATACTCGGCGTTGCTCAGAAAAACTGGACTTGGAATTTTGTCGAAATGTTTTTTGGTTTTGGAGCCAAAGTATTTTGCAAAACTCATCAGTTTTGCTATTTTTTTTTTTTCGGGGGAAATGATAGAGACTTCTGAAGAAACTCAGAGAGAGTGTGTGCACGTGAGCGTGCAGATGCATGGTAGGCTGTTAAGGGACTGGCTTCAGATGTGGAAGACTTGGTTCAGTTTCCTGGTCTGCATGGTATAGAGCAGTGAAGGATGGAAAACTACCCTCTGACCTTTGAATTGGGTGGAGTGAAATTCAATCAGTGCTTTCTTACTGCTGGGAGATTGCTCTGACTAATGGTTTGCTTTCCTGAACTGGAAAGCAGGGGTTTGTGATTTTCAGAATGGAGTTGTCACCCCAGGATCAGCTGGAAATGTTGGGCAAAATCCCGGTCTTTGAACAGAAGGGATGACTGGCGTGAATAAATCTGAAGGAACTAACAGTGGAGCAGGATGGTTGTTTATGGTATTTATGCAGTGCCAAAGAACATCTGTGTGCCCTGAGACATGGCTACACTGAGCTGGCTCCCTTACTAGAAGCAACAATTTTCTCCAGCTGAGCAAAACAAACCCTGGCTGACTCCCTGGCTGGATTCTGGGTATTTGAGCTAGCTCTGTGCTGCAGTGCAGTGAGTTTAGAAGAGCTATCCCTGGGTCCTGTAAAATTGTGCATTCAGCTGCCTGTTGGTGTATGCCCACCTCCAGAGGAGGAGGATGAATGCAAGTGTCTCGTGCTGTCAGGCTTCTTGGAAAACACCACTTCCCACTTAGATTGCTGCTGTTGTGGTTATTTATTGTAGCCCTGAGAGCTGCACTGCCTATGTGTGGGAAACGGATTTGTAGAGAGTTTTTAGGGTTTGACAGAAGGTTTATATAGTTACGTGTTTGTATATAAATTCTGAGATAAGAGATGTTGATTTAGAAGTGTTATGGAATAGGATAGATATTGTTGAGAGAGAAATGGAGTTAGAAAAAAAAGTTTTAAAGGATGGCTTTGTAAATAAGATTAGGTACTTTGGGGAAATAGAATTATGAAAGATGTATTGAAGTAAGATGTATGAGGGGTAGTTTTAGATGATTGGTTTTAGGGTTTTTACAATACGGTGTGGTAAAAAGTTGATAGGTTAAGAAATGTTTGTAGTGGTCTGTAAGAAACAGTTGGGTTTTGATTGTAATAGTGTGAATTATAATATTTATTTTTTTATGAAATTGAAAAATGGAATAAAAGTTTTTAAAACTTTTTTCTAACTCCATTTCTCTCTCAACAATATCTATCCTATTCCATAACATTTCTAAATAGACATCTCTTGTCTCAGAATTTATATACAAACACGTAACTATATAAACCTTCTGTCAAACCCTAAAAACTCTCTACAAATCCATTTCTCATACCTAAGGACTGCTCTGAGTTCCATGGGCTCTCTGGGTTAATGCACTTTGAACAGCCCTATGGATGTGCTGTGGCTCTGCTCCATCAGCCTGCTTTACCTCATCTCTTTCCTGCAGAGAATTTTAAACTTTCTGTGCTGAAAGGCACAGACCCACAAGAAAATACTATATTTAACCTAAAACAGTAGAGAACTTCCAATTAATAACACTAAAATTATGAGTGTATAGTTTAAATAAAAGTACGTAATATTAGAAAGTAAAAAACTTAGAGTTGAAAGTTCTAAAATACAACAATATATATAAAACTAAAATGGAAGTTTTAAAGCAGTAACTAATCCTCCTTTACAAGTTTAAGTAGTATTTTATAATTTAACAAAAAGGTCTGCATTGCAAACTTCAAATAATTAGTTATGCATTTAAAAGTAAAAATAATTTGTGTTATTTTTAATTAGGTAGTTTAACCTTAAACTTTATAAAGAAAATAGTTAAACATTTTATACCTTGTTAGTAAAATACTACAAAAACTCACTGATAACATTATAGCATAGATAAAAAATAAAAATCTAAATCTAAACACAAACTATCACCTCCACTACATTCAGTCCCAACCTCAACACAAAAGAAAAACCAAAAACCAACACTGGGCATCTTTTAATGCCAGCATAATTGTTACTTCACTTCTTGCCTCCCATCCCCGTGCAGGAACGGGCACAGATTACACACACACACACACACACGGATGAGGAGGGCAGAGCAGGGCAGAACAGCTTGTTCTGTGTTCCTGAGCGAGGGCAATGATTTACTCAGTGTCTGCACCTCCTAATGGGCTGTTCTCTTAGCCACAGACTGCTTCAAAGAGGCAGAGCTGCTTGTGTTTAGGAAGGTGTCTGGCTCAGTAAGGTGAATGTTGGCTCTGTAGGAATTTGGACTCCAAGTGTAATCATCTCTGTGCAGGTCCTCTGGCAGCATCAGCAGTTAGAATTGTTGTAGATCGGTGATTTCTTCAAAATCTTTTTTTTCCTCAGCACTAACAAGTCAACGCATATTCCCTGTGTGTTCATGCTCCCATATTGTGCAACACAGGGCTTTTCTTTCCTTGGGGAAATGGCCCTGACTCTGTAACCAGAGCCTTTATACATGCTGTAGAACAGCTGTGCTCAACACGGCGAGGACTTTGTTTGCTTCCACATTATTTATTCATGTATTCTTTTTCCAGCCCCCTTGCCCCCAAGTAATGGTGCTTTCTTTTTGTTCTTTTAAATTTTTCTTGAGACTCCTTTGATGGAGAATTCAGCCTTTCCTACAAAACACCACATTCAGGGGTTTTATGACTCATTTGTAGCTGGAATACCTACTGGGGCAGTACAACAGGCTTGGATGCAATAAAATGAATCACCATGACAAGTTCTACGTAAGAGCTGTTTGGTAAATGTACTGATACAAAAGAATGCCAAATGAAACAATTCCTTGCTTTCTTCCTTTGGCCCGAGCACTTATTGCCCTGAAGATGAAAGAAATTGATTGTTAATTCCTTAGACATGTTAAAAAAATTGAAGATGCATCAGGAGTTAGGTGCTGCTTGCGTTGTGCTGTGGTGTTGCAATCAGTGTGGAAAAGGCTGAGCTTGATCAGTGGCTTTACCAATAAATTTTTTGGGGAAGTGCTCTTGTGGGTGAAATGAACAGGATATTTTTAATAACTTCTCATTAGTGGGTTTGTACTGGTAGGAGACAGGGCTCCATTTCATTTTAGATGTCTTTTCCAGCTGTGGTCACAGTAGCATTTGATACTGCAGAGGAGGGAGAGGAAACCTCGCAGCAGATTGGAAAATGGGTGGAATTTTACTTGAAGCAGCTCTGAGAGCTGAGTAGCTCCTCTTGAGCCAGCCAGGCTTTCTGGGCTTGCAGCACAGCAGTGAAATGGCAGTGCACCTCTCTGCCCTCTCCTCCAGTGCTTAACCCCTTTAGCCAGCACAGTGCTCCGAGTGAATTTTGATCAATGTCTCCATCACTGTTACATAGCTGCAGTTTGCTTTACCCAGCGAGAATTATTAGAAGGTATTTTTTAATTAACTGCATGTAATCTGTGTTTCAGTAGTGGGAATTTAAGTGAAAACTTAATTTGGCCAAGGAGTGCTTATGCATAGCTTAATATAATAATACATACACACACGTGTGTGCTCTCCTGCTTGCACTTCATTCTGGCTCTCATCTTTATCACCAGTGATCCTGTGTTGCTTATTGAGCTTCAGTCCTGTAACTTGAGAGCCCTGAAGCTGGAAACTACTTAGAAACAAATATTTTCCTTTTTCTTCATGAAAACATAAAAACATGAGAGCTGGACAAAGTGTATCTCAGCTTCTTCTGTAACATCTATGAAGAAAATGAGTTCTGACAACTACTTTACTCTTCTGGTGGAGGGGATACAGGTGGTCTGGTGCTACCATGAAACACATTTGCATCACAAAGCTGCTCCCCTGCTTCTGCAAAACCAAATAAACCACGTGATACAGGTGATGAGATTGAAAGCATAGTCTGAAAATAGTTTGAAATCCCCATTAAAAAGTAATGGAGCAATTTTTAAGGCAGTGTGTTGGGTGTTTTCTTTTTCCCTTGGCATTAATGGTGTTGGTATTGAAGATAAGGCATTCTGTTGAATTCCCAGAAAAATTCCCATGGAGAGTCAAATTCTCTGCATGTCCAGGCTTTCATTTATTGTTGGCATTGATCAGGTGATAGGTACAAAGCTGATGACAGACTGTGGCCTGGCTCCTTTCTTCTGAAGCTGCATAAATGTTTTGGTACCTTTTTATAGTTTATCTAAGAAGTCTTGTAGCACATCTGTCTGTTCCTCTCATCTCCTGCACTGTGGTCTAAACTAACCCTTGAAATAATGTTACATTTTATATGCATGGAAGGGGAATGGCTTTGGACTCATCAAATATGATCACCTTCAGCAAAGCTACAGGAAGAATGGGCCCTCTAATCTGCCATTTTATTGAGGAATAGCTATATTCTGAAAAAAATAGTCATTGGAGAGAAAGTGCTGCAGAATGAAAACCCAAAGGAGTAAGCAGTTAGCAGGAAACTAAAAGAATCATAAGCTTTTTTTAAAAGATGGAAAGTGGTTTTTCGTCTCCTTTTCTGGTTTCTGAGCCTTTAATAAACCTGCAAGTCATGGTTTTAAGCTTTTTCTTTTTATTTATTTTTATTTCTCCAGAAGCATGAGAACTTGAGTTATCTTTTAAAATAAACAAAACAAAAATCCTGCAACTGGGATCTTTGGATTCTCACGGACTCTTACAGTTCCTGCAGCTGGAGCTTTAGGAAAAATATGAAGCTTGTAATAATAGTCACTCCACCCAAATGGGTTAAAGTTTGGACTTCCATGGGATTGCACATTTCAATTAAATGCAAGCTGCAGTAATGGGAGCGAGGTCCTGAGCTGAATTCCCATTGCACATGTTTATTCACATGGACAAAAATTCAGCTGAGGGAGTGCAAAGGAAGTGGGCAGAACTAGGATGTGTGACTTTTGAAGAAATTCATTCTTTGGTTGTTGTTTCCTTCCTTTCTTCTTAGTGGCTCTGCTTTTACATCTGTGTTGTACCTCTGATTCACCCCGTTGCCTTTCCTTGCTTTTAGAAATAGAGAATTTCAGAAGTTCCTCAGCTTCTAAACCTCAAGGATCTTTTCTTTCCATGTATATTCTACCTTCTGCAAATCAAAGATGTTCTTGTGATCTTCAGGGAGTGGGGTGGGACATGGTGCCCAAAGGGTCTGCAGAGCTGATGTGGTTGGGGTGCAGAAGGAAATTGGAGAATATTTTGCTGCAGTGCTTCAGGTTCTCTTCTTTGCCTTCTGAGGCAGATCCTTTGTGTGTTTCTGTCTGGGTTTTTGGTCTGGGCCAGGAGCAGCTGGGGGGCTGGTGCCAAGATATCTTCTGATGAGCACACTTCTGAAGACCAAGTCCCCTTCAGTCCCTAACTCACAGCTCTTCACCGTCCCACCTCAGTGCCACCAGGCACTTCCATGGGGTGGCTCATCCCTCTTGAACATATTTTGGAGTAGGAATAACTATCAAAGGCACAGCACACTTTTCAGTAAGGAGAACAAGTGTTTAGGGCTGTGATCTCTTGGGTAACCATTTGGCCAACTGTAGAAAAGCAGGGCAAAGCAGTTCCCAAGCACAGCGTAGCATTTCTGCCTCTCTTGCTGGAGTGAGGAGCTGCTGTGCTTCAAGCTCTCCCCTCTTCAGTCCTTAATGAGTGACAAGTGGAGCTACTTTCTGCCACAGAGGCACAGATCAGTGTCTCAGAGAAGCTCATGAAGGCTGACACAAACTCTGGGATTGATGGAGATTGGATCTGTGGCACGAACTGAGTTGGAATTGTGTGATGGAGTTGGTACATTTAATGTGCTCTGACGTGGAGGTGTTTGAACAGATACCAGTAACTTTGCAGTCTTTTGTTTGCTTTCACTTGGAAATTCAGTAGAATTTGTGTGCTTGAAGTGAGTTCCTTCCTTTTGCTGACATGTAGGTGTTCTTCCTCACATTTGTAGAAGCATCATGCTTGCAGTGAATACTCCAAATATTAAAAAATCATGCCCAGCCAAGAACAGCTTTGTGTTTCCAACATAGATGTCATTGCTGTGGGCAAATAGGATCACTTGCAAGAGTCCTTGTATCTAAACCCTGCTGGTAGTTTGGGAGTTGGCTGGGTTTGTGACTTTAATTTTTTCTTTGCCATCTACCTTTTTGCTGCTGTGTGTGACAGATGCCTCATAAGTCTTTCCATTCCCTTGAGGCAGACTATCTGCATAGTTGGTGAAAGATAATCTTGTGCATAAAGCTGCTTTTCCTTGTGGGAAAAGAATTTTCTATTTGGTTTGTTGTTTTGTTTGCATTGTTTTTGGTTTTTTGGGTTTTTTTCAGAAGTGTTTCTTTAGCATGGAAAAGGAAAGGTTGTGGAGTTTTGTAGTTCAGAATTTGTGCATAATAAACCTTTTTAAAGGTTTCTAATTAAATGAATGAAAAAGGTCTATACGTTGATATCCATAAATATTACATGACTAAACTTGCTGTGGATTTCCTACAAATCCCAGCAGGTATCAGAGCTGTAGATTAATCCAAGGGGAGGCTGATGAGCCCAACTTGTTAGCCCTCTTTGGTGCTCTGGATTTGGGACTTAAAATATTTGGAAATGCCAGCAAATAGCCCATAGCTGTGCTCTTGCAGCTGGCCCTGCTGCTCTGCCTGTGCTCCTGGCCTTTCCACTTCCCCTGTTTCCAGGACCTGCCAGGAATAGCACATTTTATAGGATGCCAAATTTATAAATTCCTCAGACCACTCGGTCTGGGAGGAATGCACTAATGGTGTGGCTGACTGAGTTTTAATCTGGGATGTTTTTAATTTACAGACCACGTTAATTTATTTTGATCTGAAAATTACAAGATTCGCTTCAGTTCTCCATTTTATTGCTTCTTTTAATACTTCTTATTTGCCTTTTTTTTTTTTTTTTTCTTAAACAATTAGGTCTTTCCAGAGTGCAGTCACACCTTTTTCTATCTTTGATAAGTGATGAAGAAGCTGTGTGTTTCAGTAGAATGTGAATCCCCTTGAGATGGTAAGATCAATGTGTGTATTCTGGTCAGTTTGTGTTGCATATGACTTTCATGCCAGCAGCTGTTTATTAAACATCCATCTAGGGCTAATCTCCAGATTGTTAGCAGCTATTCAGCAATGCTGTGTTCTGTGGGATCTAGTTCTAGGGTTTTTACTGTTTTATGGCCCCCTACTCACTGGAAAATAAGGTAGACTCCAAGCTGAGGGAGTGATGGAGCACCCTGTGGTATTTTTGTTATTCTTTGACATAAAGTCTGGTCTTGGAAATTTCCTTTTCGTTTATTCAAAGACTTTTATTTTACACTAATGCCACAGACACCTGTTATCACTGCTGTATCAACTTCTGGTGTTGAGCAACTGGCTGAAATTGCTGTTTTCAGCCCTAGCTGCTAGCCCAGCCTCAAATGGAATGGGAGATAACAATTGTTTGAGTGCTTCTCCCAAGTTCCCAGGAAAGAATTTCCATTTCTGGATGAGATTTTGATCACACTGGAGTTCTTCATCCTCCTCTTATGGAGTTGTTCTCTGCGTGAACTCATTTCATACAAATATGTTTGGGTTTTAATTATGGTTTCTTCCCAGTAGCTGTCTTTTCTTCCCACCTGCTGTAACAGGGAAATCTGTGACTGTGACAAAGCCTCCCTGGCAATGCCACTAGCCACTCATTGCCTGGAATTAGGAGAGGCTTCTTAAAGCAACTCTAAGTCAAGCAGCTCTACAGAAAGGGCTGTGAATAAATCTTTGCTTCCTGCTGGATGTTAGCTGGATTTTTGTGCTGCCTTAGTTTTATCACACGTGTAGTTCATGGGGTCTTTCCCCCCTCGCCCCAACTCTTTCAATAGGCCCTTTTCCATCTCTTGATATAGCTTCAACTCTGTTTAAATTATTTCTTAGAAAGAAGATCTCTTGCTGTTTTTAGCCTTCACAGGCTCCTGACTGCTTGTTGATGTAGAGGCTGCCTGCTGGGTGCCAGTCCAGGCTTCCCTTTGGCTGCTGGAGGGAGACAAGCCCTGCTTTGTTCAGTCCTTTTCCAAACCTCCCCACCAATATGGTGGGCAGATGGCAGAAACACGAGCCCTGTGTAAGTGAAACCACTGTGCTTGCTGGGAGGAGCTGGAGGGATGGAGAGCCCGTGGCCTGAGGACAAAACTCAGCTTATTTTCCTCTCTAATCACGTATCCTGTTTTTGTAATGATTCTGGTGGCGAGGCCACTATAATAGGTGAGCAAAGCAATGTTGCCCGTGCTTTTGTCCTGCAGAAATTGCCTGTTTACAATACATGGAAGATTTAGTACAGCACACTGTGACCTTGCACGTTAGGCAATTATTTCAGTGCCTCCACGGCGCCTGTTAAATGCATTTCTGTGCTGCTCGAGTCCTGTGCATGGGCTCATTGCTGCGAGTCTGCATCAGATGACAGCACAAAGCAAGGAGCACACCACTGGCAGGAGGGCAGGACAGCCAGTACATTTGGAAAAGCTCTTCAGCCTCACGCTCGTCTCGGTTACAGTTGTCCATCTGCCAGTTTGTACCCTTTGGGAGGTGGGGGAGGTTTCCATGTCATTTTTCTCCCTGGAGAAGTCTTAGATGCTTGTCATTGTATATTGATTTTGTATATAAATACATAAACATTGCAGCAGTGGTGGTAAGAAGGGATATGCAAGTTACAGCCCCTTTTTCAGAGATTTCAGGCCAATCCCTCACTTCTGGAGGCTGGGAGCATATGTGTCTCAAGAATTGGCTCAAGCAAAGACTAAATTCCTTGAGTACTTGCTGGAGAACTCATGAAAATCAGCATCACTCGACAGTGTTAAAGCAATATCAGTCTTAAAGTTTGCATGCAAGGAAAAAAAGCCAGTCCGATTTTGTGTGGCAGGGCTGCTTCACGACCCCTCTTGGGACAGGGTGCTGCCCTTCTAAACTGAGAAATGGCAGTAGAAGGGTTCCTTTATCCCGGGACCTCAGGCTTCTGCTGCCTGAGTCACAGTCTGCTACCCTCAGGCAAATTCCTTGCCATCCAGAAGCAGAACGGTTTGGTTGACAGTTTACTGATACCTGCTGTACATCAATTGTTTGGACTGGTTGATTTTTTTTTCCCTGACTCTTCCTTCTGTTTAGGCATCTAGATATGAAAGGTGAAACTGGATCAAGGCCACAGGGCTAACAAATCCTAAGTCAATTACTTTCTCCGTTGCACCACCGCCTTTATTTTTTTTTTCTCCTAACTAAGTTAAATAATGGTGAAATCAAACAGGAAAAGACGCTGTTGTAATTTATTATCTTCCTTAAGACAAGCATGGAATAGTCTTATCCCACTCTTCCCATGCTCAGGGAAAAAGAAAACAGAGCAAAAAGGGTTGGGTCAAGTCAGCGGAATTGTTTTGTCTCTTCCATTGTGTGTGCTCCTCTGTATGGAACTTCATGCTGTATTACAGCAATTTATGTGGCAGAAAGTGTTCAGAAGCCCTGTTTTGAGTAAATGTTTAACTTTTGATAAATGCTGTATTGTTCTAGCCAAACAGCAGTACAAACATGTCACCATTTGGTGCCTTTCCAGCCTGCACACCTCGTTCCTCTGTGACGCTTTCGTTAAACTTGAACGAAATCAGGGTACATTAGGTACTCATCTGGAAGGCACAGAATTCAGCCAGCACTCTTCAGAGCCAGGTCCATCCCTGGTGGGAGACTTCAGTGCCCATGGAAGAATGAACTTGTCCTGTTACACATCTCATCTTGCTGGTTGTGCTGGAGAACGAGTCCATTTTTCCGGGACCATCTCAGTGTCAAGAAATCTGGGATGAGTAGAGATACCATCATATTGTTCTATCTTCTGTCCGGAGGAGACCAGAAGCTGGATTGTCTGGGTGATGCTGTTCACTGAAATACAGCTCTGGTAGGCAAAGGCTGAGGTGGGCTGTGTAGAACTGGGAGCATCCCTGAAGGTGAGCTCTGGTGGAGTGGATCAGCAGAACTGAGTTGCAGTTGAGACTGGGAAAGCCAGGATGCTTCAGAGACCATAAAACAGAGCTACTATTTCAGGACAGGGAGAATGTTTGGTCTAGCCAGTGGTTGCCTCTAAAAATACTTCAAATATCATTTGAGTCAAAAACAGGGCAGACTATATGCATATTTACCAAAAGAAGAAAATTAACCACCAGGCATCTTGCCTTTCAGAACATTTCACTGTAGGTGAAAAACATTGTTATTCTCCATGTCTGTCAAATTTCCCATGACAAAACTTGATTGGAGTAAGCAACTGTGAGCCCAAAAGTACATCTAGACCTGGAAGCAAATGTGTGAGGGTAGCTCTGATACAGAGGTTTCTGCTGTCTTTTCCCTTTGCTGCCAGGCTTTTGCTTCCTGTTTTCTGGAAGGAGATTGAGGAACAAAGCATGTTCATGAGCAGAAGCCATAGTAACTGCCTAGAGCAAACAGCTCGATTGTGAGGCACCAAAATGAGTGTTCATGAAAAAGGACAGGTCTATGCTTTAAGCCAGAGCTATTTGGTGTGATCGAGCAATGCCCTTGAATAGGGAAAAAACTGTATTTCTGACCGAGCACCCTGCACTCATGGCAGAATTGAGCTCTCCTGAAATGGAGGACTGGATGTGCTGAGAACATGACAGTAAAGATCAGAGCCTTCACCATGTTCACCCAGTACAAGCAAATAACGTAGGGAAAATAATTATGGAACTTCCAGCAAAAGCAAATCTTAGTGACTTAAGGATTTTTCTTGTTCTTTGAGCCGATGAAACAGTGCTGCAAGGTGATGGGTTTTTTTCAAGGTAGTAAGTGTGGTTTTTGTGAAATGACAAATTTCATCAGAACCAAAATAGTTTTTAAACAAAACTGCAAAGTTGTCTAGAAGAGTTTTACCTTTTGGTCAAGAAGTTAAAGCAAGCACAACCTTTTACAGCTTGGGTTTTCCTGGGAATTTGGTGGTGAACAGCCCACGTTAGTAATCCAAACCTTACGCTTCTGCAGCAGTGTAAATACCACTAGAACAGGGCACTCTTTTAAGTTGGGACATTTTTATTTTTGGCTTTTCTTCCTCATGAAAGCAGGGCTGTGTAAGCATCAGTAACACACATATGATTACAGTAAAATGAGAAATCTCTCATGCTCCTTGCTGTTCTTGAATCAGCTGGTGGAGGTCGGATGGGGGAGTGGATTTATCCAGCCGTTGCATCACCAGCACGTGGCTACTGCAGGTGGAAGATGTGAGTGCACTGTCTGAAAGCATTCTCCACCTGAATTTGTGTAGGGATTTGCTAAGGTATTGAGGTACTGGAAGCTTTCTTCCTAATGTAACTAATCATTATGTTGTTTAGGAGTTCTGATTGATGGTTCTCTCTTTCTTAGTACGTTGTGTTCTTTCTGCACTTCATATTTGCACCACCCACCCTGATGTCCTTACTCCTTTTTCTGAAATATTGATGTATTAGCACATTATCCATTACAGAACTGCTCTTTTCTTCAGAAGCAAAAGATCAGCAGCAGCAGATGATGATCCTTCTCAGTATAAATTTGTCTTAATACTCTACAGAGTAAACAAAATATATCTTAAAATACTTTCTGGGACCATCTGGACAGTGTGGAAGGAGATGATCATCTTCATGAGAACTTCAGAACCAGAGGGATTATATACCTGCAAGAAAGTGTTTCAGTAGGAAAAAGGTATTATATGCTGAAGCTGCAAGTAATAAACTTGTGTGTTTTCTAGTCCAGTATTTTCTACTCCACATCAGTATTGGCCTGGCCATAGTCATTGTTTTCCTGGCCAGGGCTGGATCAGAGTGACCAGCTTCCACTGCTTGGGAATTCCCAGCAGGTCAAGCTCCTCATTTCCATGCTCAGTTAATGAAAGCCACTCCTTGTTTTGTTGTGGGAAAGCACGTATGGATGTGTAAAAAGTGTGTACGTGTGAAAGAGTTAGGGCTCAAATCTGGGGAAAGATATCCCCAGGAACCTGGGAGGTACTGCCAAACCTGCTGGTCTTCCCCTCACTGCAAATGCCAGATGTGACTCTTAGATCTTGTATTTATTAACAAAAAGCTACCTGCACCTAAACAGCAACCCAGACACCTGACCCTCCCCGCTGCAGCAACTCACTTCAGCAAGGGGAATAAAGTGCCTGTGCCCATCCATCCTCTCCAAGGAGAACTGGGAAGCAGTGATGGATTTGCTCCCTTAACAGCCTTATGAGAAACATTCAAGTGATGTACCTGGTGTAGGAGCTTATTTCTGAAACTTACCTTTATTCTTCTTAAAAGCACTGATGTTTCTGATTTTTTAGCATATTTCAGTCTGAAAGTTGCATACTAGTGTGCAAGCTGGGAAACATGTTTTTGGGGAAGCAGAACTGGGCCTTTAATAATTTTTCGAGCTGAAAGAGCAACAGTGAAACTGCAGCTTGGCCTCTCATACGTGGTTTCTGCAATTAAGGGCTGCAGCTGCTCTACTTTTTTTGTCTGTGACGCAAATCAAAGCGCAGCAATGGTATTGCCTGAGGGAAGAGAGAAAGCTACTTGCTCGCTTCCCCATGCTGATAACTAAGCAGTGATGACAAGAAACTGGGGCAAAGGAAAGTTCAAAAGCAGAATCTGAATATTATAAATGACTGGAGAAACACAGGTGCCTCTTTCTCAGCACAAAGGGGAAGGAGAGCTGTGTGAATGTCAGAAGAAATTATCAGCTCCCCAAGGGAAAAGATGTCAGGCTGTAAAATTTCTGTCACTCAAAGGGATTCTGACATGGGAGCAAGTTGGGGTCTGTATGCTATGAAACATGTTACAGTCAGCCCCATTTTAAATGGGATTAATTTTCTCCTGGGGACTTCAACCAACAGGAACCCTGATTGTCTCACCTTCTTGTATGAGTCCCCTCTCACATGTGTTTTGACATCCACCTAAATGGTGAGATCTGCTTCACTATGCTCCTTTCATCGCAGGAAATTGCAAGGGAACAGAAATACTAAGAGAATGAGCAGCATTACTTGTCTGAGGTCATGCAGCAAGCAGAGGAGAGAGTTTGGTTGTCCTGATCTCTTGAATCACAACCTGCTTTCTGCACTAACTTCTGAAATTATTTGTGTGGCCATCCCAAGTTTGTGTATTTGTTCCCTTGTTGTTGTCTAAACTGAATTTCATAAGTGTTTTCTAAACATAAATTTTGCAGGTTTGGTGTGAGACTAAAATGAGACTACAGCTTCCTTTAGGTGTAGGCTCAGAGTTTTTGGGGATTGGGGTGGCTGTGCCCAGCTCATCCCTAACGGGCTCCAGCTGGGCAGCACAGGTGAGCAGCACTGAGGGGAACGAGCCATGGAGTGTCCAGGGCCCTGAGCAGAGGGCACACAGGTGCAGGGCATTGACAGCAGGGGAGAAAAGGCTGGGCTGCAGGGCAAGGAGGGCAGATGCTGCAGCCTTCTGATGAGGTATGGTGTTACTGTGTGTGGGGTGAAGCCTTCTGAAGTTGTATGGGGATATTCTGTGTATGGTGTCTGTCTGAACTGTGACATGTGCTGTGACATTTAGGCATCACCTGGAGTGTGAATGCAGAATTCTACCAGGTGATTGGAGAAGTCCTTTCTGCTGGTTGTTGCTGTCTGTGTGCCCCAGCCCTGGCAGCTTCCTGGCAAGGCAGGCCTTGCAGGGTTTAAGGCATCCAGGGCTCTGCTTTCATTGTCTTACAACTTGGCCATTTTGGGGGAGCTTGTGAGAAGGACCCAAAATGGCATCTGCAGTATTGTATCCCCTCCAAACTGTGAAATTCATGATTTGAAATAAGATTTACAAGAAAGCTGGTTTTGTTTTCCACAGGGGTAGAATAATGTGTTTTTCTGTCATCTGCACAACAAGCATTCACCCATATCCCTAATCTCAGGCACGAACTGAAGAATCAAACCTTGCCCATGCAACTTAAAATGAGCTGTTTTGTGGAAAGTGTTGGCCACTTGAAACTGATGCTGCTAGTCCTGCCTGGGTTACATTTTGGACTTGTTGCCTGTGAGTCAAGTACAGACCTAGAGTATTTTCTTTTGGTGGTACTTGCACCAGTAAACCCCACATGCTACCGTGGAAAATAAATCCACATCTATTGCAAGGCTGTGATTTAAGATTTCTCTTTTTTCTTTTCTTTTTTTTTTTGACATCTATTTGTTTTTCCAGACAAGTCAGAAATAGATTTCAGAATAGAATAATTACTATCAAGCTAACTAGTTTACAGCACTTGACTTAAAATAAGGAAATACTTTAGAAATATCTTTATATGTTTTCTACCAGAATTTCATTGGTAATAAAGAGGCTCGTTGATTTCTTTGCTGGAAAATGGATTTATTATCTTGGTTTTTTTGGCTGTAATCTAAGGAAGTACAAGTGCTTTATGAGGGTACCTTTTGAGCAAGATCTACAGAAGTACTCAGGAGCTTTTCAGTCACCTGGACATCACTGGGTAGCCCACAAATGACCTACCCACACTAGTAGTTATTCTTCATTCCTAAAGCATTATAAGTTTTTACCTGTGGGATCCCTTCTCTGTGAATGCAATTCCCTTAGGCTGAAACTCTGAGTGGTGCAGTTCCTCATTTTGTTAGGTGTTGGCTTAATGTATAATATAATACAAGCACAGGTCTTGTCTTTCAATGTAATTTTTATAATATTGTGTCATTTAGGGTGATAAGGGAACATTCCTTTCCATTTGACCCAGTTGTAGCCATAATGGCAAGTAAAGTTAAGATTGGAGTTCTGCCTTTTTTTAAGACTCACTTCCTTCAGGAGGAGAAGGTAGAACTTCAAAATCTGGTGTATACTGAATATTTATTAATGATGTTTTGTAATATTTGTTTCCTGTCATTCTGCTGTCTTCAAATTAGTAAGGAAATGAATTCTCTCTAACTTTATTATGTCAAATCAATATTAATATTGATCTAATAGTAATAAACTAATAACTCCTGCTGTAAAATGCTTTAATATGAACTTCAAGAGGAATATTAAAATTTATTAGTCATTCATTAAAGCTGATTGATATGCTAGGGGGTTTCATAGAAATAAAAAACCTAGATGGGATGCATGCAGTGCTAGCCTGATTTCAATAAATTTTAAACTTTTTTCCTGCTGTTTATAATTATGATAATTGGGTGTTAAAGACTTTCAACAGAGGCTGATGCTGACACTCTCTCTTTATTACTTCCTGCTTCTAATCACCCTTGAACTGGATTCATCTCTGCCACGGACATATTATTTAGCACAAAATTCCTTGCCGCTATTTGTCGAATTTTCCAAGGCTTTGGTGCCGCTTGCTCAGCAAACAAACTCGCTGTGGTTGTCTTTTTTTGTACTTGGCGTTGTCCAGTGTGACTGGACGTGGATTTCTGGAAGGACACATGTGCTTTCCATTCCTCCATGGAGAAAAGGTTGTCCCTGTGTCAGCTGCAGCTCCAGGGTGTGATGGCCACGTGCAGCTTAAAACTTCAGCTCTCTACAGATATTAGAATCTGCCACTTGTCTTGAGTGACATCTCTTTTATTAAAAATAAAACCTTTCTGAGTTGGTGACTTACCCATTTTTCAAAGATAAGACCCTGTCTTCTGAGTAATTTGAAATTCTGCTCCAGAGTGTTTTCTGATGCATGAATGAGGCCTTGAATAAACCAGGATTTGCCCACTGGTTGTGAAAATGCTTGAATTTTCTGGTCCCCAGTGTCACTTACTGGACAAGGTGAGTTCAGATTTGTAGAAGAAATATTCCCATGCCTGCAGTTCAGACTTGCTTTAAACAAACATAAAGGTCATTTAAATTATTGCAGAATCTGTGCTAATTTGATGGGGGTTTTAAATAAATTCCAGTGGCCTATCAGAGGGAAACATTCCTTATCTTCTCCCTCCTCCTCTGACAGAATGACACATGTAAATAGAAAGTACACTAAAATTCTTCCTGTAACTTACAAGGAAAAGGAAGAGCCCTCTTCTGACTTTGAACATCACTGAAATCTGTCTTGATTAGACTGCTGAATGTCGGGATTGGGCCAGGTTAAATGCCCTATTTTCTAAATCTAAATCTGTTTCTCTATGTTTTCAAAATAACTTTTCTTTTTCTCTGTTTTTATGTGAACTTCAGCTAAACTTGGGGGTTTTTTTAATTACTTTCAATATTTGGTATTTGACTTGCATATTTCTCTTTGTTTGTTTGCTTTTCCTTCTTGGATAAACTCATGGGCAAGAACTTAGAATTCTGCTCCATTCATTTTTCCAAATGTTAAAATACTATTACAGAAGTAACTAGAATTATCTTTTAGTCCCATATTTGCTGTTTTAAACTTAAAAGAGCCTTCTTGGCCCTTCAGCCTCTCTAACAAAACGCCTTGGTGGACTGCTTATGGAATAATTTATGAATTTTTACCTGCCTATGGGAGACTGGGGCTTGGGGTAGCTGGAAAGAAACAGGCAGGATTCCTAACTGCTCTATTCTTTTTTAATTATTAATATATTACATCTTGCATAAGCACTGAGCATGGGAGGAGAGATGTTTCAACTGGAATATTTTTTGGTTTTTTTTTTTTGTTCTTAGTGACAGCTCTTTATTGGCCTAAGGGGATTTAAAAATCCTGTTACTCTATTCTATATTGGTATTAACCTAGTTCTGTTTTGTCCTTACAAACTAGTATCAAAAAATACCAATCTGTGTTCAGAAAGTAGATTTTGGGAACCCTCCTTTGGTTGCTTTGCACAGCTCTGGTGCCTTTAGAAGGCCAGGACCCTCTGGAAATGCAGGCACACCTTGTCTTGGTAAGAGATTATTTTGGTTTAGGGGCAATGATGAATGCATTGGTTTTGGTTTAGGGGCAATGCTTAATGCATCTTTTAAGCAGTTTTGCAGCTGGATGTGTGTCATTGTCCCATGTCCATTATATTTGTACAGAGCTGAAAGGAAATGGGGCTTGTTAAGCTATAGAGTAAGGTAAACAAGAAATACAAGCCATGCCAGCATCTAACAGCAGGATTCTGATTTCCTGCAGTACAGTAGCAAAAACATTCCTCTCTGACTTACATGTTTCTATTAAACTCAAAATAAGTGATGTAGTAGATTCAGGAAACTCAAAATAAGAGTTGAAAGGAACGATGGTGCAGAAAACGTGATGCAATGTGTTTCTCACCCCAGCCCCCCAAATGTGTTGATTTTAAAGGCATCCACAGAGCCATATAGCTTGTTTGCAGTTCCTCATAATTACCAAATGAGCTCTGCAGAGGAGCAGACAAGGGTAATCAGACAGTCAATTATTTACTGGTTCTTCTGCTTGCATTTGCATCTATTTTCATTTACATTATTACAAGAAGGAGTTGGAGAGGTTTTGCAGAGCACGGAGGCAGAATGAGAGGTAAGAATTTCATCTGGCTCTCATTTTTCATTGCCTCCAAAGAAGTTTTTTATTTAGTGTTTGCTCTCAAAAGTGTGGGGACAGAGAGAGGCAGGCAGGCAGAATTTCTTCTGCTGGTTCCCACCTAACTCAGAGCTCAGCATGGAAACTGGAGTGCAGTGACAGTTTTATTGCCTGTCCCTTTTGTAGTGCCATGCCAGCCCCTTTTGACATGATGGCTAGCAGGAGTGAGGGAGTACACATGGCTTTTGTAAGACAGTGATAAATTGGTGGCCAGTTGGGCCGTGATGGCTTCAGAGGTTACGTGTTCACCATCAGTGCCCCGGGGCCGTTCATGTTCTGTGTCAGTGGGGTGCATCTGAATGCCATATGTCACAAAGACTAATGTCCTCGCTCTTCCTCCTCCTAATGGGCACGGCAGACACCACACACTTGGAAATTTCCGTGCCTGCCTCCCAGATAAACAGTAACAGGGCCAGCTAATTGTGTGTGTTGTTAAACACCAGAGCTGCTCAATTGAAAGGTGGACCCTGGCAATTAATGACAGCCATTAAAGGACTGAACAGAACCTAGAAAAAAAAAGGCTTTTTTTTTCTCCTGACAGAGGGTTTGGTGGAAAAAAATTAAGTGGGCTGTTTTCCAGACCCATTGCTGCTTCACTGTTAGGAGAGAAGTTGGGACCAGGTTGGAGTGTCACAGGTTTAAGAGTAGCAGATGATGGCTTAGACACTTGTTTGCAGATGCCAGGGCAAGAACACACATGAGACTATGAAATCCCCCTCTTAACTGGGACTGAGAAACTGCATTCTTAAAAATGCATCATCATAATAAAATGATCACACGTATAAAATTCACTCCTGGGGAGAGGCCAGATTGCAATGTATATACTTTAAAAAGAAGGGGTGCACTATGTTAAAGAATAAACCAAGTGTTCTGGAGCAAAGCTCTGGGGTGAGCACATGTGGTTGTATGTGCAGGGTGGAGTTTATTACAGGGGTACACTCCAGATTAGGTGAAATTTGGAGTTCATTAATCTCTGAATTGACAATAAATTTAAGTGCTTCTGCCTGCATTTTTACAGTCTTTGCTTCCAGTCTTGTCTAGCATGATAGATTTAATGGAGTTTGAGGTAAACAGAGCTGTTCCATATGTTATTCCAAATGCTGGATGTTCTGGGAATGTCTCTGGCTAATGGTTGGAGGAACAGCCATTAGAAATCGTAAGTGTAAATCATAAGAAAATGGCAGCCATGCAAAGAATGAAACATATTGATTATGGATGCAGAGCCAGGAAAAAAACTACCCTGCAGTAACTGCTACGATCATGGCTCTGCTCTCTCTTGTTCTTAGAAGCACCAAAATTGCACTGTGGCACAGACGAGATGTTCATCCAGTGATGCTCACCCTTCCATTCACATGTATTGCTAAATAGAAGGGGGTGGGAAGGTTTCTGGAGCAGAGAGTGCCTGGGATTCATTCTTTGACCAGAGAAGCTGAAAGCTGGGAAGGCAGGACATTCACCTGGGAAATGAACAGCAACCAGCTGAAAAAAGAGGCGATCATTTCCAAACTGGGTCAAACTTCCAAAAGCCTCCTATTACATTCTCTTATGTATTTGTTTGTCTGTGCTGACCCATTTAGGATTTTTAGGGCATATGTGAAATACAGGAGAGGGGTTGCCATGTTCAGTACCTGCCTTTGATGAACACTTGAGCAAATGATCACAAAGAAGTAGTAGGGAGGGCCAAAAATGCCCATAAATTGGAGAAAATGGACTTAAAACCCTAAAGAATGTGGAAGATTTGAACGCTGTTATAAATGGACTTTTTTGTAAAACTTAGCTTTTTTGGAACAATGATTTTCTTCGCATGTGAACTTGCTGTTTAGTGAACTTCATTTTCAGAGCATCCCAAATATAATCAGGTATCTGAGTTCACTTATTTTACTGCTTCTTAGAAATCTGACCTTCAGATTTTATCTTTGTTTTTTTCTTACGAAAAATACTTTGATTTATAGTAGCTGATTCATTACTGTATATTTGTGCTTTGTGCTGTTTCTGTTTCTTGCTTATCCTTCAAAGCATCTTTGTTCAAAGAAACTTCTCCAGACTTCAGGTGATGTGGATCTTCATCCTCCCACTAGAGCTGATTAAAAAGAAAGGAGAGGTTGAATGACCTGGTCAGGGTTCTGCAGTGGATCAGTGCTGCAGTTTGGAATGGGACAGAGGGGAATTTTAATGGTTTTAACCATGAGGCCAATGATGCTGAGCTGTGGAATGAAACACTGCAATCAAAAGTGTGTCCCTGGTCGGTTGTTCTGGTTTATTTTTAGTTTTTCCTCTCTGCCAGTATCAATGAGTGCTTTTGCATCCCCAGTCTGGTACTTCTTAGCCCCCAGATGAGTTTTAGGGAGCTGAAGGGCTCTTTGTGGGGCACAGACAGCTCCGAGCCCATGACTTCCCCTGAGGAGAAGAGAGGCAGAGGAGGGTGTGATGTGCCAAAGCTGCTTGCACAGCTGGAGAACAAACCCTTCATCCTCCCTGGCTAGTGATAAACCAAGTTTTTTACATTGTGTAGGAAAATCTGTGTGTTGATGAAGCCAGAGGCTGATACTGAAGGTGACAGAAAGCACACTCCTTGTCTCTTCTAGGGACGTTGTCAGCTTACTCACAAACCTTCAGGCTTAAACTGGGAAAAAAAGGTGCAGAGAGACCTGAATTCTACTCCTGCAGTTATTCTCAGCATTTCATACCAGACCATGCTTCAGGTTGAAAATACTTTTGTCTGAAAGATACATTTGCTGATTTTAATTGGAGTTTTTTGGGGTAGAGTTGGTTTTGTGTCCTTGATGCAGTCTAATCCTGCTTCCCGCAATAAGTGGCTTTCCATGTAATGGGTGCACTGAGTACTCCAAGGCACACATCTGCTAAAGGGTGCCTTTGACAGTCAGGCTGATTTGTTGGATAAGTGGCAGATTTCTGATTGCAATCTCATTTCAATACAGGGGATCACTTAAGCAAGACAATAATCCTTTTTTGTTTTTTCCAAGCCTTAGGTTTGGTGGTTTTTTTTTTTTCCATCTGTGTTTTAAGCATCTCACTCCTAATTTTTCCTTCTCTCTAGGCATACTTTGGTTTCTCTTTCTTCTGAAACAGTCACCAAAGGTGATTACAGGGAGTTTTGTTGTGGTATAGAGCTTGCACATGGCACTGACACTGTTGTGAACTCAGAAACTACACTACATAAAGTTGCAAGATTATGTAGACTACTCTGGTTTCAACACAGAAACCATCTCTGCTGGATTCTAAAATCCACATAAAAATGGCAATTTTGGCAATAGCTGTCAGAGAATTGCTTAGCTGATATTTTCAGTACTTGCAAAGAGAGGAGTCTCCTACTCTCTCTGGGTGTTGTGCCTGCATCTCTGTGTTGAGTGTGTGCATAAGGGCACAGAGACCAAGTATGACACAGACCCAGTATGACATTATTGTAGTCTCTAATAAATGTCAAATGTTAAACCCTCCCTCTTTGTTTTTCTTTTTTTTTTCCTTGAATAAACAATACTCAAACTGCTTTAGTAACTTTAAGGCTAAACTTGTGCTACATTTTTTCAGAATTTAGGGATGGAAATTTATTTTCTTCTTTAGTAACTTTTACAGTTCTCTCTGTATAGTTGTAAAACTAAAACATGTCTGTATTTAACATAGGCTGTCTCACTTCACAAACCAGTCATAAACTGTGTTATCAAAATCACCTTTTGGTGCCAGGGAGTTGTATTAGAAGGCTTGGCTGGTACAGCTGGAGTGTCAGATCCAGAAAAAAATTCTTTATTAACATTTTTCCAAGCCTTATTTTCAATGTGGGTAGGTATGAGGAGTTCCACTTTGGGAATAAGCAATCTGAGAGGGGAAATAGTAAATTACTTACACTGAAATAGTAAATACTTACTATTTCAGTGTAAGTAAATGTTGCTCAAAATGGAAGCTGTCTTGTAACTCTCTACAATGCTGTGACCACTGTGTCAACGTTCATATATACATTTATCTGTATTTTTCATATATGCATAAAATCACTAAAATGCTTCCCCTGAAGATTTGTTTAACCAGGCAAAACTGTGGGTATGGAGAAACAGGATTAACAGTAAAGTGAACTGAAGACTTCCCACCGTTACTTGTGCAAATGTAGAGTAGCCTTTGGGATGTTCTTTTTGCCCTGACACAGTGTGTGCTCTGCCAGTGATGCAGCAGAGTTTTCAGAAACACGTTCTTCCTGGGGGAGACACCTCTGAGGATACCTCTTCACTCTTGCTGGTGCTCGCCTAAAATATCTGAGGGAAATGACTTTTGTATGAGACATGGGTGTACAGTTGGGTTAAATCAATCTTTTTCTGGCTTGCTGAAAGAGAGACTTTTTGTGAACTTCTTTCTGCTGTCTTGTGATCTGTTTTTAAAAGTAGAGCTAATTAAAATAATTGGAATAATAGAATAAATAGTAGATCAGGTGTTTGTTTTTTCATTCCAGGTCATTTTAAGAAGAACGAGTTGAAAGCTCTGTAGTCTTCTTTGTACTTTCTTGCGAGTTATTTTGAAGGTTTTTTCCATTGTACTTCTATTTTTTTTTCCTTTTTTCCATAATAAAGTTTGAATTTGGAAGTGTGTGTGAATTGGAAGTAGCAGAGTTAGCAGTCCTCTTCTCTGGCTTTCTAAAATAGTGCAAGGCACTGAGTCACTTCTTGCCACTAATAAGTTGCGTCACTTTGCCAGGATCAGAATGTTCCAGTCTCCAAGCAAATAGTTTGAAAAGTGAAAAACCAGTTGTTACCATATATGTGTGTGTGTGTTCATACACACAGACACACACACCCCCTCTCTCTCTCCCTCTAGCATCTCTGCTTATCCTGAGGTGGTCACCGATCCTTCTGTGTGTGGGGCAGTGAATTAATAATCAGCACTTCTTTCCACTTCACCACAGGCTTCAGTTTCAGCAAGGGAGGAGATAAAAAGTACAGTCTTATACTCACAGCTCTTTTAAAGCAGAGGTTTATGAGCATAAATGAGGAAAAACGTGGCGATTCCGTGGGGGGGAAAAGAATAAGAAAAGGTGGAGAGAATGCTAATCTTGTCAGATGAACTTCTTTTGGTGGTTTTATTTTGCATGTTTGATTTGCTATATCCAGTTGTGATTTCTGTCCTATATGTGAGCACAGTTGCAATGCCCTGAGGTAAATTCCACAAAAATCCAGGTGTGTTCCTGCTCCTGGTTGTCTGCAGATGTTAGCCGTGCTCAGCATTTGATGTGTTGATTTGAAAACTTTATCAAACAGGAATGAAAAGCACCATTTTAATGCTGATTATTTTGTGTCCATTTATCTTCATGCTTTGCCGGCAAACCTGATCCATTTTGCCATCAGGATAAGTCAATCTTAATGTTTTAATGGCTTTGTAGGCCCAGAGTGTGTGGAGATTGGAGTGGCTGTGCCCAGCTCATCCCTAACGGGCTCCAGCTGGGCAGCACAGGTGAGCAGCACTGAGGGGAACGAGCCATGGAGTGCCCAGGGCCCTGAGCAGAGGGCACACAGGTGCAGGGCATTGACAGCAGGGGAGAAAAGGCTGGGCTGCAGGACTAGGAGGGCAGATGCTGCAGCCTTCTGATGAGGTATGGTGTTACTGTGTGTGGGGTGAAGCTTTCTGAAGTTGTATGGGGATATTCTGTGTATGGTGGCTGTGTGACTGTGACTTGCTGGGACAGAAAATTCCCCCCAGGTGAGAAAAACTGACTAAAAGGGAAAACCACTGGAGAGGTGTGTGTGCAGGGAGCCATGGCTGAAGGGGCTGGGCTAAGGCAGGGACAACACCTTGGAGATTGCCTGGAGGTAGCTCTGGTTTATTCTCAATTATCATGCTAAACCATGGCAGGGGACTGTGAGTGCCAGCACACGGAATCCCTCCAGAAAGGGATCCCAAGATTCCTGGATGTCATTGCACTGAAGCAGTCAGAGCCCAGGACTTTGGTGGCTGCCTGGGATGCTGAGATAAGTGCTCAGAGCAAATGAAGGACTTGCTGTGCATTTGCTGTTTCAAATAATCTCACCAATTGATGAGTTATGATTATTAATGAATAGCAGGGAAGTCTCCAATAGCTGTTATTATTGTGATAGTGCTGAGAGTCTGAATGCTGGGAAGTAAGTGGAGTGACAGGTTGCAGAGAACATTGATGGCTTTGGAGGACAGAAGCTGAGGGCAGGGGCTGACATTTGTGAGGCTACTTAAAGCCATGTGCTGTGGAGATTTTTGCCTTTGTGCTGACAAGTTTTGTGGCTGCCATTGGTTTTGCCTTCTAGTTACAGAGTCTCTTTTAAAAATACCCTAAACATAAAAAAGCGATGTCTTTTTGATGATTCCTCTAGCAGGATCATTGAAGGGTGTCCAATGACCTGCTCCCTTAAGAAAATAGTCTAACTGCTGGATTTCAAGAGAAGGTAAGGTGATAATCAATACAGACCCTTAGTATGAAGGGGAAAAGAATCTTTTTCCTGCCCCATAACATTCCATAAGATGAAAACAGCAAAAAATGGGTTTAACACCCCCTCAGTTTAGATGGAGACTGACTGTATGGTGAAGCTCTATGGCCACAGAGGCAGCAGGAAAGATGTGATTTTATTTCCACATCGTTGCTCTCTTGCCATAGCCTGTATGGTGTTTGTCTAACGCTCACACAAGTTGTCTGCACCAAGCTCAAAAGGAACAATCCCCCCCGTTTTTTCCCAGCCCAGCATGGACTACCAGCACCTATAAACTGTGCATGGAAAAGTAATTTAATGGTACATTTCTTCACTGTGATGTCTTGAACAGCTGAGCTGCCTGGATCAGCAGCAATTTGCAATGCTTTTGTGGATCAAGGTAAGAGCTCCGGAGGGAACGTGGCCTCTGAGGTGCAGGTCTGGCACAGCTCTTTCGGGTCACTGGAGGTCACACATGCCTGGTATCTTCTAGCAGAGCATCCTCCTGCCACCACAGGAGCTTGAAAAGGTTTGTTCTGTGCCAGCATGGCTTGTCTTTGTTTACCATTGAAGGGTTTTGCAAGACACTTACACAGAGCATCAATACCAAAGGATTTGGAGGAGAATAAGTCAGTTTGTCATAGCTAAAGCTGTTGAAGCCCCCAAGACTTGACAGATGGATTCAGGTTAGATAAACAATGTATATTTTGCATGGTTGGTTGATCAGGCATGTTTGCCCACTGTCTTAGCTAGAAAAAATTGTGTGGGGGATTTTCAAACAAACACAAAAAAGTTTTATAGGTAAGAAATACAGCTCCACTCTTTCAGCCAAATATGAGTTATTGTGTCAGCTGCCTGAATGAGCCCTGTCATCCCCAAGCTATAAAAGGAGAGAAAGAAAGCTTTACTTTAGAATGTTTATACCTGTTAATATCAGACTGCAAATACCTGTTAATATCAAACATTGTTTTCACTTGTCTTGTGAGTTTTTGTTTTGTTTGTGGTTTGCTTTGTTATTTTTGTGGTTTTTTTTCTTCCCCTGGTATGTTTCTCAAGCTTTTCCTAGGCTATTGTCACTGAAAACTTTATTTTAAAATGCCAACAGATATTTCCCCATCGTTACCTTTCAGTAGGCATCAAAAATTCTAGGGGAAAATAAGAAATACCAGAAGATTTGTGTTAGGTCACAGCTCATACTTTCAGTGCTTCCATGCAGGAATGAAGAACCCAAACCATGCTTTGCATTGCCTAATAAAATAGAAATGTGTAGTAGTTATCTTTAGCTATTTAAAGTATGTGAAAATAGATAAAATTCTGCATAATTTGTGTGCATCATGGTGTCTTGCTAGTGATTTTTGGTCATGGGTGTTTTATATGGCAGAAAGCATTCAATTTATGGTGGCAGATCATGAAGTTGTGGTTTGTTTTTTGTTTTTTTTTTAATCCGAATTTCTTCTGGTCACACAAATTCCATTTATTTTGTTCCTTGTATGAATGTGTTTTGCCCTGGCCTCTAAGAGACAAATTTTTCACAGGATATAGAAAAGTGAAAGGAGCTGATCTCCTGATGCCAAAAAAAAAGAAAGATGGATGGGTGAAGGAAAGAGAAAGGGACTCAGTTCAGCTCCCTCCATTTCACAGCTGAAGGGAAGAGACTTAGATCACTTCATCCTGAATTTCACAGGAAGAAAATCTGTATGGACTGGGCATGTACATGTACTGTGGTCATGGAGTCAGGCTTGGCTTTCCCACTGGCACGAGGACAAGAGACTGCGGACAGGTTTCCCTGGGGAAGCCCTCTCCTAACATCAAGGAGAGCTGCTCGAGCAGGCTGAAATGTTGTGAGGGAGAGGCAGCTCCTGCTTCTGCAGCAGAACAGCACTGGGAAATGGTGGAGCTGTGCAGAATCCCATGTGGCTGCTGCTGAGCTCGCAGGAAGTACTCTCAGTGTTATCATCATCATGGATATACGCTCTGGACCCAAAAAATACTTGTTTCCAGACAGTATCTTCACAGTGTCTTTGTGGCAAAGTGCAGGATGTTATTTATTGTACAGCTGGTTTAAATTGAAACTTTTGAGTATAATGGGACAGCTCTGCATCTCATCCCATCCCCCAACTAAAGTTTTCATGCGAGAGCACATTTTCCATGACTCCGTTACTGTTTGAACATCAGGATATTGCATAAGCCTCTCTTGGGGAAAATGGAATATAGAGAAGCAGAGGATGACCTGTGCCCACCCACAAGGGCTGCTAAATGCAGCTTCACATGTAGTGTCAATAATGAAGAACATCAGAAAGGAAAAGAACGTGTGGGCATTTGAATGTTTTAATTAGTGAGTGTTTTAATATTCACATGCAGGTTCTCACGCTGCTTCTGCAATCTGCAGGATGTGGGTGGATCTCCTGACCTCTCTGTTCCTCTCTCCCCTGATTTGGGATGGAGCTCTCCTTTTCCCTCATGGTAAAGTGAAATGGGCACGAGAGAAGAAGACATGGAAGTGCAACACAGAGTTTGGGGTTTTGTTTGGTTTTTTAAAATTTCTTTGCTGATAGAATTTTACACACAGTCATTAAAGAAGAAATGTAAATACATAGGCTAAGGTGTTAGCTTGTGCAAGTTACAGAGTTTACTTTGGAAAAGTAGCTTTGGTGGCAGTATGGTATGACACTAGGCAAGGGAAGATTAATGCCTGGTGAATTTATGTAACTGCTGCTGAGGAGGAGCATGCCTGTCAATCATCTGGAGTTTTGAGCATTGCACAAATTGAGGAAATCCAGTTCAGTGTTGTGGTTGAAGTCAGCGGCCCGGCTCATTTCAGTGTCAATACAAGTACCTTAGGGTTCTTCTGAATCCAGGATTCCATTGGTGAAGTCTTTGACAGGCTGCTTGTGCTCGATTTCCCTTTCCCTGGAGCACCTCCCTCCCTGGGCTGAATGAAACAATGCTTGAAGAGCCTGTAGTAGTGCTGGAAGTGAGCAGGCCAGGAGAGCAGGTTGTGGCTTCTGATCTCTGTATGGCCAGAGCAGTGGAGAAGGTAAATAAAGATGTTCTTTGCCTGTAGATGTGCACTGAGTCCCTCAGAGAGGAAATAAGCAGTCAGTGTCTGTTTGCAACATTATCTTATCAAATCTTTTGGAGACTGCCAATTGGCAAATTGAGAGAAAATTCTCTCTTCCTCTTTTTGAAAGGTATCTCCTCTTAAGAGAATGTCTGTGAGGCAGAAAGAGGAGTAGCCCTGATGGGTACTATCTGGTACTATAAATCATTTACTTGAGATAAAATTTTGATAAGCATTATAGAGAAATGACCTCAGTGTTTTATTCCAGTTAATGTGAGCTGTCACTCTGTGTTTATTGCCCCTGTAGTTAAAGTTTATGGAAGTTCCTCAAAGGGATGCCCTTGAATCTGGGACTTAATGACTTCTCCCTCTACTGGAATGAGAGCTTCTAATTGGAGCAGCTTGGATTAATGTCACTTTTATGCATGAGTAATCCTATACAGCCCTCATGTATCAGAACTCAGATCTTCAGCACTACAGTGTTAAAAGCCAAGAAACTCTAGGCCAATGACACATCTCAGAGCTCAGAGAGGAATTTGAAAATCATGATAATAAATGTTCTGAAGTTACTAGGAGAAGGTTTTTCACCCAGAGGGTGGCTGGGCGCTGAACCGGGCTCCCCAGGGAAGTGGTCACAGCCCCAAGCCTGACAGAGCTCCAGAAGCATTTGGACAACTCTCTGACACATGGTGTGATTCTCGGGGTGTCCTGTCCAGGAGCTGGACTTCAGTGATCCTTAGTGGTCCCTTCCAACTTAGAATGTTCTATGATTTCATGTCAATGAATGCACCTGTTAGAAAAAAACAAGCCAAATCTTTAGGGTTTGTGAGTTTCAAGCTCTGTGCAAGGGAAGATCTTGATATAGATCTGAGAGGGCTTCTAATGGGTATTTTCGAGAGAGAACCTCAGCTACTGTAAAACTTATTTAGACTTGCAAGCACTGAAATTAAGAAATGATCAGCTTGATCTCAGATGGAATTTCAGGAGTAAAAATGTTGCAGACCTGAGTTTCATTGGTGGTTGTTCAAAGAATGGAGAACATCTTCATGAGACTGGTTTGCATTCATTCCATGCAAAATAGAAGGTGCCTCATTTCAAATGGCAGCAGGTCAGGAAATGGAGGGTTTTAAATCAAATTGCATCCTGCTTTATTCAAAATGCAAGGCTCTTAAAATGTGAGGGAAACATAAAAAATCTGAGTCAAATTATTTTACGTAACGGAAAAATCATTTTACATTTATGAAGTAAATTATTTTACATTACGAATCCACCACAAAAGAAGTGTGAACACTGACATTTCTGTCCTGAGGCACTGTTTGAATTTTTGAAGGTGTTGAGCCTATGGCAGGGTCTGTGAAGGTCATACAGAAGTGCGTGCATGCTGTGCTGCTGGAGATCAGTGTTCAGCTGGCACAGTTCCATTCCCTATCTGCTCTAACGAGGTTTGCTTGGAATACTGTGGTTCAGGCCTTGCTTGCTTGTTTTCTGGATTTTGCTAAAATGATAAAAAATTATAACAGTTTCTCCTTATATTTCTGCAGAGGTATTTAAGTTTTGTGTGGTGGAGGGGCTCAAAAAATTGCTAATTTAACTTTCCATGTTTCCCTAATGTTCTTTTTTTTTTTCTTTTTTTTTTTTAATGTGGCTGCTTTGGTGGCAAGCTTTATAGGGCACACCAGGTCTTTATCTCTGCCAAGCACATGGTGTACACCTTGAACACCAGTGAGAATCATTAACTTGCATAAACTGTAAAACAGGTTATCTTCAACACAAATAGGTGAGCAGTCAGAGGGATGGAAACACTGCAAAAGAGTGTGTTAAGTAGGTGGTTGATAATCCTTTTTATCAACATGATTGAGTAAAACACTGGATACTTTGGCCTTAAACCAGATGAGCTCTTAAGAGCTCTTCACTGTGTTGAAGTGTTGAGCCCAGCAGTAAGAAGGGAAGGCCTGCAGTGATTCCAGTGAGGTTTGTTTGCTGGCTGGCATTTGGGCTCCTGTCAGCACGGATTTGGGGAATGTGGCCCCTCTTGGGAAGAGCCCATGGAGGGGAAATTGCAAGCCCCACCTCAGCTCTTGGCTCCGTTTACCGTCCTGATGTTGCATATCCTAAAAGGACTTTTTGCTTTGTTTTCATGTTGTTTTCACTTGGATGAATCAGTCCTGGAAGCGGTGAAACAGTTTGCTTGTTGCAGACAGGGGACACATTTCTGGTTGTGCTCCTGTGGAATGTCCACAAGTGCTGAAGTTGAGCCAGATGTTTCCTAGCATGTCCTTCTGGTAGGTCAGGGGATCTTCCCATGCGCTCGGTTTGTGCCACAGTTACTCATTCCCAGACGCTTTCCTAAAAGCATTCCTGTAATTTGTGACCTCATGTGTGCCTGTATCAGCCATCTCAGTTTAAAAACACAAGAGGTTGAACATTCAGACTCTGCCACTTAGGCTTCCTTGAAAAATAAATTATTTTGCCATAATGGGTTTGGTCGGCTTGTTGAAAAAAACCCAAACCCAAACAACTTAGTTTTTCAAGGTGACCTGTTTGTTTGTTTGTTATGACAGCACATGATTTGTAATACTGTGCATATAAACTAAGGAAAGTCAAATATGGGGTTTCTTATTCTAGAATTTATTGGACTGAGAAGTATGCAGTGCATTGGAAATTTAATGGGAGACAAAGAAACGAATACAGTAGGCTACAGCGAAAAACCTCCTTCCTGTTTTCATAATTTTATTATTTGTTCAGTAATGGAAACATGATGTGGGTAAGTTTCCCAGAAAATCTCCAATTTCCTCACAGACTTTCTGTGAGGTAACTCAGAGACTTGTCAAAATCTGACCTATTTTCACGCTGCTGTTTACATGTAGTCCTAAGCTGCTTCTCACTAAAATACGTTGTTTGGCTTTGAAAGCTGATGAATTGAAAAAAAAAATAAATAGTAAAGCTGGACTTGCCAACTTTGTTGCTAAAGTTAACCTGTCATGAACAGCACGATGCCTGGTTTGGTTTTGTGTCTATATAAACCAGATATAAGAAACAATTAAACTTTGTTACCTCTTTTTCAATAAAGGACTCTAGCCAACCCAAGAATGTAATGATGTAAAAGAAGGAAAAATTCCTTGGTGTGGGGTAGTTCTTCATGGCTTGGTGGCAGTAATTAGTAATATGGAGGGAAAGTACAAAGTGTCCTAACTCTAAAGCTGCAGTTTTGTAAGAGAAGACAGAGACGCTCAGTGAAAAGGGGGAGACAAGACCAAAACACTGAGTGAACAACTGGCGATTTATCCAAGCTTTCTCCTCAGTAACCATTTGGTATTTTTCCACAGCCATGGGCTGGCACTCTCCGCTCTGACTGTCCCAAACCCTTTCCAGCAAGCTGAGCACAGCACATGGCTGGGGGCAGAGCTGGCAGCCCCCAGCTGGGATTCTGCCCGCACACACCACACAATAATAGCTTCCACTCAAAAATGCAGGCACATCCGAGGTGAGGAAAATCGATGGAGAACAGATTGTGGTGCTCTTGGAAGCTTATGAAGTTGGGTGTTTAATCCTTTGGTCAGGTCTGTGTTCCTTCATTTGATTGTAAGGGTTGGGTAGGTTAATGAGGATAGGATTAGAGTCAGCTGCTCTAAGATTGGTCTGGTGGTTGTTACGACTAAATATTGGGGGGTTGGACAAGATGTTCTCCTGAGTTCCCTTCCTGTGCTTCTGTGAGCTGTATTGGAAGCTCCAGAACCTTTGCAAGCATTGAGGCAGTCTGTTGATGGCTGCTAAAAGGGTAAATAGTGCTGTTTACTGCCATTTTCATTGTGGTGAGGTACTAGAAGGACATGTCCCTTCTCTGGCAGTGCCTCTGCTGTGTGAGCTGTGTTTGAAGCTCCAGAACCTTTGCAAGCATTGAGGCAGTCTGTTGATGGCTGTAAAAAGGGTAAATAGTGCTGTTTACTGTCCATTTTCATTGTGGTGAGGTACTAGAAGGACGTGTCCCTCCTCTGGCAGTGCCTCTGCTCTGTGAGTGTCACTCCTTTGTGACTGGTGGAGCCCTTCTTCCCACAGCTTAGACCTGCTCACTGCCTGTGTCAGCTTTATCCTGCCAAGAGAACCTGCTCAGAGGAGGGGGAAAATGTCTTGCAGGCATATGTCAGAAAACTTCCTTCCAAAAAACCACGGCAGCTTCTCATTTTGCTGCGAATCAGGAGTCCTCTAGGAAAGGCAGGCTGAGGGTGTATCTTCAGAGCATGCTGTGTGTCCCTGGGGAATGCAGAGGAGGAAATGCAGAATGGAAGCAGACAAGGTTCTGCTTGTTTTGATGACAGCTGAAATGGCCATCAAAGGTTTTGTTTTTTCCATGACTAAAATACGTGCAAGGGCTGTCATAGAAACATGTGATGTGAGGGAGTCTGGGAGCTACAGCTGCTAGATCCAGAGGCTCAAAAAGGCAGAACTGGTAATTGATTTTGCGTGTGGTTTTCCTTTATTTTTTTTTTCCTCTTTTTCTTTCTTTTTTTTCCTGTTCTTTGCTCTCTTTTCCTTTGCTCATTTTTTCTTTTTTCTGATTTTTTGGGGGTTCCTCCCTTCCTCCTCCCTTCCTCCTCCCTTCCTCCTCCCTTCCTCCTCCCTTCCTCCTCCCTTCCTCCTCCCTTCCTCCTCCCTTCCTCCTCCCTTCCTCCTCCCTTCCTCCTCCCTTCCTCCTCCCTTCCTCCTCCCCTTTTTTCTTCTTTTTTCCCCTTTTTTTTCTTCTTTTTTCCCCTTTTTTTCTTCTTTTTTCCCCTTTTTTTTCTTCTTTTTTCCCCTTTTTTTTCTTCTTTTTTCCCCTTTTTTTTCTTCTTTTTCCCCCCCTTTTTTTTTCCTCCTTTTCCCCTTTTTTTTTTCTTCTTTTTCCCCCCTTTTTTTTTCTTTTTCCCCTTTTTTCAAAGACAGTGCAGAAATAGCTCCCTTGATTCTCTGTATGTCAGTTAAATGTGTTTGAGTGGGTCCCTGAGCTCTCCTGTGCCTGGCAGTGATTTTTCAGAATGCTATGAAAACAGGGGAGAGGCAGTTCACTCGGATTTTCACTTGTGTGAACTAAGGTTTGAATGAAGAGCAGGGATAAGAGAAAGATGCTTGTTATGGTGACAGTTAGTTCTTACAAATGGACTGACACTGTGCAGCCACAGGAGAGGAAAGAAAATAGGAGTTTCTTGACGAAAAGCTGTAAAAAGCCTTCTGAATTTCTAAGTACCTTGTGAAATTGCTGGAAATAGCTGAACACAATTTTTAAATGGGTTTGATAGCCTACTTAGAACCACGGATTTGAAATATTTTTGCCTCGTGTCAGGCAACTGGAGATGTGGCAAACTAAATACACAAGAGAACAAACTGGCCAAGACTGAGGTTTGATCATTATAAATTTGGTTATTTTTTTCTTTTTACCACAAGGATGTTAATCTTTGTGTCTGGGTGCTGGATTTTTTTTGGTCTTTTGGGGTTTTTTAAAAATCTGCTCACGTAAATAAAAATTCCTGCAGTACATGAAGTATTTCATCTTTTTACTGGGCTCATTTTTCCTCTGCCTATAGATATAAATAGAATGATGACGTCTCACTCTCTGGGCTTGGTGCATCATTCATACAGTACATCTCCTTTCTAGGTCACAAAGCTTTCCCACATTCACTTTTTTATTTAACACTGTGACAATGCTCAAGAACACAGGATTTCTTTGCACCTGAAAGCAGTGCCTCGTTGCAGGATGGCAGCGGGGTACAAAATAATGAAAATATATCATTGATTCTGAATTTTAAGGTATCCTGATTACAGTAAAAATATGCTTACTCTTAGGAGTGACTCACAGATAGACCATAGTGTTTTTGAAGGGGCTGTTTAATTTTATTTGTCCTGTGGTTGTTCTTGGGAAGTTTTATTGAAGGGTGTGGTAGATATTACACAAGACCAATGAGTATATGGTGGAGTTGTCTTCAAAGTGAATTTTCATGAGGAAATCATGATATTAGCTTTTATTTTCTGCACTCAGAACCCAGATATGCTCATATGACTGCAGTGTAGCTGGTGGGATTTTTTGGTAGCTGAGAGGGGGATGGCTGATGGGTACCTAATAGTTGTGTCCTAGGGGGTCCCCTCACTGAGCTGAGAAAGAGATCTGTGGTTTCCAAAACTTCCTGTGCACTGGCTGCTCCAGAATCCAGCAGAAACAGTCAGGTTCCCAGTGAATTGTTGGCATTTCTCCAAGCAAGAGGTTAAATCACTCTGAGGCCTCTTCACAGCAAAGTTGTTTCATTTAGAATGTCTTTTTTCTTGTGTTTCCCATTGACATCTGTGTCTCGGTTTGAAAAGACAGGTGTTTGCTGAGGAAGGCAGGAGCCTCCCCTGAAATGGAAAATAAAAACTTTCTCCCTCTGAATTGTTATAATTTTGAAATTAAGGGGCTCTCAGGCAACGAAATGGGAGCAGGAGTAACAGTTCTTTGCTAGGGAAGAAAATAAAAATAAAATAAACAATGCAGTAATACAAAACAACCCTGCCAGAGTCAGAGCAGGAACCATTCCATGGTGGCTCAGCCCTCCTGCAGTGCCAGCTGTGCTTCTGCTGGAGCAGGGATCCTGCACAAGGGAGGAGTTTTCCTCTGCAGCTCCAGGGCTGCTGGAGATGGGCCTGCTCTCCCTCTGGCAATGCAGGGCAGGAGAAAGCTGCTCCTCTGGGAATGCAGGGGGCAAAGGCTGCTGTGCTGTTCCAGGCTCAGATTGGATCCAGGTGGGAATGCTTGGCTCCTGCCCTGGGCAGAGCATCTCCCATGGGATGATGGAATTGGATCAGCCATGCAGGGACACTCAGTGGCCATGGACAGCAGAGATCTCCTGGAGGGAGGATTGGCTGTGGGAGAGATAAAGAAAAAACTGCCCCATGAACAGCAGAGAACTGTCCCACCTTTAACAGATGGCAATACAATACACACCCCCATTTCCTACATTAGACAATCTGATTCTTCTTAGAGCAGGGGGCTGGACTGGAGGGCCTCGGGAGGTCCCTGCCAATCAGAATTATTCTGTGATGCTTCTCTGTAGGCAAACTAGAAATGCCTGAATAGGGTGTGTATCTTAAACCCTAAGTATAAAGCACAGTGATGCAAAAGTCCATGATCCAAGACTAAAAGCTGGAAGTTTTACTCATCATGTCACCCACATCTTTAAGGAAGGAAAACAGGACCTGGTTTTAACCAGGGAGTAAGTCCAGGCAGTTCTGCTGAGCACAGATTGAAGTGCTGCTGGGATTTCAGTTTTGCATGACGAGTGTTGTTTTGAGTAATGTGGTGCCACTTTAGTGCATGATCTAGACACTGTTTTCATCACAGAAGAGTTTCCTGTGCCACAGTGTACTTGAAAAGTGATTTATACCTTGGTAAGAACTTGTAGCCTTGTAATCTTTTTTAAAAAGTTGCCTCGTCTTTCCCAAAGACGTTTTCAGCTATCAGCATTTTTAGTAGTTGATTTTTTTTTTTTTGCCACCACCCCCATGCTAGCTGCAGAGTAAAGTAATTTAATTGTGGTTTCTAAACAGATGTACTTGGAAGAAAACCTGGCCAGAAATAACACATCAAAAGACAATTACCATTTTGTTATATATTTATTATGTAGCATCCTCTTTCTTTTCTTGCCCCTTGCTTGTCAGCTGAAAACTTCTTCAGGTTTTTTTTTGTTTTTTTTTTTAGAGGTGTTCCATGTTGGGCAACAAGCAGAGACAGAAAAATTGTGTGTGTGTGGTGTTTCCTTTTTTAGCAGAAAATCAATGGGAATATACATTGCCTTAAGTAAGGTCTTGACATACAAACATGGCAATGATGTACAAACACTAATATATGTACACACAGAGAAATGTCCAGGGGTGGTTTTTTTACCCCCCCCCAGAGTCTAGAGGGGAAAAAAACCTCCTTTTTGCTTCCATGCTCACTGTTTATAAAGATAGCATTTGCCAAAGGTTACCACACTACACTTTCTTTAGCCTGGTGCTGCAAAGCCCTCTGCCTTTTAGCTGCTGCTGAGGTTTTTGCTCCAGAAGAGATCAGCTCCCAAGGATTTGGTTTGTATTTTTTTTCTAACAGCCGTGCAAATCAATAGCAGAGCTTCCCTGTCTCAGTGATGCAGGATCCTAATCTGAGCGCACACTTTATCCTTAAGAGGAGACCATTGTGGTAATTTGCTGGCAAATGCTCCAAGGCAATCAGCACAGCACTCCTGTGATTTCTGCTAACCCAGAGGAAACCACAAGCCAGTCTGTCTTGGGTAGTTCCTGTGATTTTTCTCATACCAACAGCTGATGCCTTTTTTGTCCTTTTCCTGTGATGCTCCAGCTCCTTCACTTGGACAGCCTCATGCCTGCAAACCAAGCATTCATGCTGGCTGGTGTGAGAAACCACTTTCTGCAGACACATTTTGCTGTGTTGGAAAGTTATCTGATCCTTGGCTTTCCATCTCCCTCACTAAACATGCAGGTCAAATTCGTTCCTCTTTTTACTGTCCTTGACTTGAACACTGGTGGCATTTCCAGAAATTCTGAAGCTGCAGCTTGAATTCTTTTTTTAATCTGATCTCTGTGGTTTTTATTATTAGTTCTTTCAGCAGTACATAAGCTATTTAATACCAAGCTTCTTAGGCTTTGCCTTACAGTGGTATGGTACTGCCCTGTTTAACACAGGCATCCAAATACATGGCCAGTGTAGATGTCTGGACCTTGCTGCCTAATATGAGATGTTTTCCAGATGGCTTTAAGCACTGGGCAATTTTCATATTAAGGGGTGGTCTGAATGCATTTTGGAGAGTTTGCACGTGCAGGCAGTTCTAGCAGCGGTAAAAGGTGAGCCATGCATTTTGTTGATGGAGCTGCACTGTGCCAGCTGGAGTTGGAGCACCTGGGAGATTCAGCCACTCCTGTGAAACTAAAAAAAGCTGCTCCTGTCTTGTAGCAATGATTGCTGATGTTTTCTTTTTCCTCTTGAGTGCCAGCACCAAGGGTAGCCATGTTCAGCAGGGGGAATTACTTTAATTCTCAAACTTTGCATGTGCCTCTCTGTGTCTAGAAAGACCCTTGTTGTCAGGAATGCACAAGTGCCTTGGCCTTCACTCAGTGTTTTTTTGTGTCAAGTGCGCTGGAAACATGGATTATTTAACTGTTTTCATTTGCCTATGCTGATTTTTGAAGGCAAGCAAAATGCCATCATCTTCCTCCTTTGGAAGTGCTTTGGCTGTCCATTTTCTTTTCTCTCCCAGAAGAGGCATTTTTCTGCCTACAAACTGGATTTCACAATCACAGAATCAATTTTCCAGACATTCCAGTATAGTCTTTACTAATGCTTTGAGTGCATCAACAAAATAATGGCAGTTTGGAGAGATTCACCTTAACTCATCTATAAATTATTGTCCTTGTTGAAATACAGGCAAGCCAGTTTTTCTTGTAAACAGGGATTTATTCATTACTCAGTCAAGTTCAGATTCTTTTTCCAGCCTATGGAGAAGCTGCATGACTTCCCTTTAGTTTTGGAGGTGAAAATAAATTTGAAGGCTGCATGGATTAAAGTGCTGCAGTCCAGGGAACTGGAATTGCCTTGGAAGAAGATACTGCATTTATACAGAATTGTGATACAGAAGCTTTTTTTTGTTATGAGATAGAGACAGGTATAGTTTTTCCTGAATGAAAAGAACTTGCTTCCTTATTCCTGTAGTTGTTTGTGGTGGTCAGACAAAATACCCAGAAACTGAGTTTCTGCAAATGCAATATTCAAGGTGCTTAGCTGGCTGTGGTTTCATGGTTACTTTATCTTGTTAAGTTCAGGTGGCTGTTGACAGAGTAATAGTGCTTTCTAACCATTTTATCCACTTTATACCAGCAGCACTCTGAAATCAGCTGCAGAGTAACCTGTCAGGAACTCACCCTACTGAAAATGGTTTTTTTTGTTTGTTTGGTTTTTTGTTTTGGTTTGGTTTTGGTGTTTTGTTTGTTTGTTTGTATTTGTTGGTGGTGGGTTTTTTTGGTTGGGTTTTTTTTTTTTGCTACCCCTTGATTGTTCTAGTTTTTTGCCATGAGCCTGAAATTGGGTAGGATTTATATACTCACACAACAGCAGGTGTGTTCACTAGGCTGTGTTTTATCACTGCAGGCTCTGCCTCTTGATACCCTGGTGCCATCCAAGTGTTTAGTGACTGACCACTGACTTTCCCTGTGGCCCTTGTGTCTGAGGCTTGCCTCTTGCTTTTTCTGCAATGCCTAGAAATTGAGGAGAACCTGAAATCCTTTCAAGGAGTAAAGGATGAGTCCCTTCCATGAGGTCATCATAGTTTCTTGGTGGCTCTGCAAGGAGTTAGATGTTGGCAGGGTGGGAAGGAGAGCTGACAGACTGCAGCAAGGACTGATCCAAGGGTTTGGAGTTCCCTAAATGAGTAGCATTTTTTCCATGGAAGAAAATACGTATCATTGAGGAACTAGTGGCTGTATTCATCTTTGTTCACTCTGCCTCACTCTGGCTTACAGAGAAGCTAATGGGTTATCCCCATTAACAGGAATATTTAACAGATTGAGGAGACCTCAGCGTGGTGTAACAGCAGTGATATGTTACACTCCAAGATCCCAAGGCACGTCACAGTCATTAATTAACTGGAAACAATAACTTCCTTTGATGACAAGTACTATGGGTGCTCAGCATTCGTGAAAACTAGCTTGCTTAGCTCTAATGATTCTTAAATTTAATATGCTGCAGGTCCAGCTTTGGGTGTTTTGGAGGTGCATGCTGTTTCTCTAACCAAGACTGTGAGCATTCAAAAAACCTCTATGAATAGGAGATTTAGCACCTGCAGGTTTCATATTTGGACCTCAGGGGGTCCCATTTTTATTTCATCCCATTATTTTTAATTTTTCTTCTATTGGCTTAAGTCCCTTGTTTATCAACAAATGTAAAATCCTTTATCCCATAGGTACTGCCTTCCTGTTGAAGTAACATTTCATACAGGCTTAAGTTTAGAGTTTCATGCCTACTGCTTTTCCCCATTATGCTCAGAGGGATTCTTTTAATTTTTCATGAACCTGAAATTTCAGGCTATTAAAGGTAAAAATATTGCTCCATGGAGTGTTTGAAAGCAGAGTAGCAGCACAAGAACAGGACCATGAACAGCAGGAAAAGGCATGGTTAGAACCACTGGTCTAACTTGCTGATGAATCAAACCTGGTATTCTTTTATTTTTTCCCCCATTTGCCTTGTATCCACCCCTTGTAATCATGCTACTGCTAGGGATTCACAAAAACTCCATCTTGGGCTTCCAAAGAAATCTGGAAAGCCTGGAGAGACCTGACAAAGTGCACGAGGCAGTGTGAGTTAAACAGTGGGACATGAGATGGGTTCTGTCTCCCTGCTGTCTGTCCTAAATAGAGCAGTTGGGTGCTGATGAATTCAAGGCTAATTTGCCCCGTCACGACTCAGCTGCTGCCCTGGAACTTGGCGTAGTGGCTGCCAGAACCTCTTCTGTTGGTTTCTATTCTAGCAGGGCCCAGTGAGTTGTCTCAATGTCACTGCTGGGCTCAGAGGTGGATGGCCAACGGGAGATGAATTTTTGTTGCTCCAGCTCACTCGTAGTGCAGAGTATTTAGAATTGGGTGCGGAAGGTGGGAAGCCTGCTGCAGCATTGTGACCCTTCCCAGGGCAGGCTTTGGTTGGGCTCCTGGGTTGAGCCATGCACTCCCAGGGAGCAGCCTGGTGGCAGGGAGAGCTCTGCCCAGCCAGAGAAAGGGGCTGGGAAGCCCTGTCCTGTCAGCCACCTCTGCCAGTCCCTCAGCTGTTGAATTTGCAGGGTCCCCAGGACAAAGGGAGGAAATTACTGAATCTGACTCCGTGTTCTTAGAAGGCTAATTTATTATTTCATCATAATAAATTATATTAAAGAATGCTATACTAAAACTATACTAAAGAATAGAGAAAGGATACATCAGAAGGCTTAACAAGAATGATCATGAAAACTTGTGACTCTTCTCCAGAGTCTGACACAGCTGATGGTGATTGGTCATTAAGTAAAAACAATTAACACAAAACCAATCGAACAATGACCAGTTGGTAAACAATCTCCAAACCACATTCCAAAGCAGCAAAAGGAGAAGCAAATGCGATTATTATTATTTACATTTTTCTCTGAGGCTTCTCAGCTTCCCAGGAGAAGAAATCCTGGCAGAGGGATTTATCAGAAAATATGACAGGGACACTCAGCTCTTCCTGGTGTGGTGTCTGCAGAAGAGCCAAATGCTACAAGGAAAAAAAAAAAAACAGCTGTGCCCATGTGTCCGGGCATCTCTGCTCCTGCAACATCTGTGTTGCTGGAAGAAAGTGGTTTTTAATTCTCCATGACAATTTGAAGAGAGGGTTCCTAACCGAACAAACAGTAGGGGTTGAAGGGATGTCCCTCAGGTTGTGCTGCATGCTCTTCCTTTCCATCCCAGGTAGGACCCACAAACTTTACCCTGAAATCCTTCCAGCCTCTGGAATACTGAAATGTAACCCAGATGTGGTTGAATCCTGGAGAAAAAGGCAGATACAAAGCAAAATGTAGAGTTTAGCCTCCCTTTGCCAGCTCCTGAGCAGAGCAGCTTTGTTTTGTGCGCTCAGAAAAAGCCCCAACATCCTCGTGCTGCCTCACTCTGACTCTTGCTGCTTTCCCTAACTTAATGGCAATGAAACCAGAGATATTATTGTTGTAGATGATGGAAGAAAAAGGCTTTCTTTTACTTTGATCCTTATCACCCAGATTCTTTTCCATACTTTGCTCAAAGGAATAACATGAATTACCTCAAAGTAGGGAAGAGTTCCATTAATTGGGTGTTTATAGCATTTTTCTGTTTCATCCCTTCTCAAGATACTAGCTTCAAATGTATAATCTTTGTTTGTTCTTACAACAGAAATTCAATCATGGAGTACAGTGTGTAGGAAAAATGATACAAGTCTATAACAAGATAGTGACAGAATTAATTGATGTGAATTACTGAATATTTTGCTCAAAACAATGACACTTGATGCCTTGCCTTAGGGCCAAATATAGAGGAACTTCCTGACTCTTAATTTCAGTATTTTTATCCTTTGAAACAAGGTTTACACATTGGTTCATTACTAAATTTTCTTAGTCATGAGTAGATTGACTTTCTATTCTGCTCTGGAAGATATAGCTTAAAGAAATACCCCAAATTCTGCTATTTTGTGTATCCTAAATCAACTGGAATATTGTTCTTTGTGATTGTTATGATAAGAAAAGGCCAAGAAATGAAAGTTTCTGCTGGAACCTGTTCTATTTTTCTCATAGGCTCTGAATACTGGATTTCAATATTTCATGTCTTCTTTATGTTTTTTTTTTTTACTTTTTTTTTTCCTGTCCTGAGGGATAGCAAATAATCCCAGTGCTTTAAAAAAATATGAAAAAGTAGTTTATGCTCTTAAACATTATTAGAAATAGAGCAGGGAAACGTTTGGATAAGTGAGTGGGTCTGGTTTTTGTGAGGATCCAAATCTGCAGCCATTAAGTGGCATTCTCATGTTCTTAGGTCACAGCCTGTGTCACATGAGACAACAGGATCACGTTGCACTCTTACCTTCTTTTGGGCACGTGAGGATATTTTCAACCATTCTGTATAAAAACAAATTCAGAAAAAGCACTTTTTTTGGGAAATAGGCATCAACAGCTCGTTGTTTTAGCTTTTAGTAAAAACTAGTTTTTACTAGTCTGATTAAAATAAAAATTTCCTAAGAGTCAGAAGTGCTGATGTTCTTTTTAAGCCTTTACTATAAACCGTGAGACTTCTACATCAGTGCCTGCTAACTAAGCAAGCTTGGAGCAGTTCACCTTGGGGAAAACCTGAGAAATAAGAAATGTGCATTAGAAATATTTATTGTAGAGCTAGAAAGTACTTTGGAGAGGTGAATTCAGCTGGATTTTTGAAGTACATTTTAAAGTCACTCTGCTTTCTTGTGTTTTTGGCAGTAATTTTTGTCTTTGGGCAGATATTTTAAATAAGTCAATTTTCGTGCTAGTAAGCAGAAAATTAGTTTGTTTATGTAAGCTTGACCATAGAGTTCTTCATTGGAGTGAACAGAATGGTTCTTTCAATACCAATTCCTCATGACTCCGTTGAGATGTGTGTAAACCCAACAGTGCAGACAGAATAGTGACACCCCAAGCCAGGCCTGTATAACTATCCCCACGTTGTATGTCTGGTGTCCTTCAGAAATATAAACAGTTGAATGGTATGGACAGGGACAGAGCTAAACACTGAACTGAAAGAAGGTGAAACATTTAGATTGCCTGTTAATAATGTGCTTTTTTACGTAGTTACAGGAAGGCTTTGGTAACAGCACTGGTGTCCTTAAGAAATACAAGCAATTGAATGGTGCAGATAGAGACAAAGCTCAACACTGGATTGAAAGGTTTCAATTCAATAGGTTTTGCCTATTTGTAATGTGCTTTTTAATACAGTTACAGGAAGGCTTTGGTAACTGTGCTCCAGGACTGCTTTCTGACATCCTCATTACCCTGTTACTGACTTTTTAATTAGGTTGTGTACATGTGCTTTTGTCACAGGTGGTTGATATATTATCTTGCTACTTTGAAGAGTTAAATTGATTTCTAAACTTGTAGCCATCCATCTTGGTAACTATTTTGTGTTGTGCATCCACGGGATGCAGAAGGGAGAGCAGCTTTTCCTCAGAGCTGCTGATTTCTGTTCTCTTCCTGACAGGCATTTTGCTTGGGATGTTTCTTTGGCATCAGGGCTCCTGTTGTTCCCTGAAATCCAGGGATGCAGGGAGAAGCCAAGCCTGTTTAAATGGGGCTGGGAAGCTCTGCAAGGACAGCTCTGAGTGCCTGGCTGTGAAATGTGCTCCACTCTGACAGCCACAACAGAACTTCTCCCTTTTCATCTTTGCTGAATAAAAAGGTTTAGCCTCCTCCTGGTTTCAGGCAGCCTTTGGTGAAAGACTGCTTTTTATTTGTGGTTTTATGCTGGTTCTGACTAGGGCACTCTTTATTGCTGTGTGCTTCTAGCAATCAAATTTCAATTTGTTCTGTTGGCAAATGTGTAGGCCACAAGAGAAATTTTATGTATATGTGAACAGAAATATGTTGTTTTTCTTTATTTCTTAAACCCTTGGCATGATTTTTCTGTATCTCCAAAGCTGAGTGTTTCCCATATATGTATATGTTGATTGAGTTAATCTTTTGGTTGCCATAAATTATGTTTCTGTGTGTCTTGCACCACTTAGCAATGACAAACATTGTTTTATTTTAGTTTAAACTCCCTTTGTTCTTAAAAGAGAGGTTATAAAACCCACTTACAAACCCTGAGGTAGAAAAGGATGATTATCAAAGAAAACATGGAATTTTAGAGGTTGATGGGATAGTCTGTCTGGTAGGAAAGGATTGCAGCATATATATTATGCACTCTTCTCCTGTGATTTCCACATTCCTGCCAGAAAAAAAAGGGCATCTTCTGTGATGTTGTTTGGTTTTAAGTAAAAAATGTGGATCTTTACTGCCTGTCTTTTAATAGAGAAAGGAATTAATTCTGTTGGTCTTAGTGGCTGGGACCCCTTGACATCCCAGATTTGTAAAGGCTTTTACACTCATGTGCAGCACATTGCTCCACTAAGTCAGGAGCTGTTTGCAGTAAGGAGGCATTGTAAAGGCATTTGTGGAATGTGGATCTTGTATTTGAGGATCAATAAGGGTCGATGCTTTTATAGCTGTTTTTTGCAGATTTTTCAAGCCATATTCTGCAGGATTGGAGGAAGATTGTGAAATGGCTCAGAGAGAACATGCTCGAAGTAAACATCACAACACGCTTGGGTTACCCCCATTAATAGAAATATTTAACAGATTGAGGAGACCTCAGCGTGGTGTAACAGCAGTGATATGTTACACTCCAAGATCCCAAGGCACGTCACAGTCATTAATTAACCGGAAACAATAACTTCCTTTGATGACAAGTAGTGTTTCCTCCTGGTGAGGCAGAGAGGATTAGATGCCTATCTCAAAGCAGAAATTTACTGCTCTTGAAAGACACTTTTATGAGTGCTTATTCTTTTCCATTTTCACTCACTTTCATGTAAAGGTGTATATCACATCACCTCATTCTGTGTTTAATTGCTTAATTGCATCCTCCTCTTCCTCTGCTTTGATGCTAGTGGAGGAGTAAATCACTTTGCTCAGAGGGCTGACAAATATTCTGCTGGTGTCAGTGAAAATTCAGTATAATGTTATTTTAACAAAAAACTGACAGCAGGCACTCTTGTAAAGAGTGAATTTTCATGGAAAATGCAACTTTTCTCTTACAAGACCAGTGACAAAGTTCTTTTTTAATAATATATATATACATATGTGTATATATATATATATATATATTCATTGGCATATACTAGCTTTTAGCCTAAAGGAGGGATGTCAGCTCAAGTGGAAGAAGATAATGAAATAAAGAAGATAGTGAAATAAAAAACCCCAATTGATGAAGGTTTTGATGGGAAGAGAAAGATGATGTTCCTTTCTCCCAGCGCACTGGGAGATGCTGTCTTTTGTCCCATGTGACCCCCGGTCTAGTTCTTCTTCCTTTGCAACTGAAAGTTTAACTAAACAGACAAAATTTTGTATATCAGATGTAGCTCTCAGCATAAGACAGGAAGGAGCCAACACCGTGCAGCAAGAGGGAAACCCAGCGCAGTTCCCCGTTCCCTCCTCTCTGCACAGCACAGATGGTTCTCGTGATGTGCTTATTTTACTAGGCCTTCATGGGATGCAGAAGGAATGTTCCAGCTGAGGAAAGCCAGTAGTAACACCATGAATCAGTGTGCCAGACTGATCTGCTTGCTTCCCAGGAAAAAGAAATAAAATGCAATCAGCGTGTGGTTCTGGTTCGGGCTGGATGAGACAGCGGCTGCGCCAGGGGCTGATAAAGTTTGGAGGCCTCTTTAAAAGGCCTGCTTGAAAATTTGTTTTCTCAGATTCTGTCCAAATACTCCCTGTGAGCTCGCAGTCCCACCCTTCTGTCCAGTGCTGAGCCCTGTGCTGTTATGCAATGCAGCCTTTGAAAACTGCTGTTGTGAGCAGACACCAACCTGGCTGTCAGAGGGCCAGGGTGGGCTTGTTTCCCTCTCCTTGTAGCTGTGTGTAAACAGATCACTCTGAAAATCTGGAAGTGTTCTGTGGGGGAATGACATGAAGGATGAGTTGTTGTTGCTCCCTTGCCTTTTCTTTTTTTTTTTTTTTTTTTTTTTTTTTTTTTTTTTTTTTTTTTTTTTTTTTTGTTTCCCCTAATCAGAAGCACTCAGCAAGGTCATTTTTGGTTCAGGTTTTCAGGGCTGGTGTTTGATGTGCTGGCCTCAGTAAGGGCTGCCTCTGCTGAACAGGCTGATGCCAACTGACTTCATCATCATCAGAAGTGCTACATACACAAAGTGATCCATCTCACATCATGAGACAGGGGAATGACATTTGGAAAGCACAGTTACAAGTCGCTGATATGCATATTTAACTTAGTGAAAACAGAGACAAAAAGAATCCTTGCTCCATAAAAGCAAATAAACTTCAGTTCTTCTTGCAGCAATCAGGAATTAATTTGGTTGATTGGGATTTTTGGAGGATTTCCAAGTCATGTCCACAGCTAAGGTGGGGATCTGATAGGTTGTTAAGATCTTTTCAAAGCCATTTGTAGTGAGCAGGCCGTTTATTTAGGTCCTGCTCACCTCCTTCTCTAGAGAGCTAAGTGACCCCTTCCTCCCAGAAGTGATGCTCTTTCCTCTCTGGTGGTTTTGGTTTGTTAATCTGAGATTTTTTGGTTAATGTATTAATGAGTGTGGTGTGGGTGTAGTGTTGGGTAATTACTAGTGTATTTATTCATTTTCTGTTGTGAGGTAGGACTAGGAGAAGAGTGAAGCAGGCTTAAAACTTTAAAAGGGTGTGAAGAAAAATTTATTATTAGTAATTAAAAGAAAGCATGATAAGAATTAGAATAAAACCTTTAGGATACTTTTCTTCTCTTTTTGATTTCTTCTTTTTTAACTGATAACGTAAAGAAATAAAACCTAAAATTTTAGTTTGTTTACTACTTCTAAAATTGGGGTTTTTTTGTTAATGTTATGGAGACTTTTTTATAAGAAAATAGTTTTCTCTGGTTTTTAATTTTTATGAATAGTAGTCGTTTGGGGAAGTTATCACAAAATCTTTCTTATTTTTTATAAGCTTTTTTCATAGTTGTGTTTATGGGTTATATTAATTTATGGGGTATTGTTTTAAAGATGAGTTGTTGAAAGGTAAAGGCTTTCCTTATTTATTTCTGAAATAATTATTATTTTTGGGACTATAATATTTTTATTACTCTTCTCTTTTTGCAAAACCAGCACACTCTCCTTTGTGGCACTTCCCATATTTGATGAACCAAGTCACAGGAAAGTCCAGTTAGAAAAGGAGATTACAGTCAAAACTAGGTGTTGGTTGTGGTGGCAGGGGAAATAAAGTTGCCTAGTCTTTGGGACTGTAAAATGAAGTGTTCCAGCTTCTGCTCTGACCCTGGGAGTTGCGTTGTACAGTCTTTACACTTAATTTAGAATATAAATGGGGAGCTTTTGGCTCTGGAAAGTTTGGTTTGGCTGGGATTGGTTGTTCTGTGTCCTGGAGGGGCATCCTGCATCTCAAGGATGAGAGGGGCAATGCCACAGCAGCTCTGCACCTGTCCTCATGGAATGCTTCACCCTAACAAAAACAGCGAAGTCTTTGCTGCCTTTCCCATCACATCTGGCTCATAACAGCATAGTTCTTTCATTTTCACAGAGAAAAATATTTTAAAAGCCTCTTAGGTTGAGGCTTTTCAACCTGAGAATGGAGAGAGAGGCATGAATGCTGCACCAGAAGTTAATGATGGGCTCTTTCCCCTCAGAATTTTTAGGAAGAATGTTTGTGTGTCTTCACTCTTGGTTTCTGCAGAACACAGCTGGGGGAAATCAGGTTTGTTCCAGCCCTAGCAGGGCTTTGCTTTGCCAGGGGTCTGGCAAGATGTTTGGGATGGGATTCCCAGGAATGCTCAGGAGTTTCTAGGTGGCTCCACAGACGTTACAGGTTTTTCACCGTCCCTCGGGTGCCTGTGTTGTATTTCTGTCTCAAGGACCTGCTGCCCTCAAGGAGTTTTTGTTCTTGCTGTGCTCCAGGTGTCTTCCCAGGATCTTTGTGCCTCTTCATGTTTAGTGCTGTGTCTTCAGCATTAAAATAGTGAGAACAGTCATTTTTGTGACTTTCCCCGCAGGTAAATCTTCCCCACCACAAATGCTTGCTTGGCATGTGAGAGTCTAGAACCTGCTGAACTCCCTGAATTTGTCATAGCTTGTCTTTTTCTTACCCAAAAAAGCTCTGCTTCCCTTCTCTTTTTCTACCAAGAGATGTTTCTACCCTTATCCTAGTGCCTTTTGCTGACTATCTGAAATTTTTCCTGCCCAGGATTATCCCCAAGCTTTCTTCTGTGCTTATCTTGCCTGGTTGCTGATTTGTCCTTCACACTGCAGGGGTGCTATCAAGGTATATAATCCATTACCCTCCTTTCCCCATAGCAACCTGTCTTTTCATGATGAGGAGTGGGAGATGAAGGGTTAAAATGGCTGAGAAATAAGCCAAGTGTTTTAGTCAAATGGCAAAAGGCATTACAAGAATGATGTATGTAAAGTTTCTACATGAGAAGGTTTAAAATGCTCATTTTCTTCGGGGTAATATCTTTTAGTTAAACGTTATTTTTTAAATAATGCTAATTTTAGACTTCTAAATACCTACAAGGAATGAGAGTGAAACAATCCTTTTGGTTTCAGACTTTAAGAGATAACCATTTGTGTCTCTTGCATGAAAAGAAGGTTCATGCGCAGCTCGGGGGGATTTTAATAATTACATTGGTGCTGGATTTTTCTCTTGAGTTCTTGAGAATGGGGAATATATGAACACATAAGTCTAGGAGGTTAAAAAAGGACAGATGAATTTAAATCAAGAGCCACTACAAAATGAGAGAACACCGAAGAGAGTGAATATTTAACAGCTCTTTTGCTTGTTAACCTCACTTTACAGACTCAGAAAAAACCTGTACAGTGTCCACATGTGTTTTGTTTGTGGCTGAGGTCTGTTCCCCCTCCTGAAATTTTATGCAATCCTAGAATTTAATGCAAGGAGTTTGGGCCCTTATTCTCGATTCCCAAATTTCAAACCTAAACATGTATTATCTTCATGAGTCACCAGTCTCGGATTTCCAGATAATTCTGTAATTTTTTTGGCCTCCTTTTTGCCCTGTTCTTTGGATGTACACAGGCACCTGGTTCCACTGCATTTTGATGCTTTTGAAGTATTTACAATGAAATTTGTGTAGAGCCGTGGATTTTAAATTGGTCTGTGTATAGTGAACGTTTTTCTATACATTTTTTGATTGACTTTTTGAAGTATTTAGAATCTGTTTTGAAATAAAGAAAGTCTTTCAAATAAAGGCTTAATTTGAAATAAAGTCAGTTATTTATATGACTGGTGATAAGGTAAAGACAACTGTGAGGCATGAATTTGCTAAAGACTATCTGCACTGGTTTCAATTTAAATTGTCATGCTGATGTGGGAGAGCAGACATATATCTAAGAAACAAAGTGTCCCAGAATGGTTTTGTGATTTCATAGAGCAGTTTTGGAAAAGTGGATTTGCTGCTTTAAAGGGAGAAAGACTTATGCCATCAAATAATGAAAGGAAGAACCTGTCTGTCCTATCCTGGTTTCTTGCTGAAGTCAGTTTCTGAAGTATGTTCACAGAATCTTCTGCAGTGGAAAATTCTTCCATTCCTCTACATTATGAAGAACAGATCACTTGGAAGGTTATGTGAAAAAAAATATTTTATGACTAGACTTGTGACATTTCCTTATTCAGTCATTTAAAGGCATTGCTCCACTTTTGCATGACTGCAATCTTGATGTAACCTCTTTTCACCTCCAGCTCTCTGCTCGTGTTTCAGAATGCCTGTTAATTTGGTTTTCCATAACATGGAGAAATATTTGGTTTAAGATGCACCCACCTACGCTTGTAATGCCAAATTGCATTTGGTAATGCCTTGCTGGGTGACTCAGTTTGACTTAAGACTCCAAGTGTTGAGACCAAGGATGTGTTATTCCTTTTCTGCTCTCTGGAGATAAACCTTTTTCTCTTAAATCAATAGGAGCAGCATCAGCTATAATAAAGCTGTTTGATGGCCCCTCTGAGCCTTGCCTTTGGCACTCATGTGCAATTCTAGCACTGGATGGGGAGCAGTGACAGATGCCGAGCAAACAAACCAGTGTGACTCCTCTTGCTACAAAAGCCTGGTGGTGTGTGTTCAAAGGCACTGGGAAATTTGTGGTTGTGCAGATCTGTGTCTGGGACACCCCTGCAGCTCAGTCTGGTCCCCAGCTTCCTGCCAAAAGCAGTGCACATTGATTGCTGTGCTCTTAACCCTTTCTTTCGAGCAGTTGTGGGTAATTCTGGATAAATCTTTGAATTCTGGATAAATCTTTGAGTCTGCTACTCAATGCTCTGCTTCCCTAGCAGCAGATTATTTAAAAAAAAAATAAAAAACCCCAAACAAACAAACAAAAACTCAAGATCCCAAAAAACTAAACAAAACAACAAAAAACCCAACAAAATCCAACCAAAGCACCAAGTTTTATGAGTGCTTTACCTACTCAGCTGAATGCTAGAAACATTTAATTATGGAGGAAGTAACAAAGTAGGTTAGGGAAGCTCCATGCAACTAACTTACTTTCCAAAATGTTTTTCCCCATGCGTCCTAACTTAAAGGGGGGAAAATGACTCCAAAACAAGCTTGGCCTCAGGAGCAAAAGTGCATCTTGCACTGCTGAGAGTTACTCATAAATTGCTGTACACATGGTCATTTGAGCCCCGTCTGCCTGGCTTAATTAAAACACTGGAATGTTTGCTCAGTAGATAAGAACATTTCTGGGAGTTATTTAAATTAGCAAGTACTCTGCTTTCTGTCATTAAGTGCCGTTCCTCCAGCCCTCCTCCCCTGCTCCTCGCAGCATGTAGCAATAAATGATACATGACTAAAGAATAAGAACAGTTAAGTCACAGATGGTCGAAGGTAAAGCCTTTAAGTGAATGCTGAATCTCTTTGCTGTTCATGTTAAAAGTGGTCTGGGGGTGTTTCTTTTGTATTTCTCTTTTTTAAAAAAAAAACAAAAACAACTCCACTTCTCTCTCTTTTGTCTGAAACTTTGGGTCTTGACAGGAGCAAGACATTTTTTGTAGTGGAAAATCAACAGGAAATTGCAGATTGTCTAAAAAACATGTTTAAATGTAGTGTTAGCAATTGGAATAGGATGAATAATATTAAAGTGTTCCATCTAGTGTCTGGATTGTTGTTGTTACCATTTGCTTTCCAGAGTGTATTTTAATTTGATTTTTTTTTTCCATTTCCTTTGTTTGAAATATTCAGTGAGTGTTTGTATTTTTCAATTTCTTAGATTTTACTGCTGCAACTGTGGAATTTATTTTGGCCTTTTAGATATGAATGACTTGATATTTTCCCTGTCCTTGTAAGGCATCCCATTGCTCAACTTCTGTGAAGCAAAACATCTTTTAATGTGTCCTGATCACCACCAAGGGTAATGGGAAAAGGCTGCTAGATCACTTTCTTTCACTTTGTGAGTCCTTTCAAAAATTTAATTAGAAAGAAAAAAAAAAAAAAAACAGATTGGAAAGGCTTCCTGCATGCCATAAGGGACCCTTTGTCTCAAGAGGTTAACAGGTTTATGGAAATGTCTGCTGCTTACAAAATGTGCAGAGCCCAGGCACCAAATATTTAAGGTTTCTGCCATATTTTCCATACCTGGTGGCTTGGAGTAAACCAAAGGCTACAGTTTAATTCACTGGTGTGAGTTTTGGGAATTCAAGCCTGATTTGTAAAAATCTGCTGTTCTTACCAAGGTTGGCCGTCTGAAGTATTTTCATAATTAGAATAATTATGAAAGGAATAGTTAAGAATAATTAAGAATAATTTCACAATTAGACATTTTCTGGAAGGCAGGTTTTTATTAACCTGTAATGCTGTGTAGTGAAAAGCACATCGACAGCAGGGAAACACAGATCTTCTCCAAGTAGCCAGAGGTGCGGGGAGGTTAATCAGCATTTTCCAAGGTTTTTCTGTTTGTTGTGTTCAAGATCAGTACATGTACAGATCTGCTGTCTCAGCTGGGCTCCTCAGGCTTTGCTGAGCTGTCTCCATGCCCCTCACCTTTACAGCTCGTTCTTCCCCACTATCAGATCACCAATTTCAGTGCATCATTTCATGTTCTCCAGGGTTATCTCCCTTTGGAAGGCAGGTTGCTCGTGTGGTGCTCAGTAATGGATCTGCATTTAGTCAGGGAGCAGCAAATGCAGGTGGCAGAGGTGCCAGGTGACAGTCACATCGTTTGGGAATGGGGGCAAGGAGCAGGATGGCTTCGTCCATGGGCTGCTCAAGCAGCCAGTCGCCACCCAAAAGTCACTTGCATTAAGTACACAGAAGAGTTTTCTGATATTCAAACGGTGTGTTTATCCAGTGAGAGTTTCCGAGGGCCTTTTCTGGAAGAGAAAAGGGCCGAGCAGGATGACAAGCAGTGAGCAGTGTGGATTAGTGCAGCTAATTTGAGCTGGCTCATGGCTCAGCTTTTCCTCATCCTGAAAGTTGCATTTAGTCCTGCTTTCATCCTGCTGTGTTTCCTGCTCCATCATCATGTGTGTGGATAACACCACCTTGATTACCATGGCTTTATTTTCAAAGTTTTTTCTGGTTTTTTATTTGTTTGTTTGTTTGTTTAATTTGTGTTTCAGCACTGCTAGGCTGTTTGATGCCATTCCTGAAGTGGGGAGGGGGAGGATGAGGGAGGAGGGAAGCTGTGCAGGGGTGGATGCACAGGGATATCACTCCAGACAGCAGGAGCTGCAGAGGAGCTGGCCCAGGCAGCCCTGAGGTTCTGCACAGAGCTCAGAAGGCAGCCAGCTTGAGATGAGGCTGCAGCAGGGGAATGGAGAGAGAGCAGATCCACAAAGCATGTTGGATGAAGTCCACAGGGAGCTTTACAAACCAAGAAAGATATTCCTTATGCTGGGTTAGGTTTCTTTCCACGCAGATGTTGTGTTAGCTCTTGCATTGTCATTATGTTGGACCTCTTCAGTGTGACTAATACTGCACAAATTTCAGATCTTTTCGTCTCCGTGAATATTCAAATGCAAGGAATAAGCCTTGAAAAGTTTTCTCTATTGCTTGTCCTTCTCCTACCCTGAAGTAAAACAACTTTCCCTACTGGATTTTAAAAGATTAAGTGGGGAGTGAGTTTGCTTTCATGTGCAAATCAAAATTAACTTACGTGCTTTGAATTTCCAAGCCCAGAACTGTAAAAAAATCAAGGTGTTTGGTTTTTATCTTTTTTATACAATAAGGAAAGTGTTTTCTGAACTTCCTTGCTGTTTTCTGTGATTGCTGCTTTAACTCTTCAATGAGTTCAAGGGCTGGGAAGAGACTGTGGACACGACTGTGTAAACTTTATGATAATGCCTCATAAACGCCAGCTTTGTGAAAAAACCCCAATGTTTCTGCTTCCTGTGTTTCCCTGCCATTCCCTTCTCTCCTAGCAACAGCCAGTTCGGGCAGTGGTGCTGATTTTTGATGTGTTTGGCCAGTGTGCATCCAGTGCCACGATCAGCCCAGGCCCAGTGTGACCAGCCAGAGTTGCAAGCATATGCTGGTTTCTGTGAGGAATTAAACCAAAGCCTCCAGGAGTGGGCAGAGCCCTTCCAGAGGAGCAGGGATCTGTCAGCAGAGCTGTAGCCCATGTGTAATTCCTACAAATCTGTGAGTGGGAAATGCCAGTGCTTATTAGGCCATGCATTAAATATCATGGAACAGATGTGCAGAGAGCCTTTCATTCACAGTGCTGCTAGCAATGAATGGGGTATTATGCTCCCATTCTACATTTTTAAGTCAAGTGTAAAGATATGTTTGAAAAGGAGAGTGTTAAGTGCACCCTGCTGCCATTCATGTTCAAAGACAGTGGGTTTTTTCCTCCAGTATCTAAAATTAATTACACTGGGAATAAGGATTTAACAATTCAGTCTCCAGTTGTACAGAGTATGAAAATGCACAGTGAGTGTTGTTTGTTTGTTTTGCATCAAATATATGTACATCTCTCATCTAACAGAATTTTTCAGAAAGAGCAGTTCTTGAGCTCTAGCCATACCATTTCCCAAAGGCTATGTTATCTTTGCTCTCAGGGCTCCTTCAATCTATGTATTTTAATAGTATTGCTTTCTAAGGGCTTAGAAAGCTGCAAGGAAAATTAGGTGTTGTGCTATTTTTCCTAAATCCCATTCAGAAACCTTTCCTTACTCTCCTCCACTTCCTCTCCCTCTCAGTTCTCTCCTTGCTTTGCACCAATGTGAATTACCTTCAGGACTTCCCTGGCACTCTCTCCTGGCCATAGAAGATTCTTGGCTGTCTGACTCAACCTTATCCTCAGTCAGCTCACCTCGTATGAAAGGATTGCACTTGAGATTCCTGTTAAAGGTCACACAGGAGGGCTCTGATTTTGTCCTGAGTGCCCTGACAAAAGGTTTGTGCATCTCAGATCTCTCAGCCTGTTTGTACCTTCGTTTGCATTAAAACATTCAAATGTACAGATAAATTTGTCATGTTACGTGTGAGCTTCTTGGCCTCTCTCAACGATGGTGGTCTGGGTTTTACAAGAAAAAAAAAGTTTAGGATTTGTTGGATTTTGGGGGGTTTTTTTGGTGTGTTTTTGTTTGTTTGTTTGTTTTAAAGAGAGAAAAGCAAAAGTGTCAGAAAGGAGTAAGATACAGCATTCTTGAGAATTAATTTTAGGGCTTAGGAAGAGACCTTCCCAGAGGCTAAGGAGATATGGGAATATCTGCTTGTCAGGGAGCTCTTGGACCATCCTCCTAGACATCTGATACCATCTGGGTGAGGGACACTGAACTGAAACAGCAATGAACTGTTCAGGGACTTGCCCGTGCCAGAAGTGTGACTTCCAGGAAGTCCAGCCTTGGAGAAACTTAGCATTTAAAGACATTCTCTTCTTTGGTTTAATTTATCATTAATTTACAAAGAATGGTGTCAAGTGCCTGTATTTTGGACACCAGTGGAAAGGAAAAAATACATTAAGAGAAAAGGGTGATTTTTGAGGTGCCTTCATTCATCTGCCACCATCTCATTCCTGTCCAGGTTTCAGACCATTCCTCCCTTAAGTGTGTTTTGTAAAGGGAGAGCTTTAAATGAACAGCAGGTAACCCAGAAAGCACTTAGGGGGTTTGCATTTTATTCCTTTTTTTATTTTTTTTTTTTTTTGTTTAATTTGGTTGACTTGCACACTCTGTTTTTATCTAAGTCACAGAGACTTTTGATATCCCTTTCTAAATCATTGTGGTTGTGCTTATTCTCGTCTCTTTGGAAAAGTATGAGAAACATGAAGTTACCAAGTTGGCTGTGCTTTGGGTGGAGTTGGACCAGATGAACTCCAAAGGTCCCTTCCAACCTCAGTTTACTGTATGCTTAAAAAAATATTTTAATTAAAGATTGATGTGGGTTTTTTTGAGTTTCCCTCTCGGTAGTTCCACTGTGCAGCACTTTTGAGAGAAGTGGTTTTGGAACTCAAGATAAACCCTCTTTTCATGTTCCCCTGGGTTTTGTATGTTGGCATCAGCAGCTGTGTGGGCATCATCTGGGAGTGAAGTCTTTTAAGGCTTCAGTGGCATCTGAAGCTGACTTGTGCAAAGAAAAGTATGGTTAGGGGAGTGCCATGTCCCTTCTGCCACCCTGTCACAAATATTTAAGGAAATGAGGAGAACTAGCGTGATTTGAGTATTTTAAGGCAAGGAATTAAAGACAACAATAGGATGAACTCTAGAAATACCAAATGAGCTAGGTAAGGAATTTCTCAGACCTGATTTCAAAGTAGAATTTGTCACTTGTGCTGAAATGTTAAATTATGTTTCACTTTTAAAAGATTCATGAAAATATATGCTAGCCAAAAATGACATAAAGCTTTATTTCGAGAAGAACCTTCTCTTAGGGTTACTTTGAAATTGTTTGTTGGCCTAAGATAATTTCTGCTCTCCCCACTTCCCTTCATTTTTACTGAACCATGAAGCCAGAGCATTTCATTTCTCATTTAGCACAGCTTTCAAGCTCTCAGCATGCTTATGTTAACCATATAATTGGGCATTTCAGAATGCTGACCAGTTTAATTGATCACTTAAAATATTATCCTGTTTCAACTGCAATTTACATCAAACTTCTCACTCTGAAATAATGTACTGTTTCCTGAGACCATGTTTCATTTGAGATTGAAGGAAGGAGGGATTCACAAGGGCAGGATAACAAAAAACCATCTGGATCATCCTGCTTGCAGGACCCAGTCATCTTAAAAATCTTAGGTCTGGAAAGGACATATGGTGTGATCTGTTCCAACTCTTCCCTGTCATGGTCAAGCATGTTATGCATTCCTCTTCATAAAGCAAACAAGTTTCTAATTCCTGACTTACTGAAAGAGCAGGGAGCTCTGCTGGCATTGCAATGCTTTTAGTCTAGCTTGGAACTTTCCTTGGATTCCTCTTAGCTCCAGTAGGAATTTTCATTTGGCAATGGCTGCTCCTAATCTTTTCATCTGTCTATGGCTGATCCTTTGGTGGGAGGTACTCATCAGGCTGTGTGTTAAATTCCACTAATTTGTCCTATGCCAACAGAAATTGCTATGGCTTTGTCTGGTTCTTATTATTTCAGAGTAATGGCCTTTTTTTTTTTTTTTTAAGGTCTGTTTTATGTTCATTCTGTTGCAAATTCAATGGAAAGAATGTCTCAGGGCAAAGGGAATGCATGTCAAGTAGCAGCAGTAGTGGAGAACGGGGTCTCAAATGGGGACACCGGTGGTCTTAAATGTGACTAACAGCTTCTCTCTTTTATTTTGGTAAACCCATTACAGAGTCAGCCCTGCTGTAAAGTAGCACCAAGAAATGGCAGCTGGGGCTGGGGTGATGTCCTTGGGATGGAGGAACGGGCTGGTGCAGGTTTTTGTCCCTGTTTGGGGACGGTGCTCTTCCTAGCAGCCACTCGTGCCAGCCTCCACCAAGTCCCCAGAGTGCCCAAGCCTTGAAGGCTGAATTTAAACAGCAGCCACAACCCACGTGAATGCAACAAAGAGAGCTTGAAAATCTTCCCTAAAAGTTTTCAAATGGCTCATGGACTGGTCCAAATTGTGCTGTTGATTCAGTGTACTGGAACTGGGAATTTTAAACCACCAGGGTGTTGCTACAGCTGCTTGTCAAGCATGTGTTAGATAAAGTGCAATGATAAGGGTCCACAGCCATTTATGCTGCTAGGGATGACTGATCCCAGCTCTACCTGTGCAGAGCTGGGGTGTAGAAAAGTATTATTTAAAATGTGGGGTTTCCTTAGATTATTTTATCCTGGGGCTGTTAGAGAAGACAAGAAATTTCCTGCATAGGCCAGTGACAGTAATGGTTTGTGTCTGTTCACTGGCTCAGTAAGATGAAGTTGAATGCATTATACATTTTACTGTTTACTTCTTAACTGCTTTGTTTTGCCTGGGTGTAGGTTCTTCTTTTGAAGAATGAAGTCAGATAACCAGTTGTTGCTGAGTGTTCATGCTGCTCATCTCTCCTGTCTCTGTTCTCAGCCCTTCAGTTGTGAATTGTGGGGTTTGCAGCAGGGAAATGGAGTTCATTTAAACAGCAAAAATAGCAAATGAATTTGGAGTGGATCTCTGTGTGTTTCAAAGAAATCCCAAAGAGGCTGGAGAAGTAGCCATGGCAATTTAAAGATGCAAAAGGACTTGTGTGGGCTGGAGACAGCCCAGTTGGTATGGTTGTTTGGGGTTTTTATTCAACACTTGCACTGCCTCAGGTCATCCTACCTAAAAAATGTGGGTTCAGCTCCTTCCTCTGTACCTGGAGCATCGTGGAAGTGGCTTGCTTCTCAAAGTGGAAAGTTATGTCTGTTGGAAAAGCAGTTTAGGAACCTCTTCTGGTATGAAGATACTTTAAGAAGTAAGTAATTTTTACACTTGCCTGTCTGAATTACTGCCTTAGGTTTTCAAAAAGATGGGGGAAAGAAAAATGAGACCCATTTCTGAGGGCTGTGGTCTAAATGAGGGGAATATTTGAACGGAGCTCAATAATGTGAGACTTATATTTGTAGCAACACCTTCTTCTGTCAGTTCAGAATAGGAGAATGTAGCACTGTGCTGTCTGTGCAGTTCAGATGCAGCTGAAAACAAGTTGTTCCCTTCACCCTTGTGTCTAGAAAGGATATAAACTCGAATTTGTGTGTGTATTCTGCCAAATTTGAGTGAATCTCTTAAAGCTGGCTGCTGCTGCTCTGCTGTGGAAATGCAGTAGTCCTTTTTATCAAGTGATGTGTGCCTACATACATGAGAACAGAGCTGACCTCAAAACTGAGCCCTGATTTTGGTCGCCTGTTCTCCCCTCCCCTGCTCATCTTCTCCCTTCCAGGACTTCACCAAGTGGTGCTTTTGGGTTCCCCTCTTCTGGGTCTACTTGATCACCTAATTTTTGCAGGCTTATAGAGAATTTATTTCTGTGTCTCTGGGTAAGCACTGAGGCAATTTTTGTCCTAGCCTTTGCTCCTTAGAGGTGTTTGGGGAAGGATTGTTAAGAAAGAAGAAGATTGTTTTTACTGATATTCACTAGAACCCATAATAATTTCTAGGCTTTCATTTGGGGCCAAATGTGAGCACATGTTGTGTTTCTTTTTTTGGCTAGCAGAGCAAAGTGTGTGTTTGGAAAAGGCTCCAGGTTGCACAGAGGAAGCTGCTTGAACCACTGGCTTCAGCAGATGGAACTTCTTACCAGATACTCACCCCTGCTCTGTGATCCTCCTTAAAAGGCTTTTGTACATTAAAGGCCAGCATTTCCATAGCAGTTTTTCAAATCTCTTGTGTAAAGTTGAGAAATCAAGCAGCAGATATGACAAGCTGTGCTGCCTCCCTCCACCCTTCTGCAAGGATGTTGATTGTAAACCCAAAAATCTCTTCATTGATAAAATCTTTCCTGAGCAGGGGTCAGTTGTCCATTTCCTGACGCATGCATGGATCTGTTGAGAACATTTTTCTCGGGGACTCTCCTTCCTTTTTGTCGTGTCCTGTTTTCCATGTGCTGTCCCTGGATCATTTCCAGGGAAGGAAAGGAGCCACCAAACCCACCAAATCTCACCCCACCTCTGGTACTGCTGCAGCATCTGCTCTGACCCAGATGTAAGCAGCTCTAGGGGGTGATTATTGTGTTGTTTCCATACACCAGCATGTTAAAAATCCAGTTTCTTCCTCTTGCAAACTGTCTTAGACCTCTGTAACTTTAGGGTCATCTTGCTTGATTAAGGGCAGCAAAATTCTGTCTGGGCTTGAGCTTGTGCCTCTGTGACTTTTTAATCTGGTAACACATTTTAGTCATTTTAGCATGTAGTCTTGCAAACAAATACTTTCTTACCCCTATCACTTACAAGATTTATTTGAACAAAATTCTGTTGTACCAAATAAATATAAACAGTACTTCTGCATAATACTCCTACCCTGCATTCCAAAACATTTCACAAACCTCAAATCCTCCAGTTTTTCTTTCTTAGAATCACCAAAGGCCGGGAAACAGTGGAGCATGGTTTGAAATCTTTATATAATTACATGCAAAGCTGGCATCCGTGCTGCTCCTCTGTCAGCAGGAGAGTCAGCCTGGAGTCTGAGAAGTGCTGGAGAGATAAGTCATGTTTAGGGGAATGGGAGGACTCTGAGAAACAGGATATGACACAGAGGCCATGGGAAAAAGTGAAACCTCCTCCTTTGCCACAAACCCAGATGCCTGCAGTAAAGCTGGGCCTTGGTGGGGATAGGACCAGCTGTAAAGAGCAGCTGGAATTGGGGGGCCTTATGAGAGCACCCTGATGTGTATGGGCAGCACTGAGAATATGATGAATCTGAAGAAAAATAATTATTATTAATGCTTGGCAACATCAGCTCCTCGTAGAAGCCAGGACAGTCACAAAAAAAATGAGTAATTTTATGCTGAGAGAAGATTTGGGCCTGGAACAAAACACTGGGGATCTAAGGAGGAGCCCTTAGTGTTGCTAATAAATATCCACTTAGGCAGATTTGTCACTCATGTTTCTGAAACTTTTGTGGCTGGATGAAAAGAATGTGCTTTTATTTCTTGAGCAGCTGTTCTTTTACATGGGTGCAGCTGTACCACGGTGTCCACTGACCCCAGTTGTGATTTAGGCTGTTGGTTGCAGTCAACCAAGTAGAAAGATTTTTTTTTTTTTTTTTTTTGTTAAAACGAGGAAAAGCTTGTGAAATAGCTCAAGTTTGTCAGACTGGAGCTGGCCCCACTGCAGTGTTGCTGTGGAAGCTGTTGGGGGCCATGGGAGTGGATTGTCATCAGCTGAGGCACAGTTTGCTGGAGCTGCCTCTGCTTGACCTGCCACATGCAAGCTGGAGGTCATCTGAAAGCCCTCCTACGGCCAGAGCAGCACTGCAGTTATGTAATGCAGTTTTATTGGTAGAACTGTGTGAAAACGGGAGCTGTGAACTTGCAGGCGATTCAGAGCTGAAATTTTTCCATATTCTCACTCCAGAAGGTTTTTTGGAGAAGTTGAATGGAATGCTGTTTGGCAGTTTTTGATGGGAGTGAGTGTGCATGTCTGAAGGGGACCTTTTTTTTCCCTAAACTATCCCATTCTAAGCGTGAGTTTCCTAAATTCAAAGCATTAGGAGAGAGGAAGAGTTTTAATCTTGGCTCTCTCTGTAGTTCTGGAGAAGGGCTTCTGTCTTTGTTGTAGACATAAGCTGTTAAATGTCCACAAAAAGGTTTTATGGTATTTCAATATTTTACAGGTAATACTGGAGTTTTAAATCATCATCTTATAGACTTTTTTTCAAAAATAAAAAATCAGGAAGACGTTACTGCTGCTCAGCTTTTGTCAGAACTGAGGTGAAATATCAGGAGGTGCAGTTGTTGAGGGAGGTTACTTTTTTACCATAAATGACTACAGTTTCTTGAAGATAAGCAACCCCTATAATTATGGGTGCCAATTATTTTGTGTACTATTTTTAAATATCTCGTTTTTTGAGTAGAGACAATGGCATTGCATATAAAACCATGCCACTGCACTGTTTTCCTTGAATGAAGATGCCCAATTAATTTCCCTTTCCTCCTCCAGAAAGTGAACAAAAGGCTGGGTTTAACCTGTCAAACAGTTTTAGTTGTCCCGGAGAGAAAGGCAAAGATTTTAAATGTCCATCAGTTTGTTAAATGCAGGTGTCCAGGGAGAGAAGGGGGAATCCACGCTGAGTTTGGAGAAGGAGCACTGGGAGTGTGCTGCTCACCAGCCAGTAGAGTTTTTTGTGGCCCCGAGGGAGCCTTCTGAGATGCCACTGGGATTTTTTGTGTTGTTCTCTCTTTTTTTGCGGCGTGTTTCTTTGGTTTTTTGGTTGGTTGGGGGTTTTACTGGGAGGACGGGCAGCGTTAATGTTTATTTTTGTGGCATTTTAGTTTATGCATTTGAAATTGCCTTTTTTTTCTTTTTTTCTCCCTTGAACTGTGCTTTTGGGAAGTCGTGGGGGATTTTTGCTTGGCTTTGTCTGGTTTTGTTTAAACTTTTTCACTTTAATTTCTGTTTGAAGTAGCATGTATGAAATTTCTTGTACTGCAGTGGGCCTTGAAAAGCTGCTTAGAGAAAGATTAATATAGATACATTGATTAAAAATTCAGTGTAGATTCAGTGTAAACCAACTGGAGATGCTTTAATTGGTTGCAGGGCAGAGTCTGCCCTACTGTGGTCCAGTGGGTAGAAAACACAGCAATTCTTTTCTGTTAAGTCTCCTTTTCCCTCAGCAGTTCATGCTTAACTTATCCAAAATTCCCAGGAATTACTTGTGAGCTGATTTGAATTCTACTCATGGTTATAAAAGCTGGGAGTTTTGTGGTCTGCTTGCTTCTTTGATTGCATTTATTGTAAAAGGTGGGAAATTTCCCTTACACAAATACCCCTTTTCCCTGAAGAGAACACCCACCAAAGACAGGTGGAAGTCTTTGAAATTCAAAATGGTTTTGTAATGAGTGGAGAAAACATTTGATATTTTTGTGACCAACAAGTGACACTGTTTTGGGGTTCCTCATACTTTGAGTACAGCCCTTGGAAGACAGAAGCTTTAAATTAATTTGATCTCCCTGATTGATTATTCTAGGTGAAGTCTAATTATGTGATGGTTACCAGGTATCTAATTAATCTCATTTTTACTCTGGCTGTGACTGATGGGGTCTTGGGTCCCACCAAATGCAAGAGCTTCTGGCTCCCAAACCAGCATTGAGATCAATTTCTTCCATTTCCTATGAAATCATTGAAACAGGTGTCCTCCTTCAACTATTCCCTTACACCTTTTTATTCTTTCCTTTATTACAAGGCAGTTATGACATTTACTACCTAGTTTAGTCCTGTACTCTTCTGGATATTTATCCTTCTGTCACAATTTCACCCAAAAATTCATAATTGTTCCAAGTGCCTATTGATGCTCTTTAGCAGTGACTCTATCTGAAGCCCATATTCTTTGGGAACAATCAGGCATTTTTAATTTTTATTCCCTCCTTCTGTGTATGGAGCAGCTGAGCCAATAAATATTTGGGATCTAATGATTATTAATGGATTTTAGCAGCCCCCATTCAGCTGGACAGCAGCTTCTCCACATGTTTGGTTAAACAGGTAAAGCCTGTGTGAATGCAGGAAAAAAATGCAGTTCATTGTGCATCACAGGGCCTGGCAGTCAGATTTTGGAGGAGTTTGTGCTTGTTGTACAAGGAAAGCTCCAAGGTTTTGGGGTAGGGTGCATTAAAACATCCTTGTGCTCTAGTCTTCAGCCAGGAAAAAACAGTAAATGTCAAATATATTAGATAGTAAAAAAAATAAAATCGCTAAGAAAAGAAAACTACTTGTAATTAAAGTCCATAAACTGGTAATAATTCTAAGCATCCCAAATGTTTTAATTTGCTGCTCTGACTCTAAATCATTTCATCCACAGCTTGAATCCTTGGAAACTACCTGAATTGTGGCCTGGTGAATATTTGTGACTCAGGGAGAGTATTTTCAGCCTGCTTCTCTTGGGAATATAGAATATTCCCTACTTTGTGGTTGTTGGAACACTGAGTAGACCTGTATCATAAACAACATATGCTGCTGTCGTTAATGGTATTTTAGGCAGAAGGCTGTATTGGAAACTTTTCCCTTCTGAGAGGGGGCAGGGGTGGGAGCCTGGAGGAAACGCTGCTGGGCCAGTTGTACGTGGGTTTAAAAATAAAACAATTCCAGCAGCAGCACCCCCCAGCCCAGCCTCTCCCATAGGTTCTGTCACCACGTATCTGTTTATTTCTAATGGCTCTTTCAAATGACAGCTTCATAAACTGAGCTATCCAAAACAAAGGCCGTGGAGTTTACTTTGGCCATCTCAAGTAAATTTTCCTAATCTAAACATCAGCAGTGCCTTTCATAAATCAGTGCAATGACGTCATCTTTTCAATTAGCCAGGCCGGTGTTTGTGTTCTGGCCTCAAAAGCTATTTGACCAGTTAATGTTTTCAGGTTTTGTGGTAGTCCAGACTTCTCACCAGTTCTCAGTAACGTGCTTGAAGTGGGAACACATTTATCAATAATTGCCACTTTTTAAGTGCAGATAGCAGACGGTGATTAATTGCTAACCTTTTCTGTTGTCCACCAGAAATAACAAGCACAGTCTGTGGAGTTCAAAGTTGTTCATAACAGATCTCACAGTTCTTACTGGGGGACGCAGGCATCTGCAATTTACTAGGTGTTAGGAAGAGTAGGGAAATAAGAAAAATTATTGGGTGGGTTGTATTTCCAGGAAAGGTAAAATGAGGTAGTGCTAAGAGCTGGGAGTGAATCATCTGTCTGCCTGAGTGTGCTAGTTTGTTTTATTTCCCAATAACTATTTGAAACTTGACTTAAAAGGTTATTTCTAAAGGATTCAAGTCTTCAGTCTCCCTTTCCTGCAGGTTAGAGGGATCAGGCCCTGCTGACAGGGAGGCTGTGTGCAGTGTTGGGTTGGGGAACAGTTCAGTTGCAGCATATCTTTTTTCTCTACATGGAAATGCTTCCACTAGATGAAAGAGGTTTATTCTGATAAGGTTTTTAGCAAAATCCACCAACTGCCAAGAAACAGTCAAGCAAAGCAACAATATTCTTCCTCTTAATCACACCTTCCTCTCCCTATGTGGAAATAACAATAAGGGCTGACACGAGCTGAAAAAAGGCAGAAAATGCAGAGCCAAGGCTTAACTTTTATCCTCAGCTCACCCCAGCAACACATTCATGCATTGCAACACAGATGCTATGTCAGGTCACCTTCTACCATAGTGTCAGCTGGGACTGAATCCCCTGGAAGAGAACCCAAAAATTATCTTAAACACACAAACTCTTCCTTACGTGTGTGTACAATGTATGGTTTTGTTTATGTTAATGATGAGACTTGCACCAGTTAAGTGGTTATGTCCTTGGCTTGAAATGTGCAAATGCTTGTAAGCTGGCTCTGTCAATCTCTTTCAGTGTCCTTTGAAACAACCTGAGCTTGGGTTCCCATGATGCTGTTTCTGTTCTTCAGCTTTCTACACACAGCAGCCTTTCAGCAGCCTCCTGCTGCTTGTCATGGCTTAGCTTGTTGATAGCAGGAGTGGGAGCTTTGTCAGCCAAACTGTCCTTCTGCCATTTCTCTTTCCCCATCATTTCTGAGGCAAGTTAGAACCCCTGGTGGTGTCTTGAGAGGCTGCCCTAGAACAGAGGCTGAACAGAGTTAAAGAGTAAAGCAGGGATTTATTCAAAGCATCTCCTCAATGGATCCACCTTGGGCAGCACAAGAGCCCAGCCAGGGCTGCACCCAAGATGAACCCAAATGGTCCCAAAATGCACGAGCGCTCCCGGGGTCTCTCCCTTGGCTCAGCTCTGCTCCATTTGCACCTTGCAGTTCATTGTCCCGTTCCAGCTTTAGCCCAGGCACTCCCACCCTGCTTGTTTTCCTCTCTGCAGCCCACGCTGTTTGTGCTCCTGGGCTGAGCTTTGGATCATTTGTCCTTGGTGCCCAGCTGGAGCAGGAATTGTTTTGTCTCCCTGCTCTGTGCAGAGAGCTCACCATCCCCTCATGTGAAGCTCAGACCCACACACTAAAGCAGTGCAGAACCTGAAAAATAGAAAATCTAAACCTGAGGCATCATTAGCAGTGCTGTTGGGCTGCAGCAGAGGCTGAAGGAGCAGCATTAGTAGACACTGAAGCCTGTGGGTAATTTTTAGGGAGGCAGTATTCTAAGAGAGCTGGAACAAGTTCAGGAAAGGCAGGGAAATGCCATCACCTTTGCTGGTGAGATAGTTGCAAGTCTGAGCCCATTTCAGTGGTATGGCTTTAACTTCCTGCTTGGCCATGAATGTATGGCCCTCAACATACAGACCTCGCTGTGAATTGGCCACAGACTTGCTGGAGAATATGGAAACTTTCCCTTGATGCTCTGTAGGAAGTCTTTTAAGTCCTAGGGCTCATGCTGAACAAATTGCTGAGCTGATAATCATCCCCTTTAGTCTGTCTTCAAGCACAGGAGCAGAGTGTGGGAGTGAGCCTCACATCCATTACTGAAACTCATCACTGTGGGTGCCTTTTCTTCAGTGCAAATTTCCTTGATCTTGGGCATGAAGGAGGAATGCATTAGAGCTGGAGATGGCTGTTAGTCTTGTCGAGGCACATGTGCAGCATCTCTCTGCACTGAGCTTGTTGCCTTGACTCATTGATAGGGTTGTGCTTTAAGTCACAGTTAGCCCTGGCCAGATGGGTCTGATGGTCATCCTTCTATGGGTTGAGTGGTTTTTCTTCATGGTTTTTGCAGCTGACTGGGCGAGTTCCTTCTTGGGGGGGTGAGAGGACGTTTTTCTAATATCCAGTCTAAACTTTCCCTGGTGCAACTTGAAGCCAGTTTTTCTTCTCTTACCCTCTGTTACCCAGGAGAAGAGGCCAACCTCCATCTCACTACAACTTTGTTTCAGATACTTGTAGAGCGTGACAAGGCCCTCTCTAAGCCTCCTTTTCTCCAGGCTAAACAACTCTATAGCTGTTCCACAAAAGACTTGTTCTCCTGACCCTTCACCAGCTCTGTTGCCCTTCTCTGGACACATTCCCAACACCTCAGTGTCCTTCTTGTAGTGAGGGATCCAAGCAAACTATCTGAGGTGTGGCAGTGAAGATCTCACTGAAGGGTACTGTTGTGGAAATACTAATTTGGTGGTTTGGGCCCTTGAGGAGGATCTTTATTCCTCATGTAACTTGTTCAAGATTACTGGGCTGCAGAGATGCTAAAGTCATCTTGAGAACAGGCCAGGGTGGAGTTCCTGCTGATAACCTAATGGCAGCAAACCCTGCTCCAGAGCTTGGTGAGCACTCAGGAATCTGCAAAGAAAGAGAAGAATGAGTGGTTCCTGGAGTATGCTAAATCCAGGGAGCAGAGCCTGTGTGTTTTTCTGAGAGGCTGAAAGCCTGGATTCATGCATTATCTGTAACTGGAGCTGGGTTATCAGTCACACTGGTAGGGATTCTGTCTGACCATGCCCTTATCTCCCAAGTGCTACCGGTTGCAGGGCAAGTGCCTTTTTTTTTTGCTGCTTACTGCAGCAGCTTCTCACATGTCTGGAGGGAAAGCTTTCTCCTTTCACTGCCATCGCTTGGGCTTGCCAAGGTCAGCACGTGGGGGGAGCTGAGGTTTGCTCTGTGCAGATAGAGAGAAGCAGCAAAGGGGAAGCTGTGTCTCTACAGGATGGCATTAAAAATATTCTAGAAGGGTTTTTTTTTTTCCTCAAGTTAAAGCAAACAGTTGCAAAGAACACAAAAAGCAAGTTCAGCTTGAGAAGCTGATTTATTGGAATTTGGGGTTTGCTGTGTGAGTCTGGGATGATGTGCAGGTGCAGGTGAGGCTAGGCAGCCTGGAATGAGTGTAGAACAGAAAAACAGAACAAGGATGGCTTTCCACCATGGAAATGCAAATCCAGTGGCAAATTCATGAGTGGTGTGATTTCCTTTGGGCTCTTTTGTTGAGAGAAAAGGGCTGACACAGCCAGCGCTGATTTCCCAGCCCTCCTGTGAATGCTCCATACATCTGCACAGATCAATATGTCTGCTTGTCCCATGTTCTGCTGGGACTGTTTGAGTTACAAACTCCAGCTGGAGCTGTAAACCCTGAATGGAATGACCTGTGCCACCTCTAGCTGTTGTGTGTAGGAGGTGAAACCGTGCAGAAAAGGGGTTTCCTGCAGTCTGAGCCTGAGCCTAAAACCAGAACACAGCACGGGCTGTGTAAAAAGTGATGGCAGGAACAGTCTGGATGATTTTTATGTATATGAGAATCTGCATTTGTCCTGGAAAAAGTGAAGGAATTGACTTAGAGAGTTAAAGGAGTTGAAATAGGTGGTGAGGGTGTTTTGGTAATTGAGCAACAACCACAGACTGAGAAAGCTGAGTGAGTGGGTAAAAGTTGATAGCATATGCTGTATCTTCATGGGACAAATTTCCTTTATCATCAGTCTGATTTATACATTTCATTAGATATGGATTTTTTTTAAAGAAAGGAATCTGAGCAAATCTTATCATTCAGTTTTTTGATAAAACTGATTTATGAGTGGTGCTCTGGGGTGAATTTTATCGAAATAACCTATGGACTTAAAAAAATCCTTTCAAGAGGCTGAAAGACACATAAATCTTATTTTCAATTGTATGCACAGCAGTTGGCCTTGGGCTACACACTATAGGTTCAACAGTTTCTAGGGCCTATAATTCTGATGAATGGGAATAATTGCTTATTCTTAGGCTCAAGAATGCAGATTTTTAACAGTTACAGAATAAGATGCATTTCTGAGGCTTCTGTGGTAAAGAATCACAGAATATCCTGAGCTGAAAGGGGCTCACAAGGATCTTTGGCTCTGCACAGGATGGCCCAAAAATCAGTCCATGTGTCTGAGAGTGTTGTTCAAGCTCTTCTGGAACTCTTGGTGCTGTGACCACTGCCCTGGGGAGCCTGTTTGGATGCACAGCCACCCTCTAGGTGAAGGTGCTGTGTTCTCCCCTTTCCACAGCAGTATCAGAAGGGTAAATCAGAATCAGAACTGTAGCAGCACCGTGTGAATTCATGTGGAACAGTCTCCAGAAGGTCCAGTGGGGTTTAATGTGTCATAAGTGTAGCTTTTTGGGCAGCCCCTGACCAGTGATAAGTACAGCAGCTAGACTGGCTTCTAGTGGCAAAATGTCTCTATTTAATTTCAGCATCTGGGGGGAAAGGTCTGAAAGCAGATGATTTTATTGAGGTGATTTTAGATGATTTAGGTGATTTATTTAGATGATTTCATTTATTCTACTTGAAGTTTTTTCTCCTCACATAAGCTTATGCAAGTGCTTTCCCCAGTGGAAGTGACAGTTCATGTGTGTAGGAGATGAAAGACAAGACTTTCCTCTTCCCCTCTGGGTTTTTTAGCCTTGTTCTTGCTCGGGAGTCCTTTTAGGTTGCAGCTTGCCTGGTGTGTGCTGTCCAAAGCTGTTTTGCACATACCTGGAGGATTTTTAAACACTTTCCAGAAGTACCCTGCTGCCTCAGTGCCTGGTGACAGACAGCTGGGACATCCTGGCTGTTTGTCACTGGCGTTGCAGTTGGCAGTGCTGCTTTGAGGGCAGGGGATGCTCCCTGCTCTGCCCTTGGAAAGGATGGGCTCTGGTGGCTGAGCCTTTTTGGACCCAGGATTGCTCAAGTGAGTTTCCTTTGGCACTCAGAATTGTCTTTGTAATCCCGAGGAAGGAGAAACTGGGTCTGAACAGTCGCAAGAGAGATGTGTGAAGAAGAAGTTGGAAAAGAAATAGAAATATTTCTGTGCTCCAGCTCAGGAAATGTGACATGCTGTGCCTTTCTGGTGAGAAGGCAGTTTTCCATTGAACTTAGAGGTGAAATGCAGCAGTATTGCCTTGGCCATGCTTTTGTCACATAGCCACAAAAGTGAAAGGAGAGGTGTTCAAGGCTTTTAGGACATTATTGATTTGAAACTGATTTTGCATCTTGTGGACATTGACTGTGTGAGTATAAAGGCTTCTTACATCTTCAGGCTGAATTTTGAAATTAAAATAGTCTTTAATTTGGTGCAATGTGTGATCTTGTAAGTGTGAACTGAAATAAGTCAGATTTTCTGCTGAAGCAGGGAATTTGCAGTTGATATAGTTCCTCTCAGCAGTACTGTAGGTGATGCCCTCCCATTTCTACTTCTCAAACTAACATGAAGTAAGATAGCCTGCCTCTCCCTCCCTCTCCCCAGTGTCTCATTGTCCAGAGCAGCCACACACACTGGTCACCAAAGAAAGCCTTTATTTCTTGAAAGCAACAGTACTAAAGAACTTCAGGTGCAATCAGTGCAGTGTGTTGGGTATTTATCATGGTAGCTGGCTGTCAAGTTTTGGGAATAAAACCTAAAGCTTCTTTATATTGTCCCTCCCACAATGATAAAGGCTTCTATTTTTAAAATATGCTTAGGAAAAATTACCCTTTTCTTGTCTGAAACTTTAAGAGCTTAATTTAATTTCATACCTTTTCTTGGATTTTTTTTTGTGGCTGACCCTTTTGTGTTCAGGAAAGTGGGATTTTTGTCTGGATAGCTGTTGATTTATTTGGGCCAGAAGCCATATGGGGTTGTTAGCATTATTAAACACAAAACCAGAAATTGCTGTGATAAGGGACTCATGTGCTTAGCTGGTCTTCAACTTGCTCTGTAGGAGACTTTTAAATACATAATCTAATTTTCTCAAGCATTCATAACAATCTATTTACACATAATTTAGAGGTCTGTCAGAGCTCCAGAATTACCCTGTTAAATTATTGGAGCTAACTTTTAGTGCAGGTTGTAATTAGTTACTTGTTCCAGCAGGGAATTAAAATCAAGCTGTTAGCCTGTACATCTTCAGTGAAGAACAGAAAGCTGTGGCTAATTATTCTGATGGTGTGGGACTGCTGCCTGGCTTAGGAAGGGAATTATTTGAAATATAATCTCTTTGGAGCAAGGCTGTGTGTTGCATCCACGTTGAGGACTTAACAGTGAACAGTGATGGCTTTCTGGTTTGGAATTATTTGCTAATTGTTTTTTAGGTCATAGATAGTGCATTGATTTCTGTGCAGCAATTGAAAATCAGGGGGCAGGGAATGGGAGGGGAGAAAAACTGGCAAACCTGCTTTGCACATGGAGTGAGAGGGAGACCAGAAAAGAAGCCATGGATAGGCAATATTACCTGGGACAGACTTGACCCAGGAAGTAATTTTAATAAAATAATAATATTTAAGTGGTCAGTTGGCTTAAGAAGAGCAAGCAGGGAATGGGATAAACCCTATTTATGTACTTGCTCTGAAATTCTTTGTATATGAGCAGGCTCTTTATCCAAAATCTTTATGTGACAGCTGAAAAAGAAAAGACTGTAGAATTTGTGATGACGAATGCCAGGTCTGTTTTACCATGGCGTGTGAGGGGACACACAAGCTGTTAAAGTGGGTTTTGTTTCAGAAAGCAAAGAGCACAAATAGAAAAGAAACTTTTCAAATTTGACTCCAGCCAGTAGGAAGCAACAGCGTGAGTATATCCAGGTGGGAAAGCAACAAGGGACAAGGAATGACAGCAGAGTGAAAAATGCCAGCTTTTGTGTGTGCATATGTGTGTATGTATATAAATATATATATATATATATGTAGGCACATACCCAACCCATGGGAGCTGAGTCTTGGAGCTAAGGAAAAATGAGGAGATGTACCAGAAGTACCCATGGGCAAACCAGGAAAGGCTAAGCCAAAAACCAAAGGTGACCTGCAAGATACACACAAAATCAAAGGGAGTTGTCATATGTAAGTACTCAGTGGAAGATTTAAGAGCCAATCCACTTCATGCAGTGGGAGACCAACATTTTTGACATTTACCCGTGGCTGTTGAGCAGCTCAGCTCTCTTTATGGAACACATCAGTTGTGTGGAAGATGCCTGGTACAGTCAGTGTGCCCACAGATGACGGATTGATGTGGGGAAGGTTAGAGGACATTCACACGTTTCAGGGTAACCTTGACTCGATGAATTCCAGGTTGGGACATGTAAAGAGGTGGTGGCTAACGTCTTGGAGCTGCCATATATGACAGACCTATAGATTAGTGTCCAAACTGATTTTTGAAGAGGGGGAGGTACGTGAGTGAGGGAATTTCAGATGTTCAGTTCTCAGAAAAACACTGAAGCAAAGTAGCCAGAATATGTTTAAGCACTTCGAAAATAAAAGATTTTACCCCTGATTTTGTGGTTTAGTAATTTCACTATCAAGCTGAATGGTGAACCTCAGGGAATGTTCATTAAATACAGAAACCCTGAGGAGCTAAGAGAGACTGTCATTATCTTGCAGAACAGGTTTAAATTCCAAAATTTATCTGAGCAAGTTGCAGTTTCAGTGTGGGAAACGAACTGCAGCTCAGTTTGATAAATACGGATTAGTGTAGCTAGGCAATCCTAAGGAGGATGGGAAACAACCTGCTTGGAGAAGCTGTTTAGAAAAAGAGCTGGGCTTTTTTTTGTGGATCACAGCCCACACTCAGAAAAATAACATTATATGGACGTGAAAAAAAAAGTTAGTGCCATAATGAATACCTAAACTATGCAATTGTATCAGCAAGACAAATCACATAACCTTTAGTGTGCTCTGCAATTGCAAAGCTCTTTGGCTTCAGACTGGGCTCTTTCTAATTCTGTTCCCCACGGTCCAGGAAAGATAGGAGCCCAAGTCCAGAGGAGAGTTCTTAAAATGACTGGAGATAAAGAAAACACAACCTCTGAAGAAAGATTGGCAGAATCTGAGCCGAGGCAGAAGTCTGGAGGAGTAACATGACTCTTGAAAAGGCTCTCACAAGCAGGAAGTCCTCATCTGCTGTGTAAATTAGCAGAGAACAGGATGCTGGCACTGGCAGCAGTGCTGTCAAACAAGGGGAGCTGGGTGTCTGTCAGGAATGTCACCACCCTGAGTGACCCTGACTCAAGGCAGGGCTGTGACCTGAGGTAATTCACAGATTGCTTCCAGGCAGGCTTCACTCAGCAGTGACCACACTGTGACCCCCAGGATAACAGCACAGCTTTGGCACTTGTCTTGAGCGCTGAGTCTGATTCCAGATGAGAGTTTGGAGTTTGGTTTTCGTCTGTTCAGTTCATAAATGGATCTTAAGCTTTCCTAGAAAAACATATGGGGCAGGGCAGAGCGGTTCAGAGTAGAAGGATGGCAGTCTTGTGCTTCAAATGAACCTGCTTCTTTCCACTTCTAGATTTATTGGCCATTTGGAGCTTATTTTGGTCTCTTTCAATAATTACACACACAGATGATGTTTTGATGACCAAAATCTGAAATTCTTCATACTGGCATTTCATTCTCCAGATCAAAGCTAATTTGAGGAGAATACATTCATAGATACACATGCAACTCATCAAATTCCTCAATCTACTTTATTTTGTCTTTCTTTTTGGTCACACCAGTGCAAATGATTTCTATTCTTACCCTTTTGAAGTTTGCTTTAGGGTGAAGTTTGCCATAACAGTTTTGTTAAGTGTAGAAATGAACCTTTTCATTTTAGTTAGAACTTGATGGAAGAAATAAGATCCACTCTCTGCAGAAATTGCAAAAAGGGATTCAATCCTTTCAAGAAACACCCCAAAACAGTCAGGTTCACTTTTAGGAGCAGCCGTTTGACTGCAAGAAACAAAGGGGGAAGAAATACTGAAGGAATACTGAGAGATGAGAATGTAACTAGTATTTCTGATTTAAACTTCAGAAACACTAGTCCCTCCCAAGCTTCCACTGGATCCTTATTTCTTTCTCATTCTTTCTCTCTCTTTTTTTCCTACACCTCATTTACTGTTTTCTTGCTGTCACATTCACCATTGGCTGTAGGTGCATTTCCATTTAGCTGGAATTCTGAAACTGCAAATGCAAGGGTGAGTCATTTCTTTGAGACTAGAAGCCATAAGTGTGTGTTTAAAATAATAGCTCCGTACCTTGGACAAATGTCAAGGTGTGCTACGATTTTAAGTTCCCTGTAGAAAGCAATCTTGACTAGATGCTTACAACATGTGTTGGTTTTTAGGCTTTAATTTAGAAATTCCCAGGAGATATTAGTTTGACTTGTTATATTCCTCATTTGGAATGGTGCTGGGGGTTTCACCGGTTTTAACATCAGATGTGAGTTTTTTAATGACATAAATGTGTGCTTTTTCTTTGAGTGTCTTCTTGATCCTGGTTATTAAGAAAAGTGCCACGGGACACTGAGGCATAAGGTTGTCATCTGTTGCTTTCCTTCACAGCTCAGTAGAGCCAGCAGATGTCCTGCACTTTTCTGCACTTGTTAGGGCTCACGAGTTGAAATGCTTGGTGCTGCATTCACCGTCACATTTGCTGTACCAAGAGAGACTAGGAAAAAAATTGCTCTTTGCCTTGAAATCCAGGGTACAATGAACTGGTCAGAGCACAGGCTGGCCAGGGCTCTGCTGCCAGTCAGTCATGCACCACCAGTACAGAAAGCAGTGCCCAGTTTCCTGCCAGTTGAGCCTCTGACAGAGTTATTTTTCTCACATGGGTGTCGCAGTGGGTGGGTTAGCTGAAAGTGCCTGAGGCACTCCTGTATCACAACTATTTTGTGTCCTTATCAGTGGAAAGTGGAACAATAACAGTCCTTAACATTTTCAGCATGAAAGGTAGAAGGCTTTTGTACGTGTTCCTTAGGGAGTCTGCCCATCAGAGAGAGCAGCACAGAGCTGGGGAAGCAGGAGCAAGTTTGCACAGCTGTGTTTCCATCCCTCTGTCCTGAGCATTTTTGGGAAGTGTTGTGTGTCCCCGCAGCTCAGCTCAGGGCTGCCAGCTCCTGCCAGCAGGATCATGGCAGTGGCTCAGTGATCAGGAATGGGGTGGCCAGCAGGAGCAGGGAGTCATTCTGTCCCTGCCCCTGTTCCTGGTGAGGGCACACCTCGAGTGCTGTGTTCCCTCAGTTTGGGAAGGACATTGAGACACCTGAGCATGGTCCAGAGGGGACAATGAGGCTGGAGAGGGGCTGGGAGCACAAACCCTGAGAGGAAGCACTGAGGGAGCTGGGGGTGCTCAGCCTGGAGAAAAGGAGACTCAGGGATGACTTTATCATAGGACTTAGACCTTTCAACCCCCTGGAAGGTGCCTGTGCTCAGCTGGGGCTGGGCTCTTTCTCCAGGAGCTGACAGAACCAGAGCACTCAGCCTCGAGCTGCACCAAGGGAAATACAGGTTGGATATTAGGGACAAGTTTTTTACAGTGAGAGTGATCAAGTTCTGGAATGGCTGCCCGGGGAGGTGGTGGAGTCACCATCCCTGGGTGTGTTTACCAAAGCCTGGATGTGGCACTGGGTGCCAGGGTTCAGTTGAGGTGTTGGGGCATGGGTTGAACTCAATGATATTGAAAGTCTCTTCCAACCTGGTCATTCTGTGACACCTTTCTGTCCTGAGCAGTGCCGGGCTGGCAGGGAGTGCTGGCTCTGGTGTGTCTAGACAGGGAAGTGCCGTGCAGGAATCCAGCTGTGCTCTTGGAAGCAGCTGGACTGTGCCCTGAGCAGCCACTAATTAGCCTGGACACTGCAGCACACTGACGTGGCAAGGCAGCTCCCTCACCTGAGCTGGGATGGTGGTGGAATTATGCTGTGGAGCTGCCTGACTTGTTTTTTGGTTTTTTTTTTTCTGTCCTGCAGAAGCTGCCAAACAGTTATCAGGCAGATAATGGTTTTGGCTGCTCTTGGCCTGGGTTAGATTCCACCTGATACACGGGAGCTGGCAATGCCATATCTCAGTCACAGAGCTTTTGCATTCTTTTGTGTACAGTGTAATATTTGTTGTAGATTGATTTGATTACCAATGCAGTGTCTGAGCCTTCTATTAAAAGCGACAAACCTTTTGAGACTTGTAGGATTTAATGTTCTTGACTGGCTCAGCCTTTCAGGGTAACTGCTTCTTCTGCATTTGTAATAACTGGCAGAGCTCCTCATTAAATTCAGTAAGAGCAAAAGCATATTTCCATTGAAATGAATACCTCAGGAATGAATTCTGTTTTAGTGGGAAATTTTCCAGTCTGTCTGTGCTTTTATTTTGCTCACCATGTGAGTCCTTTCCTATATTTTACTGTATTTGCACTTATTTGCAGTGCCATATAACAGAGCCATATATAGGTATGAGTGCTTTTCTGTTCCTAAACCTCTGCTAGTCTGTGCTTGTCCATGAATGTGTATCCTAGACAGAGCCCTCCCGTCAGCTGGGATCAGTGGGCAATAGGATCAGTAAAATCCTGGTAGGGATTGAAACAATTCTTTATTTTCTATTGAAATTCTTCATTTTCCATTGGTTCTACTGAAACAATTCTTTATTTTCTTTTGATGTAATACAATTTATTCATCCAGCACATCCTTGATACTCCAGTTTGTTTACACCACAGGCCAGTATTAAAGAATCCCCCAGTCAGATTTAAAAAGCTACTAATTTTGTAACTTTTATTTTTTCCTTTGTAGGCTAGACTTCTAGAAAACTTTTACTCCATTTAGAAGAGTTGCTGTGCTTGTGGACATGTCAGTACTGGAAGTCAATGAGTCCTTTTTGCTGCCTGTCAGATACATCTGTCTGGCACTGCATTTTAAATATCTACAACAGCTTACTTAGTTATGGGACAGCAGTTTGCCTGTTGAATCTTTCTGCAAGAGAAATAACTGTGGATCTGTTGGTACCTAGACTCACAGCATAATAAAATATCCGTGGTGGTCTCTGTGCTTTGCAGGAAGTAGGAAGTGTCCTGTATTGCTCCTGTTGTTTCCAGGGTGTTGGGATGCATGTGATACATTAAAAACAAAACAATCTCTGTGTCAAAACAGCATGTATGCCATTGTGGTGCAGTTTATTGTCTTTGGTGTGCCATTGTGGTGCAGTTTATTGTCTTTATAAGCTGTGGTGGCATCACAAAAAAGGCTATAATAATTTTTTTAGGTTCTTCATATAGCCTCATATAGGTTTCAGTGAATGATTTCAGCAATACCAGTTTATATACCACCTTCAACTGTTCCTCATTTTTCCTCCACTGAGACTTAAAAGCGTCAGAGAGCTCCCATTTCATTTTGGTATAAAGAAAACCAGATTAATTTAAGCCACTTTCTTAACATGGATTTGACATTAAACTAAAAGGAACTGCATTTGTCTTTCCTTTGCCTTGAGGCATGAGAAAAATGGCTTGTGTCTGCCTGCAGAAGATCATTTGAACTTTTTATGGTCTTCTAGCTGATGACTGGCCAATGATTTTATTGACTGTTAAATGGTCTGTATCTCAGTGAGGCTTGGAAAACAGTCCACACCAAGAAAGCCGTGGATAGTCACTTGGCTTGGAGTCTCTAAGGGAGAGCTCCAGACAGATAAGTTTTTCCTCTCTGCTGGTAGGTGGGATTTGAAACATGTATTGTTCATAGCTGATATCAGGGAACGTGACTGTAAAACCTGGATGAAATGGAGCTGGATTAGATTTTTGTCAGTAGAAAATGCCTAGAAAAGTAACGTGACAAATGCAAAGGAAACTTCACCTGTGTTGTGTCTTCATCAAATCTCTGTGTGTGACACTGGATGGAAAAAGACAACAGTGATGGGCTGTGACCTGAAGCCTTTCCCATAAAAACCTCCACAGCAACAACAAACCAACAGCTCTGTTGGTATAAGGTGATCATTTTCTGTTGTCAGGCTGAAATTCTGTGTAATTATCAGGAGGGGAAAAGGAAAACCATCTTTTTAACCCCATTTGATGACTTTTCCCCCTTTACCACCTTTAAAAGGGAACACTTAGTAAAATATTCTTGGCAGAACCTCAAAAGATTTTTGGCATGCTGGGGGAAAAGACATAAACAGCTAAGATAATGCTTTATGTACTTGCTGTAAGAGAGGCTTTTTTGGGGAGATGCAGAAGCCTTGGACACGTTCTCTGTGTAGCACAGGCTCTTGCCTGGGTGCCCAGTTCTCAGAGGAAACACCTGGGAGCACAAATGCATCCCAGTTTGCTCTGCCAGCCATGTGTGCCCTGGAAGCTGGGAAGGTAGATGGAGCTCTGGTGCCAGCAGATTGAACACTTGCCTTCTTTCTTTGGTGTAATTACATTTGCTTTTCAAATTAAAGTATTTCCTCCCGATTCATGGCATGACAGGTCCAAAACTGTGATTGAGTGCAGGCTGGAGGGCTGCATGCTGGAAACCAGTAGTTGTCTGGTTTTCTTGTTTTGTTGCATGCTGGGAAGCAGGGAAAATGAGATTTATTTTGGAGTGCTGGTTCTCTTTTGCTTTGTAGCACGAAGAAACTCTTTGATCTCAGAGGACAGATTTTCATAGGGCCTTAGGCCAATATCCCTTAGACAGCTGTCAGCCTTACAGCTACATATTCTTCCATGCAAAGTCTTTTTTGTTGTGTAGGTGACATTGTTAAGGTAGACACCGACACCTTGTTTTGGTTTTTTCTAGAAAATTAATTCTTTGACAGTTGCCTCGAGTGCGTCATCAGTGTGTTCCAGAGCACTCAGTCAGAGCACTCTTAGCACAATTCTGCGAATCACAGAATATCCCAGGGCAAAAGCAGCATCTTGCCCTGCTCAGCAGTCCATTAGCACTCTTGAGCGATTAACTCCAAAGGCTCCAAAAGGGAAATGAGTCAGCCAGGAGTCAGGCCGGACCCTGAGTCATCCTTGTGCCCATGGGGGCTCACCAGGAGCCTGCTGCCCTGGCAAGAGTGGAGCTTGCCAGCTGGTGGAGGGCATCTTTCCTTCCCTCCAGGCACCTCAAGACTTTCTGGGACTTTCTGTGTGTGATTTCCCCTCACTGGGGCTGAGGAGCAGGTTCTCATCTCTCTGCTCTCTCCAGTCTGCCTAAAAGAGGGATCAGAGAGAAGGTGGAGCCAGGTTTTCCTCAAAGGTGCATATTGTAACATCCAGGGGCAATCAGCAGGGCAGCAGAAAGTCAGATTAAGCAGAAGAACTTTTCACAGCAAGGGTAGTTAAACACCAGAACAGTGTGCAGTGTAAGGCTGGGGCACATCTGTCCTGGGGGTGGACAACTCACCTCAACCAACGCCCCGAATTAACCTGCCTTGAACAGGCACCTGAACTAGGTGACCTTGAGAGGTCATTTTCAACCTGAATTATTCACGATTCAAAAATCTGTGTGTTTAACTGTGCTCTCAATCAGAGTTTTCTAACCTGGCTTCAGTCCACATCTCAGGTTTTAATCCAAGCTGAGGTTTGCCCAGAACATTTGATTTGCCCTGGTTTCCTAAAGAACTTTGGGCATTCTAAACTGAATGGCTTATTTTTTAGCATTGCTGTTCAAGAGTTTTTTTGGTGGTTTTTTTTTGTTTTTTGTTTTTTGTTTTTTTTTTTGCATTCATGGCAAATAAAACTTTTCCGGAAGTGAGATAGTAGAAGTAAGAATGGTGCAGGTTTGGGCTCTGGCTGCAGTCTGTGACCAAATCCAGTGCTGTTGGTTCCTTTGGGAGTGCATGTCCTCACTGTTGTGGCAGAGATGATGTGCCAGCTTCTCTTTGGCCTTCATCATCACGCATGGTAGCCCCAAATTTGTACCTAGGTAGCCTAGGGGACCTTTGTGCCTGCACTTTTTTTTTTTTTTTTCCAGTGGTGAAAGAGTGCTCTCCAAAAGGCCAGCGTGGCAAGGGAGCAGCGCTGTGTCTCCCCAGGAAGTTTATTGCTGCAATAACACAGATAAAAAGGATTAGACAATGTGTGGAGTTTCTCAGGCTCTCTGAAACTAAAAATAAAAACTCTATATTTTTTCTAGTTGCTTGTATCTCAGGTGCCAGTATGTACTTCCAGGCTTTTTCTCGTGGATCCTTGATGCTGTTCCTTTTGAAAAAATATTTAAAACTGCATTTAATAATTTAAAAATATCATACTGCTTTGACAGTTATTTTTTTCTTTTTTTTTTTTCGGTACTTGGTTCCCTAGCAAGTACTTTTTAAAAGCACTGCCTAAGTAACCTAGAAATTTGGAGATTTATTTGCTTGCTTGCAAGAAAGACAACTCCGTCATTGGTTTGTCCTCTTTCAGGGTAAGTTTTTTTGGTAGTTTTGCTGCTCCCAACTCTCCCCTTCGCTTTTCTCTCAGGGACTTCATTCTTTTACGCCTGACACTTCTTGAAGTGAATATTGAGTTTTTGTTTTTCCTGTCATTAGGCTGGCCTACCTCAAGGAAAAGTTCAGACCCTTCCAGAGAGAGGATCAAAGAGGTCAATTATAAATGAAAGGTAGGGGAAGGAGGGATATTTTCCTGTCTTGCTTCATCATTTTCACTGATGGAGTCTGCAGGAGCAGAACAGTCTGGTGCTTGTAATATTTGGGGATGGCTCTGTGTTTTCTGAGCTCATGATGGAAAGGAGCCAGCCAGAGAGCTGGAGAAGTGTACAGCCTGCCCACGTGTTTGGAATGGGCTGGGAAGCTGCTTCAGCTTCTGATTTCCCAATCACTGCCTGCAAAAAGGAGGGATGGGGCTGAGGGGGAGGAGATTTCTCCCATTTCGTTTGTGGAGGTGGAGGGAACAGAGAAAGGAACAAAGAATGGAAAATGAAAGAGAAATGGGAAGAATCTTTTGTCTTCCTGCTCCTTGGGGGACTGTTGCTAGACAGAGCATTTGATGAAGAAAACGCCATGTTTGGGTTTTCAAATACTTGAATTTCAACTGTGCCGTTGGCCTCTGAAGCTTGTGAGTGAGTCCAAGAGAAACAATCTTCCTCTCCAGAGAGGTTTAGCTTGCATCATGTAGGCTCCTTAGCCTGTACAGTCATTTGAAGTGATGTAATGAAAAAAAAAAGTGGAAGTGGCATCTTTCAAATCTTCCTTTCGACCAACCTCGGGCCTGGGCAGGAGAAACGAAGGACTCCTCACAGTCCCTGTTTGCCACTGTGTAGATGGAGGTAAAAACCATTCAGCTTTATCTCGGTTCTGTTTGTAAACTCTTGATAAATTCCACACCGCCCTCCCCACCACCCCCAAACCAGAGAGGGAAGGAAAATGTTGACTTTGGAAAGGATGAGCTCTCAGCACAGGAGAGGTACTGATGTGCGGTCGGCTGCCTCGGATTTTTCTCTGGGGTTTTTGTGGCTCTTCTTTTCCCATCCCCACCAGTACAAGGCAGTTCATTGAGAAAACCTGAAAACAGCTTGTAGGGCCTGACTGCAGCGGCAGCTCTGCAGCCTATCCTCTGGGTCAGCACAGGAAAATAAAATGGCATGTATTTTCAGCATGGAGGGATTGTCCTGCCTTTAAGAATTTCCATTTTCTCCAGCAAATCTGTAATTATCATGAGGCAAGAGCTTTGAATTTTTTTTTTTACTGGTCATTGCCCCACATAAGGAAATAATTCCGGGTGACCTCTCACAAGCAGTGAGCAGGTTTTTCACATTGTGGAATTAGCTGCAACTTACCCTAAAATGGGCAAGATTACTGTGCTGACCCAGAGGTGACTTCTATGCCATCAGCCCACCCATGGCAGTCATCAAAAGTTACTGCTTAATTAACTTTCACTACTTCCGTCTGTTCAGAGTGGAGAGAAATCTGGAGGTTTAAACAGCATTGTAGTGGAAGTTGAGCCATTCATTCACCATTCCCATCCTCTGCTTCTTGCTGGAATTTGGCCCACGTGGGAGCAGGGGAGATAGGACAGGTTTCTGCCTGCTCTCTCCACTGCCTCTTCTTTTGCAGACTGAAAGCTTTGTCCCCCCCGAGGTTTTGGTATTTGCCAGCATCAGTAGACCTGAACACAATGGTTCTGCCACCCCGGGATGTCACAGGGGAGCTGAGGGCTCACGCGACTCAGGAAGGAATTTACAGTCTTGATTAAACGGTATAGGGTTTATTTTAGCTGTCTTGTTTTGGAGTGAGGAGAGTGGGTAGAAAAAAAAAAAACAGCTTCATTTTTGATAGAATTAACATTATCAGGCAGAGGTAATTCTGGCCAGAAGAGCAAGTGAAGCCAAAGATCTGAATGTTTTTGAAGAAGCCTAGTGGTTCTTTTGAAATGTGCTCGTAGTAAGCATATGCTTTTAGCTAAATGTGCATTGATATATACAATTGGTCTTTGAAACCCAGGACAAAGTAACAGCTGGTTTGAACTCAACTCCAGGAGCTTTTTATGGCTAAAGAATAAAAATAAAAAAATGTTATATGAGGTATAAAAATGTTAATGTTTCAATAAAACGTATTTTTTCACGTTGACCAGGTCACTAGAGCTACTGTAAGCAGTAGGGCTGTTGCAGGAAGGTTTCCTATTTCAATATAAAGATCCTCTTTGTAATTAGTTATTTTGATATTTTGCAGCTTTCCTTCTTGGAACTCAGAATATGTAAATATTCAGCCTTAGAAACTTGTTTGCTAAAGGAAAAGGAAAAGAAAAAAAATAACTCTGTGAATTAAGGGGCAAGTCACTTGTCTGAGGGCTTAAAAAACAGATTGGTTTTGAGATCTGTGCTGTTTTTTACAGTCCCTACAAACCCAGCTGATTGCTACTGTACCAGCTGGACTTCAAATGGTCCTTCCTTCTGACACCGACATCCTACGTTAAATTAGACATCTGATAAAGCAGAAGCCTCAAGTGCAAGTGCTCCTCATTGGGATGCTGGTTTTCAGGTTTTTTTCTTTCCTCCAAAATGAGGTAAATGACGTAAAAGCAACAATAACTAAATACCAGTGCATGTCAAAAAAACCCATCTGGAAAAACACTAATGAGGTTTACAAAATGTTGGGTTAAAGAAGGAGTTCCCAGGAAAAACAGGTTGTTAGCAAAGCAGTATTGGTCTTCAATGAACAAGACATTTAGAAACTGTGAGAGATGTTTAACTTTATTTTATTTTCTTCATTAATACAGTATGTGGTTACCCAAACTTATGATTGAAGGGCTGCTTTGTTCCTTCTGTTAGAGACTAATGTTTTGACTGAATCAGGTAAATGGAACTTGTCTTACATAACTTAGGAAAAAAAAATCTGAACCTAAAATGATTTTTGATTATACTTTAACGAGATACAGTTTCTGAGCTTGTTCACACTGGATGATTTCACTTGCTGCATCGTTTAAATATTCATGAAACTTGAAACAGAAATGAAGGCAGGTCTCACTTTCCTGACTGTATATTTCATACAACTCCACTGACAAACATTGTAGAAGGATTTATGGAGCTTTCAGAAATAAGGAGAAGGCTAAAATTATGGTAGCCTGCATGCCACTATCCCCTTCGTGTTCACCTCACTCCCTAAACCTTTTAAATTATATACATCTCCTACACATCTCTGCATATTTCTTTCTCCTGTGGTTTCCTTGATCCACTCATTGCACACAAACTTGTGCTGGAAGTAAATCTGTGCTCTTCACTGAGGGCAGCAGCATTTTCTCAGATCACATCTTCCAGATGGAAGAGGATGCCAGAATATGTTTGGAGAATGAGTCAGGAGACTGCAGAAGGAAAAATTTCAGGGTGAGGATAGGTGAGTGATGCTCCAGAGTGATGACTTTCTGTGCACTACTAGGCAATCTGTTTAAAATCCAGGTTCTTATGAGTGAGTTCCAGTTTTTATGATGGCTTGACTCCTTATCTTATTTACTGGATTCTTCCAGAGATCAGTGAGTACTCTTTTGAATATGGAAAGAATTATATAACAAGAAAAGTTCTCAGAAATAGGCCTTGGACTTCTTACACTGTACCTTTCAAATGAGTAGACTGATTTGACCTGACACTCTTTGTCTTAGCTCTCTCTTCCTTAAGGAGGTTTTATTCAAATAAATATTTCTGAAGCTCTCAGATACTGTGGTGATGAATGTTAAAAGCTCCCAGAAAATAAAGGAACAGACAGGAGAATTTCCATAGCTTGGAGTTAAATTTTACTGCTATGTATTATGGAGAAAATGCAACTGCTCCTTCAAACACATTTGTAGGCAGCACCTACTCATTGCCAGATCAGAGCATTTCACCCTGCAGTGAAATACCTTATGGCCACTTCATTAAGCTCCATGCTGTGCTATAGAGGAAAGAGTGAAGTAAAATTGGATTTTTGAGTACAAAAGTGGGGCTCTTTGTTTATTTGCAGCCTTTTTTTTTTTTTTTTCCTTTTTTCATTCATTATTCAGGTGAATCAGTAATTCAGAGAGATCGGGTTTCTGGCCATGGGAGGGCCATGTGTCTCAGCCCAAGGTTTGAAAAGTGCCAGTGCTCTGTTGAGTAAATGCTTTGGCACTTTTCTCCCAACTCTTACTGCTCTTGACTCATCTGACAAGAGTTTTCCCTGGCTTGTATCTTTAACCTGTGGCCACGGTGCCCGGCCTGTTCCCACTGCTCAGGAGCTCTCTGGTGGAATGTTGTGTTGCATTTCCCGTTCTGTGTGTCCCTGCTCCACCCTGCTGTGCCTGTCTATTGTATCTGCATTTCCCCCAGATGAAGGGAGGAATGCTGAGTCTGACTCCATGTTCTCAGAAGGCTAATTTATTATTTTATGATACTGTGTTATATTAAAGAATACTAAACTAAACTATACTAAAGATTACAGGAAGGATACTTACAGAAGGCTAAAAAGATAATAATGAAAACTGGTGACTTTCCAGAGTCCCAATGCAGCTTGAACATGGCTGGCCAAAGAGTGAAAACAACTCACACCAGAACCCAATGAAACAATCACCAGCTGATAAACAATCCCCAAACACATTCCAGATGAGCACAACACAGGAGAAGCAAATGAGATAATTATTTGATTATTTGTTTTCCTTTTTCTCTGAGGCTTCTCAGCTTCCCAGGAGAAAAATCCCGGGTGAAGGGATTTTTCAGAACACGTGCATGTGACACCGGTCTCCTTTGCTCCACTGGTTTCCTTTGGGGAGTGACTGATCCTGGACAAGAGGGAGTAGGTTTAGATTAGTTCCTAGGGAAATATTCTGTCCTGTGAGGGGGATGACAGGGTGCCCAGAGCAGCTGTGGCTGCCCCTGGATCCCTGGCAGTGTCCCAGGCCAGGCTGGATGGGCTCTGAGCAGCCTGGGACAGTGGAAGGTGTCCCTGCCCATGGAAGGGGCTAGGAACGAGATGGATTTTAAGGTTCCTTCCAACCCAGGCCTTTCTCTGGTCCTGTGATTTTGGTTTTGCCAAGTCCCACTATGAATCCCTACCTGCCCAGTGTCCCTTTCATTGTTGCTGCAGTTTTCTCCCCAGGATTGTCCCACCTCTCCTCCAGCTCCTCATGACCCTGACCCTTTGCAGTCCCTTGTGATGACTCTGAGCCACTCTGGCTTTTTTCCTAGCAGTGACACTCAGCTTTCACAGCAGAAGACAATGGCACTTCTCACCCCTCCGTTTCCTTATTCTACCTAGGAGATCAGGCTGTTTAGTCTCCTCCTCCAAAGTATTTAAAAATCTGGGTAAGAAGCAGTTCAGCAGTCTGCAAGCACAAAGCACCACTGTAAATGAATGAAATGAGATAAAAGTGGGGCTGATGATGGTGCATTGAGACAAACACGCTGCCAAGCTGCAGGGATCCTGCCCAGCTATTTTAGTCCTGGGCATCACTGCAGAAACCCAGCAGTTCTTTCCTTTGAAGTTTCAGCCCCGAAAACAAACAGCAGAGGCTCTGAGGCAGTCGGTCCACCTCAGTTGGGTGTCTCCCAGCATTTGTTTTCCTCACTGGAAGATGCAGAACTGTGTGCCCTGAGCCCTGCAGAACCTGTGCAGCAAAGCCCTTCTGATAGCACCAGGGAGGCATTTCTCCAGAGGAGCAGGGGAAGGTGGAGGAGGTTTGCTGGTTTAGCATGCCTGTATTTCTGTTTGCCACTCACAGCATTGAAGAGTGACCTTCCTGCAGTTTGGCTGTGTGGAAAAGGTCTTTAGCAGAGACAGGAGGTGCTGCTGATGCCCTGTGCAGGCTGCCCAAGAGCAGAGGCTGGGCAGAGTTAAAAAATAAAGCAGGGATTTATTCAAAGGATCTCCTCCATGGATCCACCTTGGGCAGCACAAGAGCCCAGCCAGGGCTGCACCCAAGATGAACCAAAATGGTCCCAAAATGCACCCAAGATGAACCAAAATGGTCCCAAAATGCACCCAAGATGAACCAGAATGGTCCCAAAATGCACGAGCGCTCCCAGGGTCTCTCCCTTGGCTCAGCTCTGCTCCATTTGCACCTTGCAGTTCATTGTCCCGTTCCAGCTTTAGCCCAGGCACTCCCACCCTGCTTGTTTGTCTCTCTGCAGCCCACGCTGTTTGTGCTCCTGGGCTGAGATTTGGATCATTTGTCCTTGGTGCCCAGCTGGAGCAGGAATTGTTTTGTCTCCCTGCTCTGTGCAGAGCTCACCATCCCCTGATGTGAAGCCCAGAGCCACACACTAAAGCAGCACAGAATCTGAAAAGTATAAAATCTAAACCTGAAGTATCACTGCATATGCAAGGTGATTCTTGTTTTTTCTTGCTGTCATATCTTTTATTTTAACAGCTCTTTTTTTCCCCACTGTGTTAGAGGGATTCTTTTACACCCAGCTGATGCTTGCTGACACTGCAGTGATTCTTCAAAAGAATGGGGAGTTCTGCTTGACTTTTTGGGAATTTTTTTTAAACTTCATAATACCTGTTTGAGGTCATGCCCACATTTTCTTCATGTTTTTGTTTTTATCTTAATAAATAATACAGAAATGAACTTGAGAAATAATACGTAAATAGGCAGCAGTGTGTTCCCACAATTTCTTAGGGTTATCATTCCCTCATCTTGTGTGCATCTACATATAAAATATATCCTTCATCCACACACTGGAAAACCCTTGAAGAATCTCTTTATAAACAGTGCTGGGCAGGTTTTTTTTGGGTTTTTTTTTTGCTGGAGTTAAAACATTTGAAGAGCCAAGTCCCATGCAGGGTTCTCATGGACCTATTTTTAGTTTCTTGTATGGGAAGAATGGCAAAAAATAGACCAGGACTGAGTTTGGATTTGGTGCACAGAATGTTTATAGGTTAGCTGACAGGAGTGTGTGCGTGTCTGTGGCACAGGACCTCAGTCCCACACTTCTGGACACTCATTAACAGCACTCCCAGCAGAGCTGCTGCACTTTCAGCACTCAGAACACTAATTTTAACATGCTGTAAAGTGCACCATAGCTCTGAAGTGCTATTTTCAGCCTTGATTAGAGATTGCTGACCTGAAAGATCTATATTTATCTATATTTACAGATCTGTCTCTGGGTTTGGTTCTTCATCTCTCCCTTCAGAAGCTGTGCATGGGTGGGATGCACAGAGGTTTGCTGCACTTTATGCAGAGCATGATGCATCTACAGCCTGCAAGTGTTAGTGCTGCATCTTTTAGATGTGCATCATTTTGAACCAATTCACATACTTAAAAGCATCAGGATTTTTGCTCCTTTGGTGTTGCTTTCACTTTCTTCTTCTGTCCTTGATGGTTTTTAGGTGTTGTTTGGTACTTTGGGCTCAGTCTGTAGGGCTGGTGTTTCACAAGTGCCAAGTGCAGCTCTCCTCTGGCTGTCTGACTCCAAGACAAGGAGCTCTTAGAGCAGACCATATTTTGATGCATATTTTCAAATCATAACTTGACAGGAATCAGGTAAGAGAAAGGAACATAGACATTTGATGTCCCTTCTCTTAAAATAAAGCCCCCAAAACTAAGTCTAAAACTTGAAACTTTTAAAACTTTTCTAAACTTCTTTTAAAAACTTCAAACTTTTAAATTTTTAGTAAAATAACTCTTGTGGCTATTAAACTTTCCATGGAAACACCTGTCTCATATTTTCCTAGTTACTTTCCATTGCAGCTGTTTCCTAACTAAATAAAATATCTTGCCTCATGAATGACCTGCTAGCATTTAAAAAAGAAAAAGGTGAGTATCTGACTGGGCAGGGCTTGTTTGAAACCTTTAAAAGGAAGGGCCAATACTGAAGCAAAAAGCTTCCTATCCCCTGAGACAGACAGAAAGGAAAACAAAAGCCCCAAGTTCCCCAAAGTGGAGCAAGAATTGAAAAGGTTTCAAGAGTGTCCCCTCCCTGTTCTGTTTGACACTAACAGAATACCTGCACTTTCAAAAAGCCCTTGAAATATTGACTTGACTGGAAATGAACAATTAAAAGCTCTGGCCTTTGTTGTTCATCACTTATTGGGCAATTACATGGCAGCTTTGCATGGTTTTCTTGGCATGGCTCTGAATCTGGTGTGCAAGACTGAATTGTTCAACACTCAGTTCACTGGCCATTAAATGAGCAAATCATTCCAGTAGCAAAAAGGGCAAATTTTTACCTTGCCCTCATGTTTCCACCCATCTCTGTCATTCTGTGTTTATGCGAAAGGGAATGAGGAGGAAAGGCAAATATTTCCCTGCCTCCAGGACTGCAGACAGTTGGAAGAGATGCTCTGGTCACTCCAGACACTGCTCCAGATTTGGTCCTTTGCTTTTTCAGATGTGGCTCCAGTGGGAGTAAATCTCTTCTTTGTAATAGCACACAAATTTGAAAAGCCATTTTCCTACAACTAGTGGAGACTGATTGAAAACCAAACCAAAACCCCGTAGAGAGCCAGGTTAGGATGATCGACTGTGAGGGTAGGGTAGCAGTTTTTCTTTTAAAAACTGACTTCACCAGACAGCTCCGCTTTGGCTCGGGTGAAGGCTGCATCACACGTGTGGCCTGTCTTCCTTAGAAACACACAGAAAGCTCCAGGCAGGTTACAAAAACTGACGGCTGGCCTGTTAGAACTGCTCGCAGAGTCACCGCAAATAACGATGCGTGCAACAAGAGCGGAGGGAATAAAGCCTTTCAGCAGCCTTCACCTAAGTATGTGCACTTAATTTCTCCTGTTCCCCTGAGTGTAAAAGCAGCAGGAAGGTCCCAGAGCAGAAGAGCGGGTTGGGCAGCCAAGCTTTCAGTGAGGAGCTGGACTCACAGAGCTCCCAGTGTGATGTTTCCCCTCGCCCCCCTCTCCTCCAGCAGCCTGCATTTCTTGGCTCCCCTCTCTCCCAGGCTGCTGGGGTGTGACGTAAATGACTCCCAGCCAGTGACCCCCGTGGCAAACCTGTAAAACATTAGACAGCATGAATAAGAAGTCTCTTCTTAGGCCTGCAGCTGGCTGGATGCAGACATGTGGCAGCAGGGATGTTTTGGAAGGAAGGCACGGCTTGACAGAGAAGCCAGTCTCCTGATAAAGGTTTATACTGGCACTTCCCTGTGTTTATAATACCATATGCCAGGGCCATGGCCTCTTTTTTCATCATCTTCTTGTTTAAATTTTTTTTTTTCTAAACCTAATCAGCCCTTAGGTTGAGGAGTCTGAAAAGCAGACACTTGATATCGATGTAAGTTTTTCCGTAGAGTTCTTTGATAGGAGTTGTAGCTGCCTGAGCTCAAATCTGCTTCATGTATAAGTTGTCAGGAGCAGTTGTTCCTGTTATGAAAAGAAAGTTTTATTTTTAAAAATATTCTCAAAATAGATTCAATATTGCCCACTTTTCTCAGTTGGTTGTTTTTTTTTTTCCTCATGTAGATATTCAATCTTGTTTGCTTGCTTGCTTTTTCACCGTGTTAGTTTAGTATTACAGGATAGTAATAAAAAACATGGTTGTTTTCAAGGAGGGTTGCTATTTGAGTGTGTTTTTAAAACCTCTTTTCCCCCTCAGCCTCACAATCTCAATAATAAGCTTTTCTTAGGTCTAGGCATCTAATCTCTGGTTTAAGAGCTGCACAGTCATGCTGTTCCTCTATCAGTTATGTGATAACTGGTACTTTAAATAATCATCCTTGACCATTTTGTAGTCTTTCAGGCTGATTGATTGGTTAAAACCATATTTACAGTGGTAGCCAGAGAGGTTCTTTGTTCAAGTGCTGGTTTGGGGTTTGTTATTTACAGGACAGCAGCCCTTAGGATTTCCCCTTGTTCTAGAAGCAGCACAGAACCAGGACAGAACCACACTTTCTTCTGCCCCAAAGAATTTTCAAACTGAGTTTTGGCTGGGGGAAAGTTCTACCTTGAGCTGATTCAATAGCACCTGGCCCCCATGTGTTATGCCAAGTATAAGAATTTCCCTCACATTGGGAAATTAATACTTTAAAATGCAGCGAGTTGTTTTTCTGGCTTTTTTTTGCAGCTGCATTTAGTGACAAAGCAACTTTCTGGCTGCTGAAAGTTGAGGTGTTGGAGCTGTACTGACTGTGTCCTCTTAGGGCAAAAAAAATCTCCAGCAGTAGATAGTTCCCACTTTTTAGCAGCCAGGAGTTTGTTGGGCAATGCACTTTGTGAGGTAAAAACTGAAAAGAAATGGTTCTAGCATAGGAGAGATGCTAATGAACTTGAAAAACAAGAGCTAGAAAGAAGTCTGGGCTCTTCGTTTTCACTTTTTTCTTGACTGCTCCAGATACAAATTAACCTTGTCTCATACCACTTCCATATCTTGGGTGTTTTCTGCTGGTTTTGGCCAGAATCTGACAAAAATCCTGAATTAACTCTACCCTGGTACAGTTAATCCCATGGGCATTTTCTCTAAGTGAAATTACTGCTTCCTGATGTTCCCAAAAGGACTTGGGAGCAATTAGAGAAGATTGGTAAAGAAGATGGGAGCAGCTAATTTGGCTAATCACTGTCTCTTGCTTGTTTGCTAGATTTAGGGATGGATTTTGCATCCCTTTGTAGAAGGCAGCAACTGACAGAACCAGAGGACACTGGTCAGGCTGTGCCAAGGGAAATTCAGGTTGGGTATCAGGAAATACAGGTTGGATATCAGGAGAAAGTTTTTCACAGAAAGGGTGATAAAGTTCTGGAATGTTCTGCCCTGGGAGGTGGTGGAGTCACCATCCCTGGGTGTGTTTAACAAAGCCTGGATGTGGCACTGGGTGCCAGGGTTCAGTTGAGGTGCTGGGGCTGGGTTGGACTCGATGGTCTTGAAGGTCTCTTCCAACCTGGTCATTCTGTGATTCTCTGAATGAGTGTGGCCTTTAAAAAAAAACCCCAAAACAACCAAATAAAAATCCAGTGGACACTTGTCTGCCCACTGAGCAGTCAGGTGTATCACCTAGACAAAAGGGTGAGTTCTGTGTCCTGTCCTGCAAGAGAGAAATTCCTCCCTGGTGTGGAATCCCAGACAGCAAAACAAAAGCAGCCATTTGCTTGCCACGTTCCTGGCACATTTCTGGCCTGGGTTCATTGTTTGGTTACCTGGTGGTTGTATGAGCTTGGAGGATATTGCTTCTTCTCCCTCTGCCCCCCATTCAATAGCAGGATTTGTTAATTAATTAAATTTGCTGGCGTGTAGCTTGGTGTGCTGCCTGGCCTGTGGCTCAGGCTCTGGCCTCATTCTCTGCTCTCTGGTGGTCACATGCTGTTAGATCTCCTTGCTCCTCTCAGCCTGGCTCTTGGGAAGGGTTTCCCTGCTGCTCTGCCCCAGGGACACGCTGTGCTGGCCTCGAGCAGGGGAGCTGGAGTGCTCCTGTGCCACCAGGATGTCTGCACTGCCCTGGGTGTCACACCTGGCAGCGGGGAGACAAGGACACCAGGCTGCAGCGCTGGGAGCTGTCAGGAGCACAGCACTTGCAGGGACATCTCCAGCTGGGTCTCAGGCTGCCTGTGAGCTGCTGCCAGCTCCTGCTCCCAGCCTCTCCTGGCTGCCTCTCCCTGCCCCTCTCATTTCCAGGGGTGCAGCTTCTGCATCCTGGCCTTAGGAAGACTGAGCAGCCTGCAAGTTCTGAAAATCTGGCTGCTCACGGTGGCTCAGGAGCTGCCCAAGAAGCAGGGTCACAGCCCAGTGACCAGACTTGCAGGAAGGTCTCTGGAAGCATTTCAGGAAACACAACCTGAATATCTTGAGAAACTCTGTGAGTGAAGTTTGACAGCAGCAGAAAAGCTCATTTCAGTCAGTAAACCCTTTACAACTTGAAACGCTTGTGGGGGGTTTTTCCCTGAGTTTTGAGGCTTTTTTCCTTCCAGATTTTAATTTCAATGCTCTGTAGTAAAACAAAACTGAAATGCTTTTCTCCTAGAGATTGAAATTTTGAAAAAGGATGTTCTGATGTCCGATAAATATTCTCTTTCTACCTTCAAGTACTTGTATCAAAACCAAAATCTTCAGCTGATTCAATTTGGGAAGCATTTGAGTTTTGAAGAAACCCAGGTTTAATCTTCCAGTCAAGTCAACTGGTTGTGTTATTTGCTTATATGCAGGTGCTCTTTGCATTCTGGGGACATTAATCTGGAATTAAAGAATTATTTCCTAATTAATTGCAAGGATTTAATCTGTCTCTCTACAAGATGCTTCATATTAAACACTAATCAGTTTTTTAACAAATAACCAGAAGGCTACTTCATTGAAGAAAAAAACCCCAAGGTCTTGTGTATTAGGATGTGAGGACATGAAATCTGTAGTATCCAAAGTGCATTTTCAACTCATGCTCTTCAAATGAAGACTTGGCATGTATTTGTAAGACAGGAGGAGTTTCTGTGCCATTCTGTACTGTTGCAGTAGCAGATATTTAGGCAGTGGATAAGCGACTGGGTAAATTTTCACATGCTTTCTGACCTTCCTGATGCTGGCATTGCCTAGTCTTCTCAAGTAAGACTGAGATTATTTGGCCCTTGAGATAAAGAAGGAGAGATAAAGTTATTTTTAGCATTAGCTTGCTTTAGTTTTGGCATTTTGTCCTGTGCTGCCCATCCTCCTGAGTGGAAGGATGCAGCTTGTTTATGATGTTTATTATGTTTTACCATATCTACTCTTCTGCCTTTGGGTACCAGGCAGAGCTGAGCTTTACCCTGCAGCAGGTTTCCCACCAGTGCTGGGGCAGCAGCCACAGATCAGCCATGAATACTCAGTTTGCAGTCCTTGCGTTTATTTTTGTTCTCCTCTTTGCAGTCCTAGTAGTCAAAAGCCTTTTCTTTCTGTTGGAAAAAATGTAATTTGGTTCTCTTTCTGCCTCTCTCTTTCTGCCTCTCTCTTTCTCCCCCTTTCTCTCCCCCTTTCTCTCCCCCTTTCTCTCCCCCTTTCTCTCCCCCTTTCTCTCCCCCTTTCTCTCCCCCTTTCTCTCCCCCTTTCTCTCCCCCTTTCTCTCCCCCTTTCTCTCCCCCTTTCTTTCTCTTTCCTTCCCTCCCCTTCCTGCCTCCCATACTAATTTTGAAGATTTTTTTCTATGATTCAGATTGCAGGAAGTGCAATTTCTAAGCAAATGAAATGCTGTGATGTAACACTTGAAATGCTGTGATTTTTTACAGCAGCAGAAAATAACCCAGCTGTGTCTTCTGTAAGTTACAGTACAAGTGTTTAGTGCTGTTGTCTCTAGAGATTAGGATGTTTTGAGCTTATCAGTAGTTATCAGTGTGGGCACTGCCTGTACTTCCACAGACTTTTTTTTCTCCATCCTCTGTATTTAATGCTGTGGAAAATGTTGGGAGCATCATGCATATGGAGGCTGGATGCCACTTTTTAGTCATAGGGCCAACAAAAAGTGGCACTACAAGGAACTGGGAACCCTTTTCCCCTCTTTGATCATGTCCTCCAGTGTCACACTCCAGACTGGCACTGGCAATATTCACCTTTGCGTGTCTTGAATTGTCTTTCCCTAAAAGCAAATTAAAATGCTGGTTCCACTGCGTGTGGTGGGGGGAACAGGATGGATGTGTGGGAGGAAAAGTCTAAGGTTAGGGAAACTATTTTGGTTATATACATTTTTATTTATGTTCTATATTTAGGTATGAGAAGGGAAGTTGGTTTTTTGTTTTTTTTTTTTTTCATCTTCTGTAGTTCTCCCAAGCTTAAAGCATCTGTTTCTCAGCCTCTGTCACCTTGACCTGAACCAAAGTTGTTGGTGGCCCTGGTTGTCCTTCAAGGAGCTTTTGTCCTAATAAAGGGACCCATTGAGAGAGCCCAAGGCATGCAGGCACTCGATATTCGGAATGCAGCTTGTGGAATTTGGGTCTTTAGACTGATATAAAGCAGGTAAACTGCAATTATCTGTGATTTCCCTTTCTGACAAAAGGAATTGCATGGGAAAATTGAAAATGGAAGAGAAGAAAACGGAGCTCTTGTCATGAACACTTGGATGTCAGAGGTGCTTCCCACACCTCAGTGAATCAGAGGGGTTTGTGAGAATGTTCTCTCCTGGCATTTTGGCTCTTTATCTCTTCCTGTCCCTTTTCATCTCTGCATCCATGGGCAGAGCTGGAGTGGATTCCATTTCTTGAAAGCTTGAGGGCACAGCTGTGAAGTTTTTCACTTTCCTCAAGTCATCTTCTCTAGCTGAAGTCCTTCTAACTGAGGAAAGAGGATTGCAAGATGCCCGAGTTCAGCCCAGGCACAGGGGATAAATGTAAATTTTTTATCCTTTGAGTTTTTCTATCTTTCCTGTTTGACTTTCTTTAAAAGAAGGTTGTTGGCACATGAAGCCTGTCCTCCTTCTGACACTTAGAGGGCTGAACAGTTCATTTTCAGAAAGAGTGATAAGATCTCCTGGCAGCCAGAAATAAGAATAATTCTGTTCCCTGGTGTATACCCTTGACTCCCCCCCAAAAAAGAGCTTAGACACAAACAGTTGATCAAAACAAAGGCCAAGGTCTGATCCCATGAAGTGAAGATATTTAGTTTCTATTGCAGTTTTGCAGTTCCGTGCTGGGTAAATGCCTCAATTCTCCATCTGTGAAATGGAGATACTTTTTTTTTTTTTTTCCTCAGGAAGGTTCTGAGTTAACAAGTTTGTATGGTGGCCTGGAAATGCTTTAGAAGTGGAGAATCCTACTAAGATTTCTCTGATTTGCAGCTGACAGATAATAGCAAAAACTGAAAGCCACTTTACAAAACTCAGACTAAGTGTGTTTAACCACAGCTCCTGGAAGACCAGGCTGCTTCCCAGGCACGGGAGGAAAAACAAAGGAAAACCTCCAGGCCACGCTGAATTGATGAAAATGATGTTAGCATGAGGGGCTCAGGATTGAATCTGTAATCAATACAGAGCTGGAGAGCTCCTTTTTCATAGTCAGAAAACCAGAGCTGCAGAGCCACTTAGCTCTGAGCAGAGTTCTCCCCTCTTTTTTTTTTTTTGTTTTTTGTTTTTTGTTTTTTTTGTTTTGATAGTTAGAAATATAAATACCTTTCCATGTAGACCCTCCTGGTTAGGGTAAAGTGATATATTTCTAGTAAAATAAAACATCTGCTGAATCAAAAGAGCATTCTTGCACAAATTGAACATAAGATGAAAGAAAAGGTATTTGGGACACAGGAAAAAGGAACTTAAATTACTTTTTCAGCAACAAAATGAAGGGACTGGGGACATTGCAATGAAATTAATAAAACAAAAGCTTTTATTTCTCAGGCAATGTTGAACAGCTTGTCAATAAGAAGTGGAAACTGCTTTTATTGGTGAAGTTTGCATTAAAAGTATATTTCAGCATCATTCAAGGAATAAAATTCTGGGGGAAAATAAGGACCAGTGGTGGAGGGGCAAGTAATTGCACATATTTTGAAATATGTGCAATTATTTTATTTTATTTTATTATATTTTATTTTTGAAAGCAAATTTCTATTCTGCCTTTCTCCTCCTCACTCTGAAAATGCCTCCTGGTGCACCATGACCCCCTAGATATTGTATATTCTGTGCATCCTTTACACCCTGGGAGAGACTGCATCTTTGGTGGGCTCTGCTTTTGCTGTGACACCGTGGAAATGTGATGGAAACAGGACTTGGGTGACCACATGGAATGAAATGTTGGCAGCCAGTGTTGCAGGAGGATGTGTTTTATGATATCCCTCTAAAAGAACATACGTGGTTTTATTTAAAAATAAAATCTGAGGAGCAAAGCTTGTTAAGAGTCAGACTGGTTTGAAAGGCAGGATTTCAAATCGTGGGTAAATTGTGCAGCCATGGTGAAAAATCTGTCTTTACTCTGACTTCTAGAACCCTGCACTGAAATCTCTCCTCTCAGGCTTGTTAAGAGTCAGACTGGTTTGAAAGGCAGGATTTCAAATCATGGGAAAATCTTGCAACCATTGTGAAAAATCTGTCTTTACTCTGATTTCTAGAACCCTGCACTAAAATCGCTCCTCTCAGGGTGGATGAAATCTCTCCTCTTAGGCTTGTTAAGAGTCAGACTGGTTTGAAAGGCAGGATTTCAAATCATGGGAAAATCGTACAGCCATTGTGAAAAAAATCTGTCTTTACTCTGACTTCTAGAACCCTGCACTGAAATCTCTCCTCTCAGGGTGGATGAAGGTGCCTGGCAGCTCCCCCTTGTCCAGCACAAGCCCAGTATGCATCTTGCTGGCTTTAGCCTGTTTGTACCCAGCATCTCTGCCATCCAGATGGGGAAGAGCACATGTGACAGCATGTGTGTGTGATTTGGAGCAGCAGATGGGGGAGAATGACAAACTGTTGCCTGTGTAGGCACCTACCTAGAGATGACTCAGAGTCCTGCCTCTGTTTGTTGCTGTGCTGTTCCTGCTCTCCTTTATGGGCTCCTGCGTCCTGACCCCACAGGGATCCCGTGCAGGCAGCCAGATTCCAGCGCTGCTGTCTGTTTGTGATGTCTAAGAAAGCAGAGAATGTGTTAAAAATCATGTAGGGGGAAAAGCAAGGTGGGATTGACTTGATATTCCAGCCCTGTAGTAAAGGGACACCTCACTTGGGTGTGGGGCTGTCACCTGGCGTTTCGTGCCCTGTTGCAGTTGCCTTGCCTTATTCTGATGGTGCTCTGGATGTGTTCTGCAGAAGGGGGAGGGCGGTGGGAGGTGAGGTGCACTGAGGCAGGAGAGGCTGGTGTTTCTGCCCCGGTGCTACAGCTTTGGGTATTCCCACTGCTCCGGCGTGCTGGGATCAGCTGGCACAAGGCTGTGCCTGGCAGCATGACCCCAAGGGAGTTGGTGCCAATTCCAGTAGCGGGGACATTTGTGGCCCAGAGGTGTTTTTGCGTGCATTACAACGGGACTGTCACTTAAAATTGTAGGGTGGGAGAACTAAAAATGTGTGTATTTCCTTGAGCTAGGCCCTTTAGAGTCAGCAGAGTCACAAATGCTGTGGCCATGCACGCACATGGACTTGCTAGGCTGGGAATGCACTTAGCACAAGGTTTGGTGTCTGATTCATGGCATTGATCTAAACCCCACAAATCCTGCACTTCCTCTGTGTTAGTCCTGACAGCTCTGCTCTAAGGCCTGACTTGGGCTGTCAGAAGCCAAGCCCTGCTCTGCCAGTGAGCCAGAGAGCCCTGCTCTGCTCATTCCACAGAGCCAGCAGAGCACCTAAGTTTTGGTGCCTGTGGTCCCGTAAATTTGAGGCAGGTAATGAAATCCTACTGCTGTCTGGCTGAAACACACATTCTGTGGCCAGGAATCTGCATGTAAATGTCAGTGGGAAATTCTCCTTGTGAATTTTCTGTGCGGCAGTTGGCTCTTTTTTTTTCTTTTCTTTTTTTTTGTTTTTCTTTATTTTAAACCATGCAGCTGCAAGGATGAGTAGGAAAGATCCCTGCTCTGCTGCTGGAGAGGGATCTGAGCCCCATGTGAGCTCCCTGCCGAGGACAGCTGGAGGAGAAGGGAGAGCTGGGCTGCTTGGGGATGGAGTGGGTGAAACGTGTCGTGCTGGAAGAAGATCACTGAGCTGATTGAATTAGTTCCGTTTCAGAGGATGTGTTTCTGCTCGGGTCACTGCCACGTTCATCTATTTGCTTTTTTCCCCCCTCTTAGCAATAGCCAAACGCAGGGTGATAATTAATTTGGCAGGTTGATTGAGATTGGGTGGCAGGGAGGGGAGTTTTCCTGGATGAGTGGTGAAGCATCGCTGGTTGAGCTAAAAGTGAATAGTCTGAAATAGAAAGTAGTTAGTATAAAATCCCCCCAAGGGTGTGTTTAAACTGAATGTACTTTGAGTTTTGACATTGAGGTTTTTTAGTAAGCTACCAGACTCTACAGTGTAATTTTAGGACATTTGCTAGCTGGGATCTAGCTGTTGAAATATCCGTGCTATTCTTCTGCTTTGTGAAGGCTCAGAACCGGGAGAATGGGGTGTTAATGAAAGAAGTGGCTCCTTTGTGTGGGTGTCAGGCTGAAACAAGCCTTGGCAGAGCAATGCTTTTTTTTCTTTTCCAGGCCAGCCCTGGAAGCTGAGGCTTCACCTGCCCAGACTCAGGGCTGCTCCCAGAGCGGGAGAAGGCCCTGTGGGTCAGCCTGCTTTGTGGGAGGCCAAATTCTCTTTATCTTGAAATTTTCATTGCTTCATTGCAGCCATCCCTCAGTGCTGCCATTAAAGTTCATGTGTTTCAGTGGAGTGAGCTGCTGGAGCTGTGTTACACGGCTGGCTTTCTGCCTCACTCTGTTTTGGCCTCACCAGGGACCAATTCCTGTGGTCACCATGTTTTGTGTTTCACACCAGATGGACACTAAGTTGCCACATTACCATACGCAAAGTTTGTTGTTTATTTTTATTTTTATTTTTGGGAAGAGCTCATGGTGGTATCCCAACAGATCTGGTTTGGTCAGGCTGCTGCATTTGCTGCTTACAGAATTCCCAGTTTTGGGGCACAGTGGCACTGCCACTTTGGTACCTCTGACCAGGCACTTGGAGTTAGGATGTTTTCTCTCTCAGTCTCTGCCCCCTTCCTCTTTGTGAGCGACTCTGCTCTGCTGAGAGGCTGGAGCTGGCAGCTGTGACAAATGCCATCCTGTGTGCACAGGGAAGTGCAGAGGTGACACCAATGAGTCACATGTGTCCCTGTCCCTGCTGCAGTGGCTCAGTTCCCTTGCTGGAGCTGGAACCACTTCCAAAGGTTAAATGTCTGGTGAAACCTCCATGCTTACTCAGTCCTTAAGGGCTTTTTTCTGCTGAGACTGCCAGTAAGGACGTCAGTTTGTGATGGTTTGGGGTTTTCTTTGGGTTGTTTTTTTTTCTTCCTGTGAGGTAGACACTTATCCACTGGGAATTGAATTGGAAAATTCCCATTTTTATGCAAACTACCAGAGAATGGTCAGCTGTTTGATGAATGCACTTGTTAAACTCATTGGGTTAATTTGCTTTCCATATGAGCTGTTGCGATCCGTTTTCATATTGAGGGTGATCCACCTGAAATCAGAGCTTGACTGAAAAATCCCTGAAAACCTTTACCTGCTTTTCCAGTGGGTTTTTAATTGCTGTGCAAAAAAGGCATTTCTGTGGAAGCAGAGACCCTTCTGTGCACTGGTAACTGGCCTAAAAGGGCACAGCTCACCTTGGAGGTTTGTGTTAGCAGCACCAAGTGCAGAGACACCTGTGTGACACCAGGATCTCTGAAAAGATGGAAAGAGAGAGAGCAATAAAGAGAGAATAGAATTGGGAACATACATTTCAGAGCAGATTGTTTTGTAGAAGTCTTTAGACTCTTTAACAAAAGAAAAATTTACTTTAGATACCTCAGCATGATTCCAGACTTTGCTAACTCTGCTGCAGTAGCTGTCTAATTCTCAAGCTTGAGCCAGGCTTGGTATTGTGAGTGGGATTCTTAATGCACAGTGAATGATTCCCAAAAGGGGGAATAAAGACTGACTTTTCTAGGAACTTAATTTCACCAGAATGGACTTGCCTGGGTAGCTGTGAGTTCCAGGAACTTTATGTGTGCACTGTGAATAGCAAGCAACATTTAAATAGTAATTTTTCTCCTTTTTATCAATATACTGCTGCTCTTTTGTTAACTTGCTGTTATGTTTAGCACTCTTGACGTGGCTGTGTTGCCCTGGCATTCCCATACTAAGGAATCTTCTTCTGTGAGTGACTGTTGGTAAATTATCTCTGTGGCTAAGCTGGGAGGGTGTCAGAGTAGCTGTGCCCACAGCTTTTATCTCACCAGTTGAGACATTTTTTCTCTAAGGCTTTGGTTTTCATGTCTATGCTCAGAATGGGAAAATGAGTATATGAAAAATGTGGTGAACACTTTTTCTTGTGGAATACTAGTCCGCCAGATCAATAGACCTATTATTTATCTACCAGATCAGTTCAAGGAGATAAGAAATCTATATATGATAATTTTGTTTTACTCATTTATTCTGAAATGAAATATCCAGATTAAGATTATTAATTTAGGAAACCTTTGTTAAAAAATCTGTAGTACATCTGCAAGTAACTCTTTGTGTGGAATCCATCATTGAGGATCACTGAAGAATAAGAATTGCTTCCAAAAAAAACAAAATAAAAAAGGGGCAAAAGCCCCCACCACCTCCTCCCTTCCACCCTCCACTCCCCTCAAAATCAGGTCTTTTCTCTATTTTACTACAGCTCTGCCTCCCAAACCTGTTGTTTAAAATCCTCCTTGATGTGTGAAGGATTAATAGGGACCTGAGAAATTCAGTGGTAGGAGTGAAAATAATAGAAACACGCATGGATTTGTTTTACTACTGTCATCTGTTTAAGTAGTTGTGACAAAAATTTGTATAAAACCAGATACAGGGTGTGGAGGTGGATATTCCTGTGCCTTTTCTTTTCCCCACCTACGTTTGGGTTTGCTGCCTTTTTTTTTTTTTTTTTTTTTTAACTTCCCAGCAGCTTCACATTCTCTGCAGTGAAACCTGCTCATTTCCAGGGGTGCTGTGGAGCAGGGGGCACAGCAGCTGCCCTGAGCCCACCGCTGTGCCACCCGTCTCCGCGTCCCTCGTAAGGAAACCAGGATCCCTGCGTCCTTCCTCCCTGGAGAAGTCAGCTGCAGTTTATTGTCTGGAAATAAGAAGGTTGTTTGCTGCCATGAGAGCCTCCTCCAGAACGCAGGCTCTGGCTGTGTGTCCAGAGCCAGGGATGAGCTCATTCCCTGGAGCTGCGTCCCTACTGAAGCGCTCGGGGCGGTTTGCTGCCGTGAGCCTTGGGGACAGTCATTGCTGCTGCCTTTGGGCTGTCCCCTGTGCTGCTGTGCCCATGGGGCTCCCCTCAGCCTTGCTTCTTCTCCAGGGCCTTGGTTTCTCCAGTCCCTGCTCATCATGCTGCTCGGCACAGCGTCTGCCTGACCCGCACTGCTCTCGGCAGCTCTGGCACTGCTCTGGCTCCTTCCCTGACCTCCCAGCCTGGTGCTCTCCCAGCAGCTCCCTCCAGGACTTCCAGCTTCCCCAGGGTGGCAGCTTCAGAGGACTTAACTCCATCCCCACATGGGGCTCAGCCTGCAGAGAAGACACTTGTGGTATTTTCGGGGTCCCCCGACAAGGGGAGGAAATGGTGAATCTGACTCCATGTTCTCAGAAGGCTAATTTATTAAATGATGAATCTGACTCCATGTTCTCAGAAGGCTAATTTATTAAATGATGAATCTGACTCCATGTTCTCAGAAGGCTAATTTATTATTTTATGTTACTGTATTATATTAAACAATGCTATACTAAACTGTACTAGAGAGGATACAGACAGAAGGCTACAAAGAATGATGATGAAAACTCGTGACCCTCTCCAGAGCCCTGACACAGCTTGACCCTGATTGGCCATTAAGTCAAAACAATTCACATGAAACCAATGAAACAACCACCTGTTGGATAAACAATCTGCAAACACACTCCAAAGCAGCAGAGCACAGGAGAAGCAAATCAGATAATTATTGTTTTCTTTTTTTTCCTGAGGCTTCTCAGCTTCCCAGGAGAAGAAATCCTGGTGAAGGGATTTCTCAGAAAATATGATGGTGACAGACATTCACTGCAGCTCCTCTTCAGACCCATCCTTGTACCTGGTGCCCTGCCTCCAGTTCAAAGCAATTCCAAGTTCCATTTCTGCCTCTGCTGTGTGTTTAAAAGCTTAGCTCTGCTTCCAGCTGTTGTCCAGCAGCCCAGAAACCTTTGAAACAATGCCTTTGATTAGGAAGCCCCTGAATGGCTCTTAAATGCTCACCCCCAGTTTATTACTTTGGTTGGTTTGTTGGGGTGAATTAGTTTGTTTGGGTGTTTTGTTGTTTCTTTTCTTTTCACCAGTCTTGGAGCTGAGTCTGGCCCTGGTGATTTGCAGGGCTGGAGGATGTTGGGAGCGTTTGGGTGGAGAGTTTCCTCTCCACGGTGGCTGTGATGACACAAGCTCACACATCTGGCTGAGCAGCACAGCTCTGACATCTTGTGCTTTGTGCTGACCCTGGGAGCTGGCCAGGGGCTGTGGAAAAGGGATTGTTTTCCCAAATACTGGAGCCCTTTGCTGTCTGTGTGTCATGGCCTGCACATGGCTGTGTGTGATCACTCAGCATCTCTGACACCTTGGGTGCCTCAGGGCAAGGTGAGGTTCTGCCATTTGGTGGAGTAGGTGGTCAGAGCAGCCAGTTGTTCCCCTGTTATGTTATCAGGATCTGGCAGTGGTCAATCTCAGCAGCTCCAGCCTGCTTAGCTACTCCTGCTGATGGTGTCCACACCAAAATTCCCTCCCTAAATCAATCGAGTCAGTAAATCATCTCATTTATCTTGATCACCATGAAAATGCAGGGAACAGTCTATCAGATCGAAGGAATCCTACTCAAAATAGCATGTGCAAAAACACCCTGTTAGCTTCTGTGTGACCTGACTCCTGCATGTTTGTAAAAATAAATGTTTCCTCTAATATGTAATCAAGGAAATAATTTGTGCTTTCTTTTCTTTTTTTTTTTTTCGTTACCGAAAAAAGAACTTATCGGGAACATTTTGTGCCTACATGCTGGTAACAAACAGTTTCTTATTACCAGTGGAAATATGATCCTGGCTGGAGCATGGCTAATACCCGTATTCAGAGAATATGGATCATACTGTGCCCCATTCAGCACAAGCTGTAAGGAGGCAGTGTCAGAGAGCTCAACAGTGAGACACTGTTTCACATCCTCAACATGCCCATTCAGCTAAATCTCTCCCAAAGAGGGAAGATGTTATGCTCGTGTTTAAATAGAAGCTCTGCTATTTTGGTGAAGGTTGAAACCAGGTGCCAGCCTGATTGGATACTCCTATCTTGCTCTTCTCAATGTTGATTCCCAAATATAAACAACTCTTGAAGCTGCTGGCCACCACCCAGCCAAAACTTCTCATAATCTCATTGGTAATTCATTTTTACCACTACGAAATGTGCTAAATCCTTGCAGGAGTGGCAGAAAGGCACTTTTGCTGGTTCTCAGCTGTTTGGGAGATCTCAGGCTGCCCTATTCATGTATGACAGCCAGGTCAGTGGGAAATGCTGGATGCAAGTGCTTGGGTTCCAATCCCAGATGGAGCAGAGGAGCAGTTTCTCTCACATTCCTGTGCTTTGCCTTGTGTCCACCTTCCACTAGAGAGAGCAGGAGTCTTTTATGTTCACTATAATGGGAATGAGGTATCCAGCCACAGTCTGAATCTTTAAAATCCAAGGGAAGGAGGCAGTGAGCTGGGGCAAGGTTCTCACGTGCATTTGGACTGCGTGATTTTGTGTCAGTCTTCTTGAATCCCATTTATTGTCTTTGGTGACTACTGGCTGGTTTAGCTCACTTTTGCCCTCCCCATCTGGTTGTTTTTAGAACAGTAAAAGTGTTGTGTACATGTAAATAAGTGTCACAGTAAAATTCCAGAGTAATGGACTATAATTGGAATAGAATTAGAATAGACTTTAAATTGATTTAAAGAGTTTTATTAAACACTAAATATAATTAATTCATTGGTCCTCTTTAATCCTTGCAAGGAAAGGTTGTGCTCATTCCCTCTAATGAAACTGTGCTGAGTTTAAACAATGCTTTAATAAGTCCATATGGTTTCAAAATGCTGCTGCATCCTGCTGCTGAGGATTCTCTTCCATTTCAAAGAATATACATGGCACTGCTTGTATTTTAAATATTGGGGTTTTTCCCTGACTTGTGCTCAGTTGTGGAGGTCCTTATAATAAGATTATGCCTTTCCTATTACTCTGACTCATTTTTGGGGGTGTTTTTTTCTGGTTGGCTTTCTTGGAGTTTTTAATCTCATTTTTTTCCCAGCCATTGCATAGTTAGCAGTATTGCTGTTTCAAGAGTGCCAAAATTAAAACCCTGGTCCAGAAAAGATTGTATAAGGGAAAAACAGGACTCATAAACAGCTGAAAAAGTTTAAATTGTCATATTTTACTTTCTGTCTTTTTTAGATTTACTTAGATCTTCTACAGTCTGTGTGGGTCACATTTTCTTGCAGTTCTCTAATACTAAGGAGGCTAAGAATTATGGTTTATGAATTTTAATGAAAGTTGAAATCCTTATGTAATCATTTGCTGGGGCTTTAATTAAATAACCATATAGGAGAAGAACTGCATTTAGAGAGGCGAGGGCTGAAAATGCTAATTTTTGAACGGCTTTGTTCTACTTCAGGATGGGTATCTCAGAAATCTGATGTAACGTAGACAGTCCTTTACACCATTCCTTACTCCTCTGAAGGTACTGCTGCATTAGTGACAGAAGTTTTAAAGCCACAAGCTGAGAAACTTCATGGTGATTATAGCAAAAACCTGAAATGTAGAGCTCAGGCCCCCACCCTACATCTCCAGAAGGAGATGAGCCTTTTCACTTCTCCTTTTCTGTCTGTGACTGGGAGTTTGGTACTGGGGTCTTTTCCACTCCTCTTCCTCTTGCACGGACAGTGCTCACCCTCGCTGGAATGGGGGAGTGTTTTCCCTGGAGAGCAGTTATCCGGGTGGCACCAAGCAGTGGGTTCTAGCAAAAGCCACGTTTTTGTGCATTCCTGAGCATGCAAGGCTCCTTCTGCTTGCTAAAAGCTGCTTTCATCTGTGAGCATTAAAACTGCCAGAGATGGGTTTCCAGGACAGTTTCAGATGAAATGTAAAGTAGCTCCTTTTCTTCTGAGAGAGACTGCATGCATATAAGCTGTGTGGGAGTTTGATTTCGCTTTTAGCCCTCCTTTTCTGCTGCTGATACACGTAGCCTTAGGTGCCTGGTCAGTAAGAATAATAGATTTGATGCTCTGAGGCTGTTTATCATCACTCTGGACCAAATTGATTCCAGAGAACTTTCAGAGGAGGTGGTGGGGTCTGGAGCAAACCCATCTGTTAGTGATAAACATAAATCCCCCTACTTCCAAATGCAGTTTTATGTCAGTATCTCTGTTTGCATGCATGCACCAATTAAGCAGTATATTATTTTCTTTTTCCATGATTTCAGGAGGTTGACTCACTCAAGTGGATTTGTGCACACGCTCTGTTTTTTCTGAGTGTAGTTGGTTTGTTGTTTGGTTTGGTTTTTTTATGTTTGTGGGTGTTTTTTGTTTGTTTTGGGGCTTTGTTTTTGCTTTTAATCCTGTTTTCCTCATTTTTTGATTTCTATTCAGCTTGTGGAAATCATGATTTCTACCTTGCCCAATAGTTCAGGTATTCTTTCCTCCTTTTCTGGGTATCATGCTCCAGCACTTACTGTTTCTCCATGAAAATAAAATCAGGTTCAGATGGAATTGAGCAGAGTGTGGCTTGTTGAGCTGAAGGGTGTCACACTGAGGCAATCATCCCTCTGTAGAATGCTGCCCTGGCAGAGATTTTGTCATCACCTCTGGGGTTTTCTTCTTTCTGAGGCATTTTTGTGTAGTATCCTTTTAATTTTTCATTCATTTTTAATTTTTCATTCCTCCACTCCTGTGTTAGCAGGGACCACCCCATGCCAAGAACATTCTAGCCTGAGATGAGCACAGTTTTTTAGATAACGAGGGAGAAATAGATTTTAAAGCCAAGTAAGATTTTATAACAACAGCAGGAAAAGGTTGGTTTCATAGGTCATGGATTAGATATAATGCTTGAGAATAGCCTGTTTTAGCTGGGGACAGCCACAGCCCCTGTCACTCAGCAGAATATCCACACTCAGGGAGAGAACAGTGGTGTGGGTGTTGTTTTATGCTGGGGACAACTGATCAGCAAAGATACAAACGTGGCTGATTCCACCAAGGTACCCTTGTAGAGAAATTAAGTTGGACAGGGGCTGTGTTAATTGCTGTAAGGAGTTTGCTCATAAAATGGTGACAGAGTAAGGAAGGGCTCTCTCTGTGGCTCCAGTGAGTTTGTGACTGCTTCTCTGGTGGCTTTGGCCTCTCTGCTGTGAGTGATGTTGGGAGTTGGACCCTGGGAAATGAGCAGGGATGAGTTGTTACAGCCTTTGGACTCGTTTTTCCCTGCAGCCCCCAGCCTGTGCAGCCCCCAGCGTTGCCCACACGTGGTGGAGGGGCAGGATTGGAGATGGGGGCACAAGAGCTGCCTGCAGGCTGGGCAGGAGGAGGAGCAGGCTGAAAACGCCGTGGAGGTGGGAAGCACCGGGCAGGAATAGGGATCAGGGTGGGCAAACTCTGCCCAGAGGTGAAGGAATGTTTCAGAGGATTTGATTTAGGTGTGAGGAGTAGTGGTGATCACAGGTAACCACCCTGGCTTTCCTGGGACTGGCTGCGCTGGGAGCATCCCTAAACATGGGAGCAGTGATTCCGGGCCTGGCTGTGACTGCACCTCTCATTTTTGGTGGCAGTAGGAAAGCAACCTTTCACTTTTCAGTGAGCTATCGTGAGAAATGATATTTACTTTCAAAAATTTGAGAAAGGTTTATTAAAACTTTATCAAAAATTACAACAGAAGACTAAGTAGAGAAAATAAACCAGTGCTGTGAGCAAAGGATTTTCTCTACTATGTGCTCATGGATGTTCTGTTTTTTAACTCTTTGGTGTCTCTTAAAGCTTTGTCTATTGACTCTTTCTTTGCTGTCTGGTGGTGGAGATTATTTTCTGACATCTTGTTTGGAGGTCAGGTGTTGCTGTAGTAATGAGCTGACTTTTTTAAATGCCCCAGCTATCTCCTGAGAACAACGTGAAAGGGGGAGAACATAAAATAAATTTATAAATTTAATATAAATTTATAAATTTAATATAAATTTATAAAAAATTCTCTAAGTATATACATAATATTTGTTCTTTAATTGTGAGAGTCACCTATTTCATTGCTCGTTTATTACATTATGGGTGCAGTGAGGGCAGGAACATGAAAAACCTGGCAGGGGGATCTTATGCCACCCTTGGGTTTGAAGGTGTGGTGTGTCTGCCAAGTGTCTGTGGAGCCTGGAGAGCCACAGTGGCCACAGCCAGGCTGGAATTAATCCTTCTTTCTTGACTGTGAGGCTTACTTTTTGTGCTAATTCCACTGATAGGAACCTGGAGGTAAAGGTATCACCCTGAGAACCACCAGTGGTCAGACTCGAGCTGAATTAATTTTCTTTTAGCCAAGTGAATTAAGAAAGCAGGAGTTACTTTCTCCCAAGGCACAGGGGCTAAGAAGTAAAACTGAAGAGGGTTTTTTGGTCCACAGAGGAAACAGGTAGGAGGGTTCTGGCAGGGTTTCTTTGAAGCACATAACCTTTGGTAAGAGCATCTCTTGGTAGTTTTTGCACACCAGTTATTTATTTACAGTTGTTTATTTTAAAAACATCAAAGCTGTGCTTCATGCAGTAATGAAGAACAAACAGGGAAACCCAGCAGAGCCAGTGTTTCCACCAAGAGTACATGGAAAATAGGGAAAAAATGCAGTCAAATTAGGGGGCCAGTCACAAGGCTGTATCAGGTAAAAAATGATGTGAGATTTCTGATTTTTGATGCCTCTCTGCGTGTGTGGTTTGTCTCCAGTTATGGAGGTAGACAGTTGTAAGTCATAACTTAAGAAAAAGAAGGAGGAGCCCTTGGGAAAGAAAAGGATAAGTAGGAACAGTTAATGGAGAAGATAAAAAAGTCTCATCATAGGAGATGCATGTGGCTTTCCTGGTTTTGCAGAGTAGTTTTAACCTCTCGTCCTGGGATGAGTGTTTTGAAAGCATGTTCTGCAATAAGTGTGGGTTGTAAATCTCCTTGCCTACCTCTGAACTGGGGGAAGGCATTTCCTTTGGGAAAGAGTGTTGGGAAAAATGAGCAAGAAAATGTTCCTGACTGTAAGTCAGTGCATGTCACATTAACCCTCCTATCTTTCATTCACATGTTTTTATATTTGAATTAAGCAATGCCTCTTTGTGTAGGGGCAGACAGTGCCCAGAAGAAATCCCAGAGTAGATGTACAAAAACCCCCATAATTCAGTGGTGAAACAGATTTAAAGGTGTTGCTAATCATCATGTCTGATATAAAATGTACATTGTTGATTAATCAGATGTGCCCTGGTTTTGGTAATCTCCGTGTTGATGTACCAGCTGTCCTTTTGCCAGATCAGTATTAAACATTTGGCTAAAGCTGAATCCGTGGCAGTGGGGATTTTATTGACACGAGCAGAGCTGTGATGCCAGACGTGTTTGGGTTCTGAATGCAAAGGTACAATGTTACATGGCTTCATTATAAAACTGAAAGCTGTGTGAGATAAATCATAAAGCAAACCTGTTTATTTCCAAGAAAAATGTGCGGTGGATATAAAAGCATGAGTGTTTCAATTAGAACTAATGAGTGCAATTTATCACTTAGCTCTGCTTTTCTTTGTTTTGCAGCTCATGGGGCATTCTGAATGGGATCACAAACGAGGACCCAGAGGCTCACAGGTCAGTTGCTCAGTATTACGGGTTTGATTTTGGCTTTTCATACATTTGAGGCATTCAAGCAAGTTTTCCATCTGAGTTTGGCAAAGTTGTTAATTTCGTTGATGTTTGCGGGGTTTGGAGCAATGGAAAAGGGCATAAAACCATGACAGCTTTCATTAATACAATTTTTGAGCTGTAATTCAAACAGTTGATCCAGACAGAGCTGAGTCACCCAACAGAAAGGTTTTTTCAGTAGCAGAAGGATGGATTAGATGTATGCAGAAAGCATTTCTTACTCAGCTGTCTCCATCAGGACATCAAAGCAATGCAGTTTCAAACAGTGTGGGGATGTTTTGTTTGGTGGTTTGTTATTTGTTTGTTTTTTGTTTTTTTTTTTTTAACCTGGCAAACTTGTTAAAACTTGGATGGCTCTCTCACCATGAATCCTTTCATTATTGACCCAGGTGTAGGACTGGGTGGGGAGGTGCACAGAAGCCACATGTGGCCACTGGTTGGCCTTGGCCTGTCACTGGAAGGAAATTAAATCAGTAGTGTTAATGGGATCACAGTCCATTTTAAAGTTATCAGTAGTAACTGTCTCTTGTAGTTATCTATTACAATTGCTGCAAACAAGATATCACTGCCAATATGGATGTTCAGGAATTTTCCTGCTTGGGTAAAATAGCCTTTCCCATCTAGAGCTGAAAAAACATAAATGCATGATTAGAGTTCCAGCCTTCTGTACTTGATTTTACTTCAGGTGATGGATTTTCACCTGGATACTTGGTACAAATGACAGTCCAGAGGTGTCATAAAAGCATTAAAGGATCTATCATAAGGTAGGGAGAGAAAAATGCAGAATCATAGAACAGTTTGTGTTGGAAGGGACCTTAAAGATCACCCAGTTCCAACCCCCTGCCATGGCAGGGACACCTTCCACTGTCCCAGGCTGCTCCAAGCCCCGTCCAGCCTGGCCTTGGACACTGCCAGGGATCCAGGGGCAGCCACAGCTGCTCTGGGCACCCTGTGCCAGGGCCTGCCCACCCTCACAGAAAATAATGTCTACCTAACATTTATTCTAAACCTACTCTCTGGCAGTTTGAAGGCATTCCCCCTTGTTCTCTCGCTGCAGTTCCTGATGAAGAGTCCCAAAATGACCCAAGCTTTCTGATTACCATGTGCTACCCTAGTGCCCAGACACAGAAACCAAGGAAGAGAAGGAAGAAAATTTTCATTAGAGAGAAGAAGGTGTTCCTCAGTTGTTCCACTGTAGCTTTAGATTCTCTCTTTTCCATGACTCTGAAAATCTTCTAGATAGGAACAGCATCAAACCTAATTTAATTAAGTTCCTTGAAAGGTTACGAGAAATTAAGGAGGTTCTGATTTTTGCAGAATAGAAAAGACTTTTTAAATCCTTTTGTGGTTCAGTTACATTGTTGCCAGCTTGTGTCCTTTAAAAAATGCACCTGTTGTAAAAAAACTGTCTTGCTGAAAAATTAAGGTGAGTGATGTGTTAGCTCTACTTAAATACCTTATAACCTAGGAAGAAAAAAAGGGAGGTGGAATCACTGGTTTACCATAACGTAAAACTAAAATCCACGTGTGAACTCCTGAAGTTATTCCATCAAGACTCATTTAAAAAGCTCTGATTCAGTGAAGGGGATTTTTTTTTAAGAGCTAGTAGGTTTTCTATGGCATGTGTTGAAACATGAGAGGAAGCTATTACAGTGCATGTCACACTCCTTAATGGCCCGCCTGGAAAACATGTTCCTTTCCTGCACGTAGGAGTGAAATGCACAGTGCTGTAGCTCCAGGTAGAGATGGATCTCAAATGAAATTCACTGAGGCCCTCGGGAATTTCTGTTTGCAGCAGTTTGTCTCGTGATAAGCATCTGCAATTCAATAGAATGTTAATGGCACAAGTAAAAAGCTGTCTTTACAATATTTAACTTGCTCATGGCTTCCACCGTGGCCGTCACTGCGGTCCCCTTTTGAGACTGCCCACATGTATGTGTATGTATGTTGTAGGATTCCTTTTCTTTTAGAGTAATTATACTATTAAGGCTGCTCTAATTAGATGGAATTATAGGTTGCCTTACAAAGAGCAGGGAGTTCCTGGCTACACACTTGTTCTTTTCTTTTTTCATCCCTGAAGACAGCACTGCCTGCTGTAAGTGCTTCATGCTGGGAATTTTCTCTGTGGATTTGAAATGAAGCAGGAAGTGCAAAGTGAATTTCATTACATTTTGTGCTTAATTTTAAAGATTAAGACATGTTAGAATTAAGAATTTAGGCATGAAACTTTGAAACTCAGTTCCAAATTAAAGAAGTTCCGAAGTGTTCAGGAATATTTAATCCACCTAAGGAAATGTCTCTCAAATATATACTTGCAATCTGTAGAACCACATCATGTGAGGGGAGAATATCCATACGTGTTTGTAATGTTGGCACGTGCCCCAAGATAAGTGTGACTAGCAGAATTCATCCTTGGAATATTATTGCTCTGCAGAAAAAAATATGCAAATTGTCCTTTAATCACTCTACTAGAACACAGTACTTGATAGTGCCAGGATCTTTCAGGTGGGCCCCAGGGCACACTCCGTGCACACGTTTTTGTTTTTACAGGGCTCCTGGCTGTGTGGGAGTAATTTGTTGCTCTGTCATCAAGGCTTGTTTGGCTTGCTGGGGATGTAGGCGTAGCCCCAGAGTCAGTGCAATCGAGCAATCCAGCACTGTAGAATCACGATGATGGAGAGAGAAGCACAGGTCCAGCCTTTTTAATTCTCTTTAACTACAAAAGCTCTCAATTATACATCCGAGGTGCTGCGTTTTTACCCCTCCAGTTCCTAAGCAACAGCTATTTTCAGATTGAGTGCGTCTGGTGTTGTCTACCTACTCCAGGCTCCTTCCTGCGAGGTGGCTGGTGGCTGGGAGCTGCTCACTGCCTCTTGCTGTGCCACTGCAAGGACACAGATGCTGTAGAGGAGCAGCACAAGCTGGGCTCTGACCACTCTCCACCTTGCAGCTCACCAAAACTCGCGTGCTTCGGGGAGCTCTGCCGCCTGCCATGAAGAGCAGGAGTCAGAACTAAGGTTCTTGCCGCTGGTTTGGGACAGAAGCCTTTTTTTGTCAAGTCTGGCAAAGCCTCTAGAGCAGATTGAGGACGATGAGCCGGAAATCTCTGTACTTGCTGAAGCGCAGGTGGGAGTCCATTCCCGCTGGGGACCAGGTACTGTGCTCTGGGGATCTGTCGTGTCTCAGTCTGGCCTCAGTGCCGCTGCAGAGAGAATTGCAGTGACCTGCTGGGGCTGTGGGGGTTCTCTGAACACACCGAGAGCCAGCTGCTCGTTATTTGTCCTTCCCAAGATGAATGCTGCCAAACGCTGGCAAAGCTGATTTTGCCAGGGCGTGTGCTTGTGGAGGTGGAGAGGCTGTGGCAGCCCACTAATGCAGATGTATTTAACCAAAAAAGTCTCCCTGCCTCGAAAAGGAGACTTTTCTAAAGGCTTCAGGAGTATTTTAAACTGAGTATTAAAAGCTATTTTAAACCGAGTGGCTAAGGGAGATCGTAGTCTACTGTTGGTGGGTTGGTGCATGACTTTTTGTGTTTCATATCTTACATACATGTGTGTGTGTGAAGTCACCGAGGCGTTGGCAGAACCTCGGTGCTTTCAGAGTCCTCTTGGTTGATGTGCCATTCCAAGTGTGCTAACCAAGAGGAGAGTAAAGCAGATGCAAACAGAACATATGTAAACATCTGCTGGGAAAAGCAAATACTGTCACCAGAAGCAGGACTGAGATGTGATGAATGGCAGTGTGATTAGTGTATTTCCTACTTCTTGCTCCAGGCACTCCAAGATTCTCTGTTTTTTTTTTCAATACTTCTCTTGGGATGTGCAGATAATAAAAGAAATAATTACAGAAAGAATATTGGTGAACTAACAGCTCCACTCTCCTCTCAATCATAATTCCATCTCAGTTTTCCATTTATAAAACAGTTGGCTGTGAATGGTAGTCTTTATCTGTAGAAAAGAGACAATTATTTGACAGGAAAAAAGAACAGAAATGCATCCCAGATTTTGAGAAGCATCCTCTTGTGCATTTTTATTAAGAGGGAGAAGGGCAGGGAAGATTACTTACCATATTTTATGTTTAAGGATAAATCATGCCGCTTGGAACTTTTAGAGGTCTCAGACATATTAGTTATCAATAAAAAAATCAAAAACCATGCTGTCACATTATTATTCACAATAAAATAATAAGGCATTGCTGATCAATACAATTTTATTGTACTGAAAGGGATTTAATTGATCCAGATCAGTCCAGTATTCTTAAATTTCCCAGGAAAAAAAGAATGAATAAATGCTCTGGTAGGAAGGGAATAATTTGTCATCTTATTTCTGTTAAGAAGATGCAGAGACACTAAAGTTATTTCAAAGGAAAGCTGATTTTCAGCCTTACTTTTCCAGCATTTCCTTTGAATCACTCTAACCCTAATGTTGCATTGCATCATACATCCTATTGTAACACAGTATGTGGGAAAAATAAATATTCCTCACCTCGGTGTGAGGTGTGCTTGGCTGCACTGAGCTGGGCATCAGTTCCACCATCAGTCCCTCAAACCCTCTGCAGGGTTTTAAAAGAGGAAAGGGAATTTCCCTGACCCTTCTGCCACTCTGGGAGAGTGAGACTCAAAGTGATGCACATAAATACAGTTAACTTGAGCATAGTGTGAGTCTGTGAGATCTGACTGAAGGAAAATGCAGTTACTGTGCAAGATGACAGCCCCAGATAGGCAACTTCCTGAGTGCTTTAGGCTGATCCTGCTCACAAATTATTGTATAAAAATAAAATCCCTGCCTTTTGGTGCAGATCCATTCTTTAGTCCTTGAAGGGATGCAGTCTCTTACAGTGTTCTTACAGCTGACCTTGACAAAATGACTTTATATTTTGACAGGTAAGCAGTGACATTGTCGGTTGCTTCTCTACTCAGAGTAGATAAAAGATATTCGTGTTAACAAATCACAAAACCTCTCAAAATGGGCTTTTTGCCACCTAAAATGAAAAGAAAGACCACAAAAAAAAAAACCAAAAAAACACTAAAGGAAGGAAATAAAATAAAACTGTAAAAGTGGGATATTTGGCTTGAACTTGTCTATAGTATAAAATAATGTGGCAGGTGTGACTTTTAAGAAAGTGGAGGCTGTTTTTTTTAAGTAATAAAGTCTAACAAAGATTTTTATTCCTCATCTTGCGTACTCTGCATGAAATCAATTGACACCTAGAACTGTTCAGGCAAGGCTGAGCAGCTTGAGAAGTAAGGGTGGAGAAAAACCAAGAGTAGTCATGATGTCTATAGACAATATAGTTGGAGGTTGTTGGTTTGGGATGGTTTTTTTTGGAGCTAGGTTGTTACATAATTTTATTTTTGATCTTTTGAGCATTGTTTATGCTCTCAGACACTACATCACAGAGGTCTCCATGGTTTCCAGGCTCTGGTATGACAAAGGAATTTTCCACTCATTGTTTTGTATTTTATGGGTGTGAAAGAGTGAGGAAAGCAGATTTAACTGGGAACCCTGAATTAGATCTCTTTGGGTTTGGTTGATGAAAAATGTCTGATCTTCTTGTTCATTTTTACATGTGGAAGATGTATCTTTATCCTGGGGGTGTTTTGCATGGGTAAATTTAAGCTAAATAGTGATAAACTAAATACCATCTATTGCCTCTATTTAACAAACTGTAATATTTCTTGGTTCTTTAATCTTGAATGGCTTTGTCAATAATTTCAGAAGGAATTACCTTTGCATAACTAAGGAAGGAATTTGTGAATGCTTTTCTTTCTTGTCCATCCAGGTGTTCAGATTGCTTGAAAGCTCTCCCTGAAGTTTCAGTACAGGGGTTTGGGGAGTAATTCTCTCTTGGTTTAATTTGTTGTATGTGCCTGAGGATCTTGTTTTTAGGAATAAAAAATCCTAATTTTTTTTCAGTTCCTGAGGACTGCAACTGAGAATGCTTTCACTGAATGGAAATGGATTTAAAATGTTGTGGTAACCAGATGAGCCAGAAGTGTTAAGTATTTGCTGTTATGTTGTTGAGTATTTCCACCTACCTGAAATTCCCTATAAGTTTCATGATCTGTAGCCTTTGAGCATAAGGTCCTAAGACAGGAAAAAATTTTCCCACATTATCCCATGATGGAAACTTCTAATTGTTTCATTGACAACTGTGAACTTAAAAACACAAACTAGATTTCCCCAACCACAGAAGAAGAATACAGCCAGTAGTTACTATAGGGATTTACATACTTTATATATATTTTTAATATATATTTTTAAAATATTTATATATTTATGTATGTTTTTATAGCTGTGGATAGAAAGGAATGTACTATGCAGTTCAATAAAAGCAGTGATTTTTTTTTAGGTAGGAATTCCTGCTTCCAGCAGTGTTAAGCAGGAATTAATTAA